>NC_134353.1:732580808-732898875 GCF_048569485.1 Anomaloglossus baeobatrachus
AAAAAAAATATAAAAATACAAGAAAAGAACAGAATAGAAAAATTAAAAATGAGAATATGAAAATGAAAAAAATATATATATACTAAGCGAACCTCAGTAAAAACAATTACTGAGCGCTCACAACTGAATTACTAAATAAAACTTACTGTAGTATAGTAATAACAGTGTTCAATAACTTTCTGAAACTATACTAATTATAATATACGATGCGGACGTCAGTAAAAACAATTATGTATGTCATACATACAGTGCTAAACATCACTGATCAGCTCTGAGATCACACACTGCACAATCCAAAGTGATTTAAAGTAAAAAGTAATAGAACAAAAACTGTTTTATACCAAAAATTAGCATGGGTTTCAATCAGTGATGAATGTCACTGACCAGCACTCACCTCACACACCAAAGTGGAGTGAGAGTGAAAACTAACACCAAAAGAATCCTGTTCAAAAAATAAGCATGGTCGCGGATCAGGGATATAAGGGATATATGTCACTGATCAGCACTCAGATCACATATTGCACACACCAAAGTGGTGAAAAAATACTATGTCCCTAAAGAGGGGGGGAGGAAGGTGGATTCTGGCAGATCCTAAAAATCACACAGTAGGAGCGTAACAGCAGCATAGCTGAAGCAGCACACCAGTAGCAGCATCAGAACTACAATTGCCAGCAAGTAAATAGCAGCAGGGAGGTAATACAACTGCTCTGCATGTTTGCAGAGTGGTAACAATATTTTAAATGTCATCATTTGGCTGCGATTCATTGGTCTGCAATGACCAACCAATCACAGTGATTGTGAGACGATCACCACATCACTAGGGGTTCCCATAGTGATTGATGCTTTCACCACAGCACCAATCACAAATGTCCACCAATATTCCAATGCTAAAACTGCTGTAATTGGCCGGTCACATTTGATTGGCCAATCACATCGATCACGACTGGTGGTACTACGCCTTGTCACTGGGGATCCCCACACCGACGGCACCAATTAGCAATTTGTACCAATGTAAAAGGCTTTTTCATTGGTGGGAAGTGATTTATTGCTGCGATTGGCCAGTCACATTTGGACAGTCAATCGCAGCGAAACCCTCCAGACAAAATGTGCCTACTGTTAGGGACAGCAGCCACCTTTACACGATCACTGTGTCTCTTGACACTTTGATCGTTCTTCTGCAGGCCATATTGGTATGTCCATTTGTGGGACGTCACTTCAAAACGGGAAGTATCAGTACACCCAAAGTCCAGATACGGTTAAGACCTGCTAGGCTACCATGCACTAGCGCTGTGAAATAAATCTGAACTGAATCCACAGCATATCAACATTACCTTGAGCATCTGACTAATTTAATAATCACCTTTTTAAAAAAAAAAAAAATCAATACTATTTGTGACCAGCACATATGATACAAATGGATTCTTTTTATCTGAGCCAAGAAGCCCATTTAATATGATAGCATCATGTAATTAATACATTTAAGGTATTGCACATATAGCCTCTAAAACATTAATAAACTTAGCAGCTGGAGATTGAAGGCAAATATGTCAGAATTCAGAACAGAGATGAAATTCATCATGAAAGCTTTAATATTCAGACCATGCTTCGTCATCATGTGAGTGACTGCTACATGAGAACCCAATACATTTCCAGCTTGACAAATCTGGCAATTATTGATAAATCTCTAGTACTTACACTAGGCTACTAATCTATACTTCAATGACGAAGTCATTTCTTTTAATGTCGTGCCTTTGGTTCTCATTTTTCCACAATTTTCTTCAGAAAACAGAATTTCACACCTAAACTCTTTGACTCTTTGACGCATTCAATTAATGCCTGCAGTTTCTGTAGCACTTTGAAAATGTGTTGTGAGGGGATAAAATAAATGATAGGTAGTACTATATATACAGCAGGTGAAATAAGTATTGAACACGTCGTCAGTTTTCTAAGTAAATATATTTCTAAAGGAACTGTCAACATGAATTTCTCAACCAGATGTTGATGACAACCCATCCAATCCACACAGGCAAAGAAATCAAACCATAGACGTCCATACATTTAGTGATGTGTAATAATGAGAAATAGTATTCAACACATACAGAAAGAGGGGTGCAAAAAGCCATTTTGAGTATTGACTGAAATCTATCAGTAATTAAAATGCAATCCTGTCACTTAGTGAAAAATATCAGCTGGTTCAACTGATGGCCTAATTAGAGAAACAACTAAGAGGCCTATGGTCACTTTGGAGGAGCTGTAGAAATCCACAAGTCAGGAGGGAAAATTTATAAATTCATCCACAGGACAACTATTAGTCATACACATCACAATTTGTCTGCTCAGTAATCATGACATGCTGAACTGTCAGTTGAGTGAGTGACAGCTCAGTCATTCAACCTGGAGTTGGGACTTGTTGAGCTGTTAGTGTTTTGAGTGACAACTCAGTTGTCCTATCTCATACTGGAAGGTGCTGGGTTTCTGCAGGTGTTCCCTGTTCCCGAAAATTGTTTAGCTATTTAGCTGAGCAGTTTATTCTAGAGCACTGCCAGTTTTAGCTTTCTGTTTGGCGTTGCTTGGTGGCTTCAGTTATCTGTTCTCTGGGAACTTATTTTTTGCTGCCTAAACATAGGCTTTGTTTGACCAACCTTTTGCCTTGTCCCTCTGCACTGATCCGCTTCCTTCCTGGTACTTTAACTCAGGACTGTTACCTGACTACTAGGGAAGGGAGAGCATGCTCGCCACTGCTCACTACTCGATCCAGCATCGGTGTATTCTGGCACGCTCATGTCTTGATTGAGCATCATGGGTGCTCATGCGCCATGCTGGAGGCCCACCCTGCGTGTTTTATGGCTGTTTTTCAGCCACTAAACATGAGAGTATTGCCTGCCATTCATAGTAATGCTGTAGCCATATTGGTTAATGACATTACTGAGCTTATCCAGCTGCATCACGTCATCGAGTTTATAAAAGAAAAGGTGACCCAACGCTTGGCACAACCTGCAACAGAAAAGTGTAGGGGTAGTTGCTTGAGTAGCAATAGCTTTGGATTGGATGCATATAGACAGGGATTATTGCATTACAGTCCATGCTGCTGCACCCTAAAATAAAAGGTCCTCATCAGGGCTGCATTTATTCTATTCCTGATTAATACCGCTGTTTGCTGCATTCAGTGTGGGGAGAACTGCTGGAGGAAGGATAGTTTTTTTACAGGCATTAAGACAGGTGTTACAGACTGACCCCTAAAGCCAAACGTCTATTCTATTCCCTATAATATCACTGTTTGCTAGATTCAGTGTAAGAAGAGCTGCTGGAGGAGGATAGGTTTGGATTACAGGCATATAGGCAGGGACTAGAGCCTTACAGTCCTTACTGTTGCATCCTAAAACCAAAAGTCTCTTGTCAGGGCTACATCTATTCTATTCCCTAGTAATATAGCTGTTTGCTGCATACTGTGTAGGGAGAGCTGATGGAGCAGGAACCAGTTTGGATTACAAGTGGGATGCCCCAGGGACATCGAACCAGCTTCAGGGATGCCACTGAGTCTTCTAATATGGCAAACAGGTATGTTAGATTTTGTATGTGTCGTGACGCCACTCACGGCTTGCAGTCAGGAATTTGGATGACCGCCACTGCAGATTTTATGAGCGTCTGGGACTGATGGGGTCTGCAGTCAGATGGTGTGGCCTCCCGTGAGTGAGGCAGGCCCCAGGGGCTCAGGTGTGTAGAATAGCGGGTCAGGAATAACTCAGGCTCAGTCCAAAAGTCTTTCAACTGCTTTTTACTGACTCAGCTGTTGTTATGGTGAGCTGACCCGGGCGATGCTGTGATAAAACAGGTAGAACGAGGGCTCCTTCGGATCAGTCTGTGGGCAACTGGTTAGCTCGCCTTCCTAGCACTTCTGTGTTTGGATAACCCCTGACTTGAAGTACCGTGGGGTTTATCCAGGGAGTCGTTACTGACTTTTCTCCTTTTTTTGGACCGTTTGCCGACAACATGGACCAGGTGAGATGGCTTCAAGCTCTGTCTCCTTATAGGTCCCTGCGTTGCTGCTGAGGCTCGGACTCTGTGTGGTTGGTGAGGTACCTGTAGTTCCCCTCACCGGCAGGTTTAGCAGATAGTTAAAACTGAAGTCTGCTCTACGGACCTGTTCCCTGTACGTGCCTAGCCACTGGCAACCCCCGTCCTCTCTGATTGACTGATTGACTCGGTAACCATTCTCCCCCGCCAACTGTCATTACACCACGCAGGGTCTGACTAGTGGCCGTGCGAGTATCCCCTAGCAACTGCCGCGCTCCACTACCGGACTGGCTCGCTCCACTCCTTTCCTGACAGCCTCTGCACTTTAACTCCCAGCCCCTCCAGTACACCCCTTGACATGAATGGAAGGCCAGACCCCTCTAGGGACTGCCCAAGGGTCCCATCTAATGGTGTTGGGGAACTGGTTGCTATGTGTCTGTGCGTACACACCTCGTTCTGGCCATTAGGATTACCAGGAAGTACTGTCCCAGCATGGGTGCAGTACTCAGTGGTGCCTGACCGGGTCAGGGGCGCCACATTAGCATGTGGACAGACATTATTACCTTACAGTCCTTGCTGCTGCACCATAAAACCAAAAGTCACTTGTCAGAGCTACAGCTATTCTATTCCCTATCAATACTGTAAAATATGTAGGCATATACAGTCATATGAAAAAGTTTGGGCACCCCTAGTAATGTTAACCTTTTTTCTTTATAACAATTTGTGTTTTTGCAGCAGCTATTTCAGTTTCATATATCTAATAACTGATGTTCTGAGTAATATTTCTGGATTGAAATGAGGTTTATTGTACTAACAGAAAATGTGCAATCCGCATTTAAACAAAATTTGACCGGTGCAAAAGTACGGGCACCCTTATCAATTTCTTGATTTGAACACTCCTAACTACTGACTTACTAAAGCACTAAATTGGTTTTGTAACCTCATTGAGCTTTGAACTTCATAGGCAGGTGTATCCAATCATGAGAAAAGGTATTTAAGGTGGCCACTTGCAAGTTGTTCTCCTATTTGAATCTCCTATGAAGAGTGGCATCATGGGCTCCTCAAAACAACTCTCAAATGATCTGAAAACAAATATTATTCAACATAGTTGTTCAGGGGAAGGATACAAAAAGTTGTCTCAGAGATTTAAACTGTCAGTTTCCACTGTGAGGAACATAGTAAGGAAATAGAAGAACATAGGTACAGTTCTTGTTAAGCCCAGAAGTGGCAGGCCAAGAAATATATCAGAAAGGCAGAGAAGAAGACTGGTGAGAACAGTCAAGGACAATCCACAGACCACCTCCAAAGACCTGCAGCATCATCTTGCTGCAGATGGTGTCAATGTGCATCGGTCAACAATACAGCGCACGTTGCACAAGGGGAAGCTGTATGGGAGAGTGATGTGAAAGAAGCCGTTTCCGCAAGCATGCCACAAACAGAGTCGCCTGAGGTGTGCAAAAGCACATTTGGACAAGCCAGTTACATTTTGGAAGAACGTCCTGTGGACTGATGAAACAAAGATTGAGTTGTTTGGTCCTACAAAAAGGCATTATGCATGGAGGCAAAAAAACATGACATTCCAAGAAAAGCACTTGCTACCCACAGTAAAATTTGGTGGAGGTTCCATCATGCTTTGGGGCTGTGTGGCCAATGCCGGCACCGGGAATCTTGTTAAAGTTGAGGGTCGCATGGATTCAACTCAGTATCAGCAGATTCTTGACAATAATGTGCAAGAATCAGTGACGAAGTTGAAGTTACGCATGGGATGGATATTTCAGCAAGACAATGATCCAAAACACAGCTGCAAATCTACTCAGGCATTCATACAGAGGAACAATTACAATGTTCTGGAATGGCAATCCCAGTCCCCAGACCTGAATATCATTGAAAATCTGTGGGATGATTTGAAGCGTGCTGTCCAGGCATGGCGACCATCAAACTTAACTGAACTGGAATTGTTTTGTAAACAGGAATGGTCAAATATACCTTCATCCAGGATCCAGGAACTCATTAAAAGCTACAGGAAGCGACTAGAGGCTGTTATTTTTGCAAAAGGAGGATCTACAAAATATTAATGCCACTTTTATGTTGAGGTGCCCATACTTTTGCACCGGTCAAATTTTGTTTAAATGCGGATTGCACATTTTCTGTTAGTACAATAAACCTCATTTCAATCCAGAAATATTACTCAGTCCATCAGTTATGAGATATATGAAACTGAAATAGCTGTTGCAAAAACCCAAATTGTTATAAAGAAAAAAGGTTAACATTAATAGGGGTGCCCAAACTTTTTCATATGACTGTATCATCTACCTAATTTAATATGTGCAAGGCGTGCAGAAATTAATGGGAAAGTGGCTATGCTGCTGATGGTGCTCGCAGAGGACAAGGAAAAACTGTGCCATCTGTGGGAGCACAAGAAACATGCTAACCTAGCTTCTATGAATCCCTATCCATGAGTCCCTCCTTCTAATTTTTGGCAGCCCTTACATATGGTTCATAGGCTTTACTAGTCTAGGCGTCACACTTTTTAATAGTGAGAAAAAATTGTATTCTAAGTGCCTTTTTTATATGACTTTCAGGGTTATTGCAGTGTTTCCTTCTGGCAGCCCTTGCACTTGGTGCATATGCTTTACTACTGTAGGAGTCTCATGCCTTAAAAATGGAATAAAAAACATTTTTTATACCCTCCTCTACATGTCTTCCAGAGTGTATTGGAATCCCTCCTTCTAATTTTTTTATACCCTTTCCACAAAGTGCATAGGCTTTACTAGTCTTGGACCCCCACTCCTGAATAATTGGAAAAAATTGTATTCTGAGGCCCTTCTTTACATGTCTTCCAGGGTATATTGGAGTACCTAATTCTAACTTTTGGCAGCACTTCCACATAGTGTATAGGCTTTACTAGTCGAGGAGTCGCTCTTCTTAAAGGGAACCTGTCAGGTGCAATATGTACCCAGAACCATAAGCAGTTCTGGGTGCATATTTCTAATCCCTGTCTAAATGTCTCAGCATCTAGTAGTAAATATAAAGATATCTTTAGAAAAAGTATTTCTAAAGATCCTTTATGATATGCTAATAAGTGCAGGGATTAGTCGCAAGACATTAGTTGCTGCGCTCATTCCGTCCTCTTCGCATGTTAGCACGCCCACAGGGGGCAGTTTTCTGGAAAAATACTTGAGCTTCCCATTGACTTCCAATATATTCGTTAGTCAAATTGAGCCATTCCGAGCGTCTGACCTGCTCAATTCAAGTATCACAAACTCAAGCATTTTAGTGCTCTTTCATCACTATTGACTATGCCTCTGCCTATCCCATTATTCTTCATGGCATTTTCTGCTACTTGACCCCAGAACATTTGACTATCCTGCCTCATGACTTGCCTGTGTAGTGATTACCATCACATTAATACTGGCCCTAACATTTTTTACATCCTACCAGTATGGATCCTATTCATACTCTGGGTGATCAGGCGATGAATCTGACCCAGGAGGTTCATGATCTGGCAAAGAAGTACCAGAAACTTGAGATTTTGCAGTCCTAACTGTAGAGTAAGATATCTAGCATGATGGGTGTCTCCCAAAGGCCTCTGCTGCTAGCAGGAGATTTGAAGCCTGTATCTTCTGATGTACATTTGATTTTTCCTGGATCAGTAGTGGCCCTTCCTCACAAACTTTTTATTTATGAAGATCAATTTAGAGTGTTCAGGGAAAGCAGCAGGCTATTTTTTATTCTGCTACCCTGGTTTTCAGGGAATGAGTTCCAGCAGATGGGAATAATGTCCCTACTCAAAGGGGTTCCTTAGACGTGGGTGTTTTCTTTGCCTCCACAAGTCACAGAATGGTCATCTATTGATGCTTTTTTTGATGCCTTAGGGTTTATTTCTGATGAACCTGACAGAATCCAATTTGCGGAGGTAAAAATCATGAACCTGACACACGGGTTTGCCACACCACTGAGGTCAGTACAGTAGTAATGAGTTCCGTCAGTGGTCCACAAATGTTCTGTGAAACGATGCAGCCCTCATGTGTCAGTTTCATGGTGGCTTTTTGGATTCACTTTAGAATATTCTGGCTCGGTAAACTCCGCCCACTTCCTTGGGGAAGGCTATAACTCAGGCCATTCAATTAAATCACAAAATTTGGGAAAGGCTTGATGAGGGATACAGAGTTTTAACACTAGAAGTCCCAGAGAGGGGTCATTTAACATTTCTACCATTGGAACCCTATGGAGCTCGAAATTCCTGGGACTTCTAGTGTTAAGCCATTTTTCTCATATTGTTTATTTAACTGAGGCATAGCATATGGAGGTTGAAGCTGCCAGATCTGGGACAATTGAGAGGTAACGTTGACATGATCTCGGTCTCTGCTTTTACTGTGGTTGTATGAAGCATTTTCTCAAGAACTTTTAATTATGCCCTTAAACAAGCAAGCCGTCTGGAAATGCCTAATTGTGAATGATTGTTGAGGAGGTCACCCAGACTATCAGGTACCTTTTTACTTCTCTGATAAAGTTCTGCTGAATGTAGAACTATTTTTTCAAGGATAGGTAATTATCTGCCTCTGCTTCATTCATTGTGGTGTGTGTTACAAAATATCCCAATAAAACTATAAACTAATTAAAAAAGTTTGTTTATTGATGGTAAGTTTAAAAAACATAAACACAGACAATATTAAAAATAGAATAAATCAAAAGGCTAGGGGAGAAGTCATACACCATAAATATCAGAGCATATGCCATAACAAAACATTGTATATTAAATTACTGAGTCCTGGTAGTATAAATTGCAGATACCAATATTGTATATTAAGTTAAGAGAGGCATTAGAACAAGGATGCTTAATAATGTCCTCATATTGGTAAAATACCAACCATAACCGCATATATAAGTGCCCCACTATGTTACTCTGCTAAAATGTTAAATACCAGACCTGCTGCCATACTAATGGTGTAGTACCGCTCCCCCGCCAGCCACTCCTTTATTCATTGATTGTGGGTCTGCAGCCAACTTCATTGATTTAGGACTGGTTCTGAGATTAGTATTAGGGACAATTAAGTTGGAATGACGAATTAAAATTGTTGCCATTGACAGGACACCGTAACTTCAGAGCCTTGTTCAATTGATAATGGTGAAATTCATATTCCAAATGGGAACTCTTCACTCTGAATCAATCTTCTGATATATTTTGTATAACTTACCTGAGGTGGTTGGTATTGGGATTTCCTTGGTTGCATATTCACAATGTTATCATTGACTGTTGTCAGAGGGATATAGTTAAGTGGAGTTCCTATTGTTATAAGAAATGTCTTAATTCTCTACAGGTTTTCTCCGCCAGACTGGAAGGTCGTCTGGAGTACCTAAAAGAATTCAGGGATGTGTTTTTGAAAAAGGAAGCAGAGATATTACTCTGTGCTGTACCAACCACCATAAAAAAATATGCAAACAAAAGTTTATGGAAGAGTTACATCCATTCGCATGTAGCTGCTGCATTTTTCTTTGTTAAAAAGAAAGATGGAACTTTCCGTCCTTGCCTTGATTTCTGTGAATTAAACAAAAATTATGGTTAAGAATACTTATAATCTGATGCTACTCTGGAAGAGTGATGAGTGGAAGATGTAGTTTTCAACCCCTTAACCCCCGGGCGATTTTCTTTTTTTTTTTTTTTTTTTGCTCCCTTTCTTCCAAGAGCCATAATGTTTATATTTTTCCATAAATATTGCCATATGAGGGCTTGTTTTTTGCAGCATGAGTTGTACTTTTAAATGAAATCATAGAGATATTTTATTCACCGTGTTCACTATGTGGTAAAACTGATGTATCGGTGTGATGCCTCAGGGTTGTACAAGTTCGTAGACACCAAAGGTGTATAAGTTTACTTTTATCTAAGGGTTTAAAAAAATTCAGAAGTTTGTCAAAAAAAGTGACGCACTGTTTGTGCCGTTTTCAGCGACTCATAGAGTTCTCATTTTTCAGGCTATGAGCTTTTTTTTTTGCATCTTGAGCTGATGGTTCTAATTCTACCATTTTGCCGCAACTGTTACGTTTTGATCACCTGTTATTGCATTTTTTGCAAAATTTGCGAAGACCAAAAAATGTAATTTCGCATTTGGAATTCTTCTTGCCGCTACGCCATTCACCAATCAGGTTAATAGATTTCATATTTTGATAGCTCTGGCATTTCTGAGCACGGTGATACCAAATACGTGTATATTTTTTAGTTTTTGAACCCTTTAATTTTCAATGGGGCAAATAGGGGGTAATTTGAGCCTATAGGTTTTGTATATTTTTACATTTTTTAAAACTTTTTTTTACTTTTTTTTATTTTACTAATCCCCTTAGGGGACTATAAGGATCAGCAGTCTAATCGCCCATTTATTTCTCATGATCAGAGCTGCACAGCTTAGACCAGGAGAAATGCTTGTTTTCTGTTACAGCTAGCACTCTGCCAGCTGTAACAGGAAGCGAGTCATGATAGCGACAGGAGTCATCACATGACCCTGTGCTATCATGACAACCATCGGCTTCCCATGATCACGTCACAGGGCCTCTGATGGCGGCGGGAAAGTGCGTGTTATCCGCTGCAGTGCTTTACATCGCATTGTCACATTTTGACAGCGCGATGTAAGTGGTTAACAGGGCGGGTGGATCGGGGATCCACTTGCGCCTGCGAGGCACATATGTCTGCTGTACAAATCAACAGACATGTGCGGTTTTCACCATCGGCTCACCACAGCAGCCAGTAGTGATCACCCCTTCATGATTTAGGATGTACCGTTACGTCCTCGGTCGTGAAGGGGTTAATGTCTGAAGGCCTATTTGAAAATCTTAAGAAAACCTACTAATCTTTCCTAAAAGGAAACTGGTCACATGATGAGTGTAAAAATATAACCAAAATACCATCCGAGTTAAACACCAAAGAAAAAAGAATCCAGGAGAAATTGGTTGATGAAAATATTAGAAAATATTTATTGAGACAATAATAGTAGGTGATGCAATAGGGAAGTGAAAAAATGGCTATGGTGAAAAAAGCCAACAAGGGGTAAACAGAGTACAGAAGCACACATCCACCAGACAACACCCTATAAGACACAATTACAATAACCATAGTTGTATGAAGTCAATCCATATTAGACCTGTGCAGGATTATACAAACAAATAAGCAATAGCTGCAAAAAAGGGAAGAAAAGGGGTATATGCAAACAGATATTATTAGACAGAAAACACCCAGACAGGGGTTGTCTGGGGGACATGAATGCCTCGACGTGCTTTCACCAACAAACAGCTGACCATCATGTTTCAAGGTATTGTATGGGTGTTTTATGCCTAATAATATCGGTTTGCATGTACCCCTTTTCTTCCCTTTTTTTGCAGCCACTGCTATGGTTATTGTAATTGTGTAACTGTGCTGGATTAGTATATTTTAAACCTTCATCTACATCTAGTCTTTTGTGGTATTTTATTCTGTGAGGTGTTTGGTCTGCATAACAAATAAACTGTATGTGAATGAATAATTTCTTCATATTTTGAATAACTTAAGAATTTAGCTTATATAAAAATGTTACAAATTGGATATTTTTTTACAAGATAAACAATTTTTTATATTTCCTGGTAATGATGTTATTAGCAATACCTTGCTATGGCCCAGTCATTCACCTATATGGCACATCAACTGTGAAATTCTTGTATAAAGACAATTCTATCTTTCATCATATACTCAAATAGTTTTTTTTTAAGTTAGTTCTGTCATTTTATAACATTTTAACAGACCCAAACCAATTCTGGATTTTTCTTCTGCATGTAAAACTCATTTATAATTGTTAAAAAATTGCCCAAGTTACAAAAAGGAAGTGTGACAACATAATATTCAGATCTAGCTCCCTGCCAGATATGAAATATTCTCCATCTCACTTCATAATCTTTAAAGCATTTAATTTTTTTTTTCTAAATAATGATACCTATTACACGCTCCCTTCCTTCATATGTTGTATTTATGACTTGTTCTATTGTCTTTGAAATACCATATACCTGTCACTAGCTGGTATTACAATCAATATTAAATGTATAAGCCCTCATTACGGACTGACTTTATTGCAAATTGGACTACAACATTAATAAAACATGGAATTTAAGTGCAAGAATTAATTCAGCTGAAGAGCTATTTGGAGTTGTCAGCTAATTAGTAATGCTTCTTCTCAACAGCAATGATTTAACTCGGCTTCCAAGTGATAGATCACTGCCAGGAACCATGGATCAATAGTGTGGATCCTCTCACTGCTAGCAGAGAACATTGAAGGTGCTTAATTTGCTTACGTTGCTTAAGTGCTATAGTGAGCCGTGAATAAATGTTTATGCAAAGTTTTGCTTGAATACACAATGTATGAGGTGTGAAAGACTACACTGAATGAAATTTGCATGCAATTTCTTAGAGTTACCAAATTATAAACTGTACTATGAATTCTGTAGTAGCTAATCTAACGCAAAAGTCAAAGTGATAAAACTTCTGACTTCAGGTAAAACCTAAAATAACTTAGAGTTTGCTGAAATTCTCTTCTAGCTGAGAATTGAGTCCTGTATGTAAAACAGCAACACGAAAAGCAGAGGCTGTAATTTTAGCTGGTTATTATAAAATATGAGTGAATAAAAAATCTCCAAAAATGTGAGTAATGAAGGATCCAATTTTTTTTAGAATTTGATTTGCTCTAACCAGGCAAAATGGCTGCACTTTTGATTGACTATGAGGCTAAAGTATAGGTTAAAACAATAAGGCTGCTTTCACACTACGTTTTTTTAACATGCGCCATGAATGTTTTTTTTGCTGTAAAAGCGGATCCTGTTTTTACAAAGAAAAACGCATGCAAATGCAAGTGTTATTTTGCAGGATCCTGTCACTTGAAGTTTATGGGCGGGCATTGGAGTCATGTGATCGGGAGTGAGGGGAACTGAACGTGACAGACTGGGAACCAGCATCTGACAGCTGTGGAGGCTCATAACCAAGGTGAACATCGGGTAACTTGCTTCGTAACCAAGGTAAACATTGGGTAACTTGCTTGGATACCCGATAATTACCTTGATTATGAGCATCTGCAGCTGCTAGGAGCCGCGCTCCCTGCACACGTAACCAAGGTAAACATCGGGTATCCAAGCAAGTTACCCGATATTTACCTTGGTTACAAGTGTCTGCAATTGCTAGGAGCCGGGCTCCCTGCACATGTAACCAAGGTAAACATCGGGTAACTTGCTTGGATAGCCGTTATTTACCTTGGTTACGAGCGTCTGCAGCTGCTAGGAGCCAGGCTCCCTGCACACGTAACCAATGTAATCATCGGGTATCCAAGCAAGTTACCCAATATTTACCTTGGTTACGAGCATCTGCAGCTCTCAGGCGGGAGAGAGAGAGAGAGGAGAGGGAGGGGGAGAGAGGGAGGGGGAGAGAGAGATTGATCACGCCAGGCTGGTTTCTGGGCATGCTCAGTAGAGCAAGCAGGATCCTGTCTATCAGCATGCCAGCGTTCACATACGTTTGCGTGCAGGATAGTCAGGATCCAGCAATTTGCAGTATTTGGACGCAGCTCAAAAACGCTACAAGTAGCGTTTTTGAAAAAGTTAAAAAACTGCAAGTTGCTGGATCCTCACTATAACGCACGCAAACGCAGGTGAACGCATATTGACGCGAGTCCAGTGCAAATGCATTGAAATGAAAACGCATTTGCACTGGATCCGTTTTTGCGTTCAGGACACATGTTAAAAAAACATAGTGTGAAAGCAGCCTTAACTGTTGCATACATCTTCCCTTCTTAATGTCGTTCATTGTGGTCCACATTTTATCGTGGAGTACGATACATGCTATTGACTTCACACAATTGTGTAGACCCCAACGTGAACCCATGGGGAGTAGACAGCAATAGTAGTGCCAGAAAATATATATCGAAAAGAAGGCCTCAGAGGGCTAAACAGTGAGCCTTGGTGGAAAATTATAGGAAGGGCCGATAGGAGGTGAGTACCAGTGGTGTGTATAGTTAGTTATTTTTTAACCCCTCATTTATCAGATGTGAATTGAAACTCAATGCTCTCTCTCTCACTCTTTCTCTCTCTCTCTCTGTTAAGAATCGGTGCCACCACAGCCGTAAGCAGCCTTCTGCGGTTCCTGTTTCGCCCAGGTGCCAGCTGACGTCTTTGGCCGTGCCTCGGGTTGTGCAGCTGGCTGCTTCCTTCTCCATGTCTAAGTGTGGAGAGGCGGCTAGTGCGCATGCGCATGCTTATTTACCCCAGCCAGAGCCTAAGTCAGGTGTCTCAAACTTGGCTGGGTGTATGGGCTGCACAGAGGAAAAACATTATTTGGGGGGCCGCATTCTTTGCAGGACAAAGTGACATTATTATTGGTACCATATATATTTTTTTGCACACCTTTGGATCACTGATTTTCAACATTTTTAACTTGTTTATTATAACAAGTGTGCACATTCTTTGGTTAAATATAAAAAAAAAAAATTGATGTTAAAAAAAAGCCATATAAGCCTTATTTTTTTTTTTTTTTTACATTTTATCCCTTTCTTGTAACTAATAGTGTTACAATTATCACTATATAGAAGATTTGGCCAACATCTTTTAGTAATGTTCCCTATCCTATAGTAATGTGCCCACCTTGTCCCCATCCTATAGTAATGACCCCAGCCTTGTCCCTATTCTATAGTAATGTCCCCATCCAATAGTATTATGCCCATCCTTGTAATGTCCCCATCTTTTAGTAATACCCCCATTCTATAATCATGTGCCCACCTTGTCCCCATCCTATAGTCATGTGCCCACCTTGTCCCCATCCTATAGTCATGTGCCCACCTTGTCCCCATCCTATAGTTATGTACCCACCTTGTCCCCATCCTATAGTCATGTGCCCACCTTGTTCCCATCCTATAGTCATGTGCCCACCTTGTCCCTATAATATAGTCATGTGCCCACCTTGTCCCGATGCTATAGACATGTGCCCACCTTGTCCCCATGCTATAGTCATGTGCCCACCTTGTCCCCATCCTATAGACATGTGCCCACCATGTCCCCATCCTATAGACATGTGCCCACCTTGTCCCTATTCTATAGTAATGTGCCCACCTTGTCCCCATCCTATAGTCATGTGCCCACCTTGTCCCCATCCTATAGTCATGTGCCCACCTTGTCCCCATCCTATAGTCATGTGCCCACCTTGTCCCTATTCTATAGTAATGTGCCCACCTTGTCCCCATCCTATAGTAATGTGCCCACCTTGTCCCTATTCTATAGTCATGTGCCCACCTTGTCCCCATCCTATAGACATGTGCCCACCTTGTCCCCATCCTATAGACATGTGCCCACCTTGTCCCCATCCTATAGACATGTGCCCACCTTGTCCCTTTTCTATAGTAATGGGCCCACCTTGTCCCCATCCTATAGTCATGTGCCCACCTTGTCCCTATTCTATAGTCATGTGCCCACCTTGTCCCTATTCTATAGTAATGTGCCCACCTTGTCCCCATCCTATAGTAATGTGCCCACCTTGTCCCTATTCTATAGTCATGTGCCCACCTTGTCCCCATCCTATAGACATGTGCCTATCTTGTCCCCATCTTATAGACATGAGCCCACCTTGTCCCCATCCTATAGACATGTGCCCACCTTGTCCCTATTCTATAGTAATGTGCCCACCTTGTCCCCATCCTATAGTAATGACCCCAGCCTTGTCCCTATTCTATAGTAATGTCCCCATCCAATAGTATTATGCCCATCCTTGTAATGTCCCCATCTTTTAGTAATACCCCCATTCTATAGTCATGTGCCCACCTTGTCCCCATCCTATAGTCATGTGCCCACCTTGTCCCCATCCTATAGTCATGTGCCCACCTTGTTCCCATTCTATAGTCATGTGCCCACCTTGTCCCCATCCTATAGTCATGTGGCCACCTTGTTCCCATCCTATAGTCATGTGCCCACCTTGTCCCTATTCTATAGTCATGTGCCCACCTTGTCCCGATGCTATAGACATGTGCCCACCTTGTCCCCATGCTATAGTCATGTGCCCACCTTGTCCCCATCCTATAGACATGTGCCCACCTTGTCCCCATCCTATAGACATGTGCCCACCTTGTCCCTATTCTATAGTAATGTGCCCACCTTGTCCCCATCCTATAGTCATGTGCCCACCTTGTCCCCATCCTATAGTCATGTGCCCACCTTGTCCCTATTCTATAGTAATGTGCCCACCTTGTCGCCATCCTATAGTAATGTGCCCACCTTGTCCCTATTCTATAGTCATGTGCCCACCTTGTCCCCATCCTATGGACATGTGCCTATCTTGTCCCCATCTTATAGACATGAGCCCACCTTGTCCCCATCCTATAGACATGTGCCCACCTTGTCCCTATTCTATAGTAATGTGCCCACCTTGTCCCCATCCTATAGTCATGTGCCCACCTTGTCCCCATCCTATAGTCGTGTGCCCACCTTGTCCCTATTCTATAGTAATGTGCCCACCTTGTCCCCATCCTATAGACATGTGCCCACCTTGTCCCTATTCTATAGTCATGTGCCCACCTTGTCCCCATCCTATAGACATGTGCCCACCTTGTCCCCATCCTATAGACATGTGCCCACCTTGTCCCCATCCTATAGACATGTGCCCACCTTGTCCCTTTTCTATAGTAATGGGCCCACCTTGTCCCCATCCTATAGTCATGTGCCCACCTTGTCCCTATTCTATAGTCATGTGCCCACCTTGTCCCCATCCTATAGACATGTGCCTATCTTGTCCCCATCTTATAGACATGAGCCCACCTTGTCCCCATCCTATAGACATGTGCCCACCTTGTCCCTATTCTATAGTAATGTGCCCACCTTGTCCCCATCCTATAGTAATGACCCCAGCCTTGTCCCTATTCTATAGTAATGTCCCCATCCAATAGTATTATGCCCATCCTTGTAATGTCCCCATCTTTTAGTAATACCCCCATTCTATAGTCATGTGCCCACCTTGTCCCCATCCTATAGTCATGTGCCCACCTTGTCCCCATCCTATAGTCATGTGCCCACCTTGTTCCCATTCTATAGTCATGTGCCCACCTTGTCCCCATCCTATAGTCATGTGGCCACCTTGTTCCCATCCTATAGTCATGTGCCCACCTTGTCCCTATTCTATAGTCATGTGCCCACCTTGTCCCGATGCTATAGACATGTGCCCACCTTGTCCCTATTCTATAGTAATGTGCCCACCTTGTCCCCATGCTAGAGACATGTGCCCACCTTGTCCCCATTCTATAGTCATGTGCCCACCTTGTCCCCATCCTATAGTCATGTGCCCACCTTGTCCCCATCCTATAGTCATGTGCCCACCTTGTCCCCATCCTATAGTCGTGTGCCCACCTTGTCCCTATTCTATAGTAATGTGCCCACCTTGTCCCCATCCTATAGACATGTGCCCACCTTGTCCCTATTCTATAGTCATGTGCCCACCTTGTCCCCATCCTATAGACATGTGCCCACCTTGTCCCCATCCTATAGACATGTGCCCACCTTGTCCCCATCCTATAGACATGTGCCCACCTTGTCCCTTTTCTATAGTAATGGGCCCACCTTGTCCCCATCCTATAGTCATGTGCCCACCTTGTCCCTATTCTATAGTCATGTGCCCACCTTGTCCCCATCCTATAGACATGTGCCTATCTTGTCCCCATCTTATAGACATGAGCCCACCTTGTCCCCATCCTATAGACATGTGCCCACCTTGTCCCTATTCTATAGTAATGTGCCCACCTTGTCCCCATCCTATAGTAATGACCCCAGCCTTGTCCCTATTCTATAGTAATGTCCCCATCCAATAGTATTATGCCCATCCTTGTAATGTCCCCATCTTTTAGTAATACCCCCATTCTATAGTCATGTGCCCACCTTGTCCCCATCCTATAGTCATGTGCCCACCTTGTCCCCATCCTATAGTCATGTGCCCACCTTGTTCCCATTCTATAGTCATGTGCCCACCTTGTCCCCATCCTATAGTCATGTGGCCACCTTGTTCCCATCCTATAGTCATGTGCCCACCTTGTCCCTATTCTATAGTCATGTGCCCACCTTGTCCCGATGCTATAGACATGTGCCCACCTTGTCCCTATTCTATAGTAATGTGCCCACCTTGTCCCCATGCTAGAGACATGTGCCCACCTTGTCCCCATGCTATAGTCATGTGCCCACCTTGTCCCCATCCTATAGACATGTGCCCACCTTGTCCCCATCCTATAGACATGTGCCCACCTGGTCCCTATTCTATAGTAATGTGCCCACCTTGTCCCCATCCTATAGTCATGTGCCCACCTTGTCCCCATCCTATAGACATGTGCCCACCTTGTCCCTATTTTATAGTAATGTGCCCACCTTGTCCCCATCCTATAGTCATGTGCACACCTTGTCCCCATCCTCTAGTCATGTGCCCACCTTGTCCCTATTCTATAGTAATGTGTCCACCTTGTCCCCATCCTATAGACATGTGCCCACCTTGTCCCTATTCTATAGTCATGGGCCCACCTTGTCCCCATCCTATAGACATGTGCCCACCTTGTCCCCAACCTATAGACATGTGCCCACCTTGTCCCCATCCTATAGACATGTGCCCACCTTGTCCCTTTTCTATAGTAATGGGCCCACCTTGTCCCCATCCTATAGTCATGTGCCTACCTTGTCCCTATTCTATAGTCATGTGTCCACCTTGTCCCTATTCTATAGTCATGTACCCACCTTGTCCCCATCCTATAGTCATGTGCCCACCTTGTCCCAATCCTATAGTCATGTGCCCACCTTGTTCCCATCCTATAGTCATGTGCCCACCTTGTCCCTATTCTATAGTCATGTGCCCACCTTGTCCCGATGCTATAGACATGTGCCCACCTTGTCCCCATGCTATAGTCATGTGCCCACCTTGTCCCCATCCTATAGACATGTGCCCACCTTGTCCCCATCCTATAGACATGTGCCCACCTTGTCCCTATTCTATAGTAATGTGCCCACCTTGTCCCCATCCTATAGTCATGTGCCCACCTTGTCCCCATCCTATAGTCATGTGCCCACCTTGTCCCTATTCTATAGTAATGTGCCCACCTTGTCCCCATCCTATAGACATGTGCCCACCTTGTCCCTATTCTATAGTCATGTGCCCACCTTGTCCCCATCCTATAGACATGTGCCCACCTTGTCCCCATCCTATAGACATGTGCCCACCTTGTCCCCATCCTATAGACATGTGCCCACCTTGTCCCTTTTCTATAGTAATGGTCCCACCTTGTCCCCATCCTATAGTCATGTGCCCACCTTGTCCCTATTCTATAGTCATGTGTCCACCTTGTCCCTATTCTATAGTCATGTGCCCACCTTGTCCCCATCCTATAGACATGTGTCCACCTTGTCCCCATCCTATAGACATGTGCCCACCTTGTCCCTATTCTATAGTAATGTGCCCACCTTGTCCCCATGCTATAGACATGTGCCCATCTTGTCCCCATGCTATAGTCATGTGCCCACCTTGTCCCCATCCTATAGACATGTGCCCACCTTGTCCCCATCCTATAGACATGTGCTCACCTTGTCCCTATTCTTTAGTAATGTGCCCACCTTGTCCCCATCCTATAGTCATGTGCGCACCTTGTCCCCATCCTATAGACATGTGCCCACCTTGTCCCTATTCTATAGTAATGTGCCCACCTTGTCCCCATCCTATAGTCATGTGCCCACCTTGTCCCCATCCTATAGTCATGTGCCCACCTTCCCTATTCTATAGTAATGTGCCCACCTTGTCCCCATCCTATAGACATGTGCCCACCTTGTCCCTATTCTATAGTCATGGGCCCACCTTGTCCCCATCCTATAGACATGTGCCCACCTTGTCCCCATCCTATAGACATGTGCCCACCTTGTCCCCATCCTATAGACATGTGCCCACCTTGTCCCTTTTCTATAGTAATGGGCCCACCTTGTCCCCATCCTATAGTCATGTGCCTACCTTGTCCCTATTCTATAGTCATGTGTCCACCTTGTCCCTATTCTATAGTCATGTGCCCACCTTGTCCCCATCCTATAGACATGTGCCCACCTTGTCCCCATCCTATAGACATGTGCCCACCTTGTCCCTATTCTATAGTAATGTGCCCACCTTGTCCCCATGCTATAGACATGTACCCACCTTGTCCCCATGCTATAGTCATGTGCCCACCTTGTCCCCATCCTATAGACATGTGCCCACCTTGTCCCCATCCTATAGACATGTGCCCACCTTGTCCCTATTCTATAGTAATGTGCCCACCTTGTCCCCATCCTATAGTCATGTGCCCACCTTGTCCCCATCCTATAGTCATGTGCCCACCTTGCCCCTATTCTATAGTAATGTCCCCATCCTGTAGTATTGGGTGGTGGGGGCAGTGGCGGCGGCGGGTGAAAGGGGGCGCTATAATTTACCGATCGCTCTCGGCTTTAACCCACAGATTCCTGAGTGAAGCTGAGGGGGCGGTCTCTGGCCCCAGATCCACAGTGATTGGAGAGATCGGTCACAAGGCCGGTCTCTCCAATCAGAGCTGGGAGCGGGTGAAACAGAGGTCACCCAGCTCCAGCCAATGATCGGTACTACAGCTACACTGATCAGGGCTTGATTTCAATGTTACAGCCATTTTCAATGGCTGAAACATTACAGTGGCTGTGATTGGCTGACGAACGCCGCACAGCCAATCACAGCCTCCGTAGGTCCGGGGAGGAGACACCACCCCTCCTGAGGTCCCCTCCTCCCCGAATCTAAGGTATTTTCTATTTGCAATGCAAACAGCGATCGCAGCCACTGGGGCTGCGATTTCGCATGACGTACTGGGTATGTCATGGATCCTTAAGTACCAGGGAGCCATGACCTACCCCGTACGTCATAGGTCGCTAAGGGGTTAATGTGCCGCCCTTCACATACACAAAAAATAAAAAAACACCATTCTTCTCACCTGTCCCGCGTTCCCTCGGCTCCTCATCTCTGCTTCTTGCTGTCTGCAGGCCGTGCCCCAGTGACTATCGCGGCCGGTGCAGGGGCCGCAGCCCCTGGCAGCGATTTATGTCAGATCAGATGGTTGTTTTGCCGGCGCTGCGCGCGCACAGTCCTTGCCTCTGAGAACGCAGCGCCGGCAAAACACTCATCTAACAAAGTACAGACAGTGGCTGCGGCCCCTGCACCGGCCGCGATATTGAACAGGGAAACGGGCCTGGGGGCCGCACGAAGCAGCCTGATGGGCCGCATGCGGCTTGCGGGCCGCGTGTTTGAGACCCCTGGCCTAAGTCCAGTATTTCACCTAGTGAGCATGCTCAGCCTGATAGTGCCATTTCTGAGGCTAAGTCCTCAGTTCAGGCTACTGAGCATGCTCCTACACTTAGTGCAAAAAGCCTCTGTGCACAGGTACTTGGAAATCGTGCCGTGTCGAAGTCCTGTGTTGTGCCTACTGAGCATGCTCAGGCAGATAGTCTGATTTCTGAGACTGTTGTTCAGGCTACTGAGCATGCTCAGGCACTTAGTGCATCAGAGGCTAGGTCCGGTAAGGACCTCACTGGACATGTCCGTGAGGTGGCAGGCTCTGATAGGCCGACACACATCAGATGTCCTGATGATGTGGCCACTCCGGACTGGCTCGCGAAGGCCCGCCCCATGACACCATTCGTTGTCAGACGATGACTGGTAAGGTGTTTTGGGTGTGGCAGCCATGAAGTCATCAGTGACGTGGCGGTTCCGGATAGGCCGCTGGTGATGTCGCTGATGACATGGCACTCCGCTATTGGACCTTGGAGTTGCTATTGTGGTCCACCCTGGGTTTGGGCGGACCCAGGTGATAAAAGGGGCTGGAGAAAAAAATGGAGGTGCGCAGTCTTCTCATATGCTTGTTGTGAGCACACCTTCATGTATAGAGCCCACTGCGGCATAAGCGTTTGTTTGGAAACGGTAGGTAAGGTTAGGCGTTCGGTGCTTGTCACACATAGACACCCGTGGCTCAGCACATTAGGGTCAGGCGCCGGGCTTCCACCTCCTACCGTCCAGTCCTGCTTGTGCAGCCCAGTGGAGTTAACTGGCCTGCGGCTGTTGCGCCACCTGTCCGGTTGTGCCCCCTACGCACACGGACAGCGTTCCTCAGGACCCCTGTGGCATTAACAGGGAGTTCCTGGGCTGGGTGTGTGGACCCTGTTCCCCTCGTATCAGCTTCCCAGTCACCGCTACCAGTGTGACCACCTGGCCTGACGTGTCCTGTACACACATGGCCAGTTGAGAGCCCTGGTTGCCAGAAACGCTAATCGGGGGACTGCTCGGTCTGACGTATCGTGCACACGTGGCCAACAGGGCACTTTAGCGGCGGTCTTCCGGTCACTGCTACCTGGTCATCACCCGACCTGACATGTTCCCTACACACATGGTCGGTGTAGCCCCATAGGTACACTGAAACGCTAACTGGGTTGTTGTCAAGTCTGATGTGTCCCTACACACGTGACTGGTTCCCAGGTCTCTTGGGTTATCTCAGAGCCACCCAGCTCTATATTCTCCGCCCAACCTTCGGGTTGCCAGCAGATCCTTTGTCATCTGGAGCACGGTGGGACCCAACTGGCAATTGGGATATTTACCACCTTATCCTGATCTGCCAGTTTCCTCGTAACTCTCTCTCCATATATATATATATATATATATAAATATAGATATAGATATGCAGCACTTTGTGTTATGATGTACATCATTACATATGTGTATTAACATATAATATTAATATTTTGAAAAATGTAAGGCAGATTAGTTGGCACTACAAAGACACCCTTCAAATATGCATTTAATCAGACATGACTATCAGATTGCCATTTATAATGGTGCTCAGTTTATGATAAAGGAAACGGCATGAAAAACTAAAAACTGCCCCTCACCTTCAACCACATTTTATTGTAATCATCACATGATAAAAGGAGACAAAAAAAGGGAATAAACATCACCTGTTTTGCATAAACTACACTTCTTGCAGCTAATTACAATGTAAAATGCACACCTCTTTTATATTCCAGACTCAATTATTATTCTTATTTTTATTATCATTATTTATTTTAAAGAATCATTGATTTCATGTTTCTTTACATACATAGGGTGAAATAAGTATTAAACATGTCCCGGATGTATCACGGCCTTTCACAGAGGTGTCACGGCTCACTGACAATCCAGTGGCAGCGATTGCAAGAAGTTCTCAGAGATTGACAGTACGTCTTGTTGTCTGACAGTTCCCTGTTTCTGCAGCCAGAAAACTCTATGATCCTGGGAAAATGTCAGTCCTTCCTCTCAGTTGTTAGCCTCTGACTTCCTTTATTAACCTCCTCCTGGGGTGGTTTCGGTTTGGTTTATAGTTGTTCCTTGCTGTGGACTGCAGTGGTCGTTTACTGTTGCTCCAGGTTGCTGGTCCTCAGATAAGTGTTTGTCTTTTGTTATTTACCTGAGCTCAGGTGATGGCATTTGTGTTTGCCCTGCACTGTTTCCTTTTATCTTCCTTAATTGATAGCAGTGTTAACTAGTGCTCATACCCACCATCCTTACTTAGGGCCCTTTTGCTAGGGAAGACAGGGTCCCAGGTATCCAGCTCAGCAACAGTTGCAGAATCTATATATGGTCAGTGAGTGCAGTAAGGGTGAGCTGAAGGTTGTTTTCAGGGGTCAAAAATAATAATAAATAACTCTTAAAACTTTAATTTTTATTATACCACATTAAAATTGGGAAATAATCCTTTAGAATACACATACACCACACACCAACAATAAATTACCATGGTAATAGTAGTAATAGGGTTGGGGGGTGCCTTTTGCGCAGGATCAGGGTGCTGACCTCCGTGGCAAGGTAGGGGTGAGAATTTGGTCCCATTAGGGTCAGCTTTCCCTGCTAATACTACTATTACCACGGTGATTTATTGTTGGTGTGTGGTATATGTTTATTCTAAGGGATTATTTCCCAGTTTTAATGTGGTATAATAAAAATTTAAGTTTTAGGAGTTATTTATTATTATTTTTGCTGGTTTGTACTTCTAAATTTATCCAGTTTTGCTTGGTATAATTGTTTTCAGTTGTCACTACTTCACCCTTTCCCTAGCAATAAGGCATTCCTTCCCTTTTCCTTTGTGTTGTCCAATACAGCTGGTATAGTCTTTATCCTCTGCCGTGACGGAACAAGTCATCAATTTTCTAAGGAAATATATTTCTAATGGTGTTATAGACATGAATTTCACACCAGATATCAGTAACAACCTATTCAATTCAAACAGGCTAAGAAATGAAAACATAGGTGTCCATAAATTAAGTTATGTGTAATAATGAGAAATGGCAAAAGGAATAAGTATTGAACACATGAAGAAAGAGAGGTGCCAAATGCCATAGAACTTCATGACATTAGCTGAAATCTATCAGTATTTACAAAGCAATTCTGCCACTTAGTGAAAAATTACATCAGCTGGTTCAACTGATGGCTTTTAAAAAGTGTCTCATTACCAAGGTGCCACACAAGAAACATCTCATGATGCGTTAAACTAGTGAACTGTCTCAAGACCTTCGAAACTTTTTTGTTGCGATTTTTATTGATATTATTGGTTACAGAAGAATTTCTAAACTAATAATAGTTCCAGTGAGCACTGTTGGGGCAATAAGCTGGAAGTGAAAAAAAAAAACATTTCACCATAAACCGGTCATAACCAGGTGCTTACAGCAAAATTTCAGACAAAGGCATGAAAATAACTATGCCATAATATACATCATGTTTGGAGATCATAAGGTACTGCATATCATCTGAAAAATCTATACAAAAAGTGATGTGTGGAGGTGAGAACATCATCATGTGGGGCTGTATATCAGCATGCGGCACTGGCAAACTTTATATAACTCAAGGAAGGATAAATGGACAAATGTACCAAGACATTTTTGATAAAAATGTTCTGCTATCTACCATGATAATGAAGATGAAGCAATGGTGGACATTTCAGCAAGGCAATGATCCCAAACACATAGCCAAGCAAACTCTCAATTGGTTCCAGAGAAAGAAAATAAAGCTGCTACAATGGCCCAGCCAATCACATGACCTGAATCAAATAGAAGTTTCTTGAAGTAATAATGCCCAGAATTCATAGACAGATCCCAAGGAATCTTCAGAATTTGATGAGTGTTTTTGTGGAGGAATGAACCAAACTCACACCTGAGCAATGCATGCAACTAGTTTCTCCATACTCCAGCTGTGAATTGTCAGCTGGCATTAAGCCCAGGGATTAGTAATGGGGAGGGGTCTATCAGACACCCATATTACTAACTCAGTAAATGGAAAGTGAAAAAACCCCACACACCGTAAAAAACTGTTTATTTGATTAAGACTCCCCCACACTATCCCTCTGTTAGGTTTTCAGACTTTTTGCCTTTTCTTCTGTCATTTTGCTTTAATCTGGGTTTTTTTTCCATTGGCCATCTTCCTTCCTGTTCTGCTGCCCTCACCTTACCCTCAGTCAATATGGATTCCTCAGCTTCTATGTTCCTGCCCTGTTCCCTGCCAATTACCTGCTTAAGCCGCCTCAGCTGATGGACCAGTGCTTCTGAATCCTGTTTGCAGTCTGCCTGTAACCTAGTCTCCTGAAGTCTTTGGAGGAACTACCTTTCTGCCATCCTCTGCTTTGGATCCCTGGAACTCATGTCTATGCAGGAACCCTTCTCCTCTGCCATGGACACTTACAACTACAGTAAGAGAGACTGAATTATACCTTGAGACTTCTGCTGAATTTTAAGGATCTATTCCTGCTTACTTTGTTCCCAGCCTCTGCAATCCGTAACTGTTTAACCCTTCTTATGTTTTGTGCACTTGTATGAAGTAATACAAGAATTCTTTAGCAAATCTGTGTCCCTGTGTTTCCCTTGTACTCTTGCACTGGACTGTATATGTGGCGCCCCTGACCTGGTCAGGCGCCACTGAGTGCTGCACTCAGGCTGAGTGAGTACAAAACAGGTAATCCTGAAGGCTGACCAGGGTGTGGACTCACGGGCACATAGTAACCAGATCTCCCACATTGACCTTTGAAGGGACCCCTGGAAAATCAAGGAGGTGGGCGTGGCCTCCATCTCAACTCAAGGGGTGTGGTAGAGAGGCTGGTTGCTAAGTTGCGGAGGCAGGCACAGAGGGGAGTGAGTAGTGAGCCAGTCAGTTAGTGAAGCCGAGGGAGAGAGAGCAGTCGCAGAGAGGGAACCTGCAGGCTGTCACTAGTCGGACACCGCAGGTGCAGTAGCTTCTGGTGGGGGAGAAAGGGCTACCTGGTAGTGTCGCACGAAAAGCACCTGAGGCCGGAGTGCAGAGAGGTGGCTGAGTATGGGGACTGCCAGTAGACCCTGCCCGCACGGGGTTATAGGTCCCCAGAGCAGGGGCCCATTCAGTTGGCCTGCTAAACCTGCAGGTGGGGGCACTCCATGCCCTTCACTAAACCAACACAGAGTCCGCAGTCACATAGCAATGAGAGGGCCCATAGGTGACAAGAGGCAAGCAGCCGGAGTTACCTGGTCCAGGCTACAAGCAAACGGGTCGAAAAGGGGAGAACAGGTGAAAGCAACTTCCCTGGGTGAACCCGTAGGACTTCAAGTCTGGGTCACCACAAAAACAAGAGGGCTAGGAAGGTGAGTCAGCAGTCACCCCTGGATCAGCCTGAAGGTTGCTTGGTTCCTCCCCTGGTTCATCACAGCATCACCCGAGTTAACTCACCACTGCCATCTGAAGTGAGTAAAAACCCTGAAAGAATTTGCTGTTTGTGAGTTCCTCTGCAACCTGTGGTACTACACACCTACACCGGGCCCTGGGGCCTGGCTTAACTCTCGGGAGGCCACTACATCTAACTGCACTCAACATCAGCCCCAGGCGTCCCCTAATCTGCAGTGGCGGTCACCCTGACCACAATTACCGAGAGTGGCGTCACAAATCCCCCATTGAAGTTAACCTACCTGTGACCAGAAGATTTCCAAACCCATGGAGACCCTGCGATGACCTGCACCTGAAGGTAATGCGCGAGGCTATGTGTCGCCCTGGGCAAGCCAGGGGTCACAGGTCACAACACCACCACACCCCACACTCCAGGTAGGCACATCACAGCTAACCAAAAAAATCCTTGTTGCCTTCCTCCAGAGGCTGATGATTCACACCAGGGGGTGGGCCAGGCGGTTGGCTCCGCCCACCAAGGAGATCGCAGCTCTGGAGGCGGGAAGTACCAGGCAGTCCAGTGAGGGACAGGAAGCAGTCAGCTCAGGGACGAGCTTGAGTAAACAGAGAGTAGCCCGGGAAGGGCAAGAGTGAAGTCTAGCTGAGGGCTAGAAAGGAGTAAACAACTAAGTGAAAGTGGAAAAGGAGGAAAGCAAGAAGTGGTGACAGAGCAGAGAGTGTGCAAAGCCTGAAGGGTCCAGCTTTGTGGAGGGCCCGAACAGCAAGGTCAGCGACGGCGGTGACTGTCTGGAGGGGGACCGTTTGGAAGTTCCTGGAAGGACCCCGTTGGCTGTGTGCCCGGTGGTCTGGAGCAGTGTTCCGAAGGACAGTCAGCACCAGGGCAGGGGCCTCTCGGACCCCGGCAAGGCTAGGAGTCGCCAAATTTGCCGAATCCGTCAGTGAAGGGGACGTAGATCCCCCAGCAACCAAGTCCCGATTGACGGCAACAGCCCAACCTGAAGCAGAGAGACACCGCCACCGCCAAGGCACCAGTTTCTCAGGGCCAGCGCCTGCGGGCAAAGGGTAGAGCTCCTCCGTCCCAGATTGCAGCCGGGGAGCGGGTAACCGGAGGGAATCCACCGCTACCATCAGTCAAACTTAGGTGCAAGGAAGAGGGACATCACCGTCACCTACCGGGAGTGCAGGTGCAGCCGTCTGTGGGACCGTCCTACCAGCCGTTTGGTTTACCGTACAAACTGTGTCCATGTCTCAGGCTGAGTGAGTACCACAGTGCCGCAAGGCACAGCGCTGCCCCCGCGTCCCTGCGCCCACCAGGCCCTGCACCTCACCACCCATCACCGGGCCCCGGGATCACCAACCCCTACCCACGGAGGGGCAACACAACACCTGGCTGCTCCCCATCACCATCCCCGGGATCCCCACCCAGAGCAGCGGTGGTGCAATCACCACAACCGTGGGTGGCGTCACGAACTATAACAATCCCCGCACCCAACAAACCCCTTTCACTCACGGGCGAGGAGTGTCGCTCGAGGAACCCCTGGATCCGGCCCACAGCTCGAGCCACCACTGAGCAGCTGCCGGACCCGAGCAGAAGGGGTGAGCATAGTGTGCCGACACCCTCCTCCCCGCCTGCGACAGCTACACATATACAAACAGTATTTAACACCTTAAGGGTGCTTTACACGAGACGATCTATCGTGCGATAGATCTTCGGGGTCACGATTTTTGTGACGCACATCCGGCATCGCTTACGACGTCTGGTTGTGTGACACCTCCGAGCAACACAGTAATGCTCACAAATCATGAGTCATGTACTTGTCGCTCGGTTTCATAATCTAGTTTAATTAAAATAGCGCCGGTTGCTCATCGTTCCCGGGGTAGCACACGCCGCTCCGTGTGACACCACGGGAATGATGAACAGCAGCTTACCTCCGTCCCGCAGCACCCGCCGGCTATGCGGAAGGAAGGAGGTGGGCGGTATGTTTACGTCTCGCTCATCTCCGCCCCTCCGCTTCTATTGGCCGGCGGCTGTATGACGTCGCTGTGACGTCGAACGTCCCTCCCACTTCAGGAAGTGGACGTTCGTCGCCCACAGCGAGGTCGTCCAGAAGGTAAGTACGTATGACGGGGGTTAAACGAGTTTGTGCGCCACGGGCAGCGATTTGCCCGGGATGCAAAAACGACGGGGGCAGGTACGATCGATTGTGAAATCGCAGAATCGGTCGTCCCGTGTAAAGCAGGCTCAACACCCTCATTCATCAATTTATTTAAAAGAAAAAGCCATCAAGATCCAACTTAATCCTTGGTATAGTGTTGCCACAATGGGCCCCAAATCTATACTCAAACCTATGGAGTTTTGCTCAGAGAATAAGGCTCCATAGGTCATTTCTAGTGAGTGCCAGACCGGGACTTTCTCGCTAGTGGAAGTTAGTAATTCAGTGACGTCACTGCGCATGAAAAATTCCAGGGCTGGTCCTGAATTGGAGTGACTTATGGAGCCTTGTTCTCTTAAACGATGCTACATAGGTTGGAGCATGGATTCAGGGGACATCATGGGACTATTACACGATGGATCTTCATGTCTTTTTTTTTTTTTTTTTTTTAAATAATCGGTGAATGAGAAATAGTGTGGGGGAGTCTTTATTTAATTAAGCCATTTTTTTCCTGTGTGTTTTTTAATTAATTTTATAAACTGATTTTTTTAAAAATCTTTGCCTAGTAATTGGATTGACAAAAAATATAATTTGGATTTTAAAGCTGCAAAAAGAGCACCTGTTACAAAAGTTTTAACCGAATCCTTGGATTTCAACTACATCTGTGAAGCTATTCTAAATGGTGCTTTACATGCTGCGACATCGCTAGCAATTGCAGATTTGATGTATGCTTGTATCTGATGGTCCTGAGGAAGGGAGCAGGGCTCCTGAAACGCGTAGACCGATGCAACAATAAAGCTTCATTGATCTGATCCTTTGGCTGGTGATCATTGGCGCGGCTTTGAAGAACCCGGTTTCTACCTCTCTCTGTTATCTGCCGCTTTGGGTTGCTGCTGCCGTGGTCAAATTTTACGTGCGATTACAGTGGTTGTGAGTGACTCTCACAACCACATTTGGTGAGTAGTATTGCTCCCCCATCCTATACCCCTACATACAAGGGTAAGACCCTATTGCGCTTTATTTTTCCACAGCTTCTTCTAATCTCAGCACAATGTGCATGATCCCCCAACTGCATGGGTTTGTCCAGATGGACCAGTTGGACCTCTTTCTGAGAAAGAACTAAGGGGAATCAGTTCACAGTTGATCTCTCCCTAAGGTTTCTATCCACCCTAATAGGAAGGATTATCATGGCCTCCAGTGACTGAAAGCAGCATATGAGCCACAGAATCCCTCAGCCTATCAGACAAACCCTTAAAACAATGACACCTGACAGCAGGATAATTCCATTGGGAGTGGACCACAATGACTGTGAGTCAGTCAGCAGAGAGAAGGCCCAGGGCTAGGGTTCTCACCGAAGGAGAGAAATGACTATCCCCACTCTCTGTTCCTTACTCCCTGAGAAGCAAGGCTAGAGCCCAAAGTACAGTTTTGAGGCCTCTCTGAAAACTACAAATGTATCTCTCCGCCCAGAAAACCTATCTGGGAGCTTAAACGTGGGTTCTGGCAGTGTTTTGGTGTGAGCCGAGACCAGAAACCAGCGATTTGCTGCAGCTGCTGCATCACGTGAGAGCGCATCTGTCACCTCTTGTCAAGCAGTCTGCCTAAGGTGTGCAAAATCCTCAGCAAGATCCATGATGGATCCTGAAAAATGTTAAGGCCGGTTATAATGTCACACACAAACAAAGGGATGTAGAGCACACAGCGCAATAGACATGCACAAACCGACTACAGTCCTGAACACGACAAAACTCACAGGGGACACTGGGGACACTTTAACAATAATACAATAGGATAAGGCACTTCTACCCGAAAATAATTGCTAGGGTGCTCAGGTAGGTTTCCGAACCATATGTAATAAAATATTCATTCGGAAACCTTCCTGAGCACCCTAGCAATTATTTTTGGGTAGAAGTGCCTTATCCTATTGAATTGTACTCTCTACTTATAAGAGCACTCTACCAGTTATAATGACCAGTAACACTTTTTCTTATAATCAAGAAGAAACGCAACAAATCCTTGCCAATACCCTTATTTCTGGTGATTTCCTGAGGGAACCTCCCAAGGAGACAAGAAGTGGTGAGTTGGAGAAGGAATCAAGACACCTAATAAATCAAGAATTGCATTGCGTCACTCTAACTGAGTACCTTAAGGCACAGAGGATACCCAGGGGCTTAAGGGTCTCCTTAAGACCTACAATTTATCAAGACAATACTGAATATAAAAAGAGATTTGAACAAATAATTAACAAATGCTCATTTGACCTTATGACTCTGTTGAATTTTTACAGAATAACATCAAGGAGACTAAGGAGAAAATTGCAACATTAATTCTCAACTCGACGCATTCATCACCTCCCGTGACGAGCTCAATGAATTAAAATCTTGTGTTAACAAAATTCTAAGTGCACATGGACGAGACGTGGAGGGTAAGAAACGACAGAAATTTACCCGTGACGCGGAGGACTATCAATATAATCGAGTATACCGATGGCAAACAGGCTTCTCCAGCTACCAACCCCGATTTCAATACAGAGGATCTTCCTCCGACTCTCTGACCAGCCAAGACAGAGACAACAGGGGCCCAAGGGGTCCCCAAACCTCTACCACTTCTTCTTTTTTAGGGGGATGAACAAGACATCCAAATCGAAGACCAGGAGAGGGGGCTACGGGAAGATACGACATAGAGATGTCCAGGTCAACAAAATCACAGGTACAGAATCATTAGTGATTAACATCTCCTCTAAGGCTATGTGTCCACGGTAGAATGTTGCTGCGGATTTTTCTGCATGAAAATCCGTGGCTTTCCCGCAAAATCCGCACCTTTTCAAAGGTGCGGATTTGCCGTTGATTTATCGCGGATTTACCGCGGACTTGCCGCGGATTTTGGTGCGGATTTTTTTTTTCCCCCCAATTCTGAAGCCAAAATCCGGATCAAAATCCGCAAAAATAATTGACATGTTGCAGATTTTTCTGGATCAAAATCCGCGGTAAATCCGCCGCGGAAAAATCCGCAGCATGGGCACAGCATTTCCAAAAAGCCATAGAAATGGCTGGGAAGTGCCTGAGCTGCAGATTTTCGGGAAATCTGCGGCTTTTCCGCGAGAAATCCGCGGCAAAATCCGCGCATTTTCCACAGCGTGGACACATAGCCTTAAACTATTAGTCCATCACAGCTTTTGGTCCTGCAAAGAGGTCTTTCCTTCTGCCCAACATCAAAGTTCAATACATTTGAACTAGAAATGTACTTAAACAGATTTTTCAGAAATCTGAGACTTAAAGCCCATTTCAGCGAAGCACATCCTTCAACCCACAACCCACAGCTGCTTTCATCTCTGCAGCAGACTTAGGCTTGAAGAGGAAGAGCACTTTTAATCTTCCTAGGGGATCCGTTCCGCTAGAGATTTTTTATAAAATTCATACAGAAGGACTTTAACCAACTTAGAAAAGATGTTGAACATAGGCGTATTCATATCCGCAGCAATCTCTTGCCTGTAGAGCAGCGGGCGATCAACAGCTTGCTGGAGGACAAGGACATCAAGATAAAACCGGCCGACAAAGGCGGAGCGGTTGTGATCATGAACCATGATGATTACATAAGAGAAATCAGAAGACAGTTGAATGATTCAAATGTATAACATGTACTACCTAAGGCTCCAACGTATAACCTAGCACAGAAAATTAAGGCTGTTTTACATTTTCACCATACTAACGGTACCATTGATGAGAAAACGGTAGATTATCTAACTAATAGATATCCCATCACACCCGTTATATATATATTTACTTCCCAAAATCCATAAAAGCCTTGAAAATCCCCCTGGGAGACCGATGGTCACTTCCACCGATTCCCTACTATCTCCCCTGGCTATATTCCTTGATAAATTACTCACCCCTCTTATAAAGAAAACTAAAGCCTTAATTTTAGATACATCAGATTTCCTTCAAACCATCAGACACTTGAGTAAAATTGATCCTGTGGCCTTCTTAGTAACTTTTGATGTAGAGAGTTTGTATACTAATATTCCACATGACAAAGGCATGGAGTCTATGCGAAAGCTCCTTCTCAGTGATACTAGCATTCCTATACCGGTTTTTGACCTATGTATGGACCTACTTAATCTGGTTTTACGCAAAAAAAAATTTCTTGTTTGAAGAGACATACTATTTACAGTCGCAAGGGACCGCAATGGGCTCGAACGTGGCCATATGCAAACTGTTATATGGCCGAATTTGAAGAGACTATCATTTATGAGCACCCACTCTTTAAATCCTACTGTCCGCTTTGGCGATGTTTCATCGACGACGTGTTTTGCATATGGACGGGGCCCCTCGAGTCACTATGGGAATTCTCTGGATGCATCAATAATGCTTGGCCCTCACTGCGTTTCACTATGCATTACCATTCCACTAGAATCAATTTCCTTGACACCTATATAATCAAAGATAACACCGGCAACTTTACATCAGATCTATACATTAAACCCACGGACCGTAATACCCTGTTACATTTCACCAGTCACCATTCAGGCGCAACAAAAAAATCGATTCCTATTTCCCAATTTCAACGAGTTAAAAGGAATGTATCTGATCCTGATACTTGTGAGAGAAGACTCCTTGAAATGAAAGAGAAATTCATAAAACGTGGATATCCCCCACGAGTTCTGGAAACCAGATAACATCACACACCTTCTGCTAAAAACAATAACAAAGACCGGATCCCATTTATTCACACATATCACCCCTTTATGTATATAATACATGCTGCGATTCAGAGGCACTGGCACATCTTGAATAAAGGTTACCCCAATGTTCAAGAATTTGCCAATAAATTTCTTCCTTGTTTCAGATGAGCCCATAACTTGAAAGATCGATTACTCCGTGCCGATATAAGTTCCAACAAACCCTCATCTAATCAAAGATTAGGAACCCCCAAAATGGGGACATTCCCTTGTCTACACTGTCCTCAGTGTAACAATATCCAGAAAGGGGATACGTTGGTTCACCCACACACTGGCAATCGTTATGAAAGGAAAAATTACTTCACCTGCGAATCAATGAATGTTATTTATGCCATCAAATGCCCGTGTGGTCTCCTTTATGTTGGAGAAACCTCACAACACATTAAAGACAGAATCTCGAAACACAAATCCACTATATGCTGTAATGACAATATTTTACCAATCCCTAACCATTTCAATACTTTTGGCCATAGAATATCTCAACTTAAATTTCAAGTAGTGGAACAAGTCACTACCCCCCGCAGAGGAGGTAACATTAAACTATTAGAAAGAGAGACCTTCTGGATCCATGAACTTATCACCCTGCATCCCAAAGGACTCAATAGGGAATATGACCTACAATCTTTTCTGTAGACTCCATGCCATTTAATAACTATTAGTTTTACTTCAATTTATAAATCGCCTGTGTCCCTTTAAATTTCTGTGGCATTTTTACTCCACATGTGATCTTGTCTTGTGTACATACATTGACATATATTCTATTTGTTTAAAACTGCTATGAAATGATCATATTTATTACAAATACTTGAATTCTTTTGTTTTAGATTCAACTCTGAATATGTGATCTGCTTTCTCTGGATATCCCCTGTGCCTTCTGTCCTTTGATTCATTAGGCACCTACACCATCTTGAAAGGACCTTTCCCTTACTAATATGCACTTTTCTCCTTTCAGATTCTAAGTCCACTTTTATACCTACTGAGCATGCTCCTGCTGAATGCTATAACCCTTTTTTTTTCTGTGCATGTGCCCGCCCAGCACCGTGCTTAGTCACAAGCTGTCACTGCCGACACGCCCACCCAAACACTCATTGGTCCAAACTAAACAAGTCCTTCTGCATGTCAGAATTTAGACCCACCCCTCCTCATAGCTGATTGGAGGATGCCAGTATTTAAGCCTGGCAATCTCACACAGCCTTTCCTGACATACAGCAGTGGATACTGCTACTCACAGGCTGTTATCACAGAAGCTCCCTGAATAGGTAGGCTCTCAGAACGCTACTTGCTTATCTCTTTAAGCCAACAACTTAATGGTTTACTTTGTTCCCCACCCAGCACTATTTTCAACTACATAATGCAGCAGTGAGAAGTCTCTGAATACAAGCTGAACACTCATTTGGTAAGCCGAATGAACCACATTCAGTTGCTTTCTTTTAAAGAGACAGTGTATTCCCTAATATTTTCCTACATGTGCTTCCATTTAGTGCTACTACAACTGCATAACTATTAGAGTTGAGCGATATTCGAGGTTCGCCAATTTCATGTTCGAGTGATTTTGGGGGGTGCTCGAGATCGAACTCGAACGCGAGCTTTTTGCTAAAAGCCCGACAGCTCGAGTTACGTTCGAGAACGGTTTGATCAGCAAAAAGCCTAGCTAGTTACTAGCTGGCTTTTCACTGTAATAGTGTGAGTAACTCTGTGATTCACACTATTATCAAATGTCAGCGTATAATGTGCGGGTGGGGCGCATTTAGATCAGTGCTACTGGGATAATGGCGATCACCATTTTTTTTTTTCCCCTAAGCGCGCGTGCAGTGGGGCGGGCCAGCATGTCAGCCAATCACAGACACACACACAGCTAAGTGGTCTTTTTTGCCAGACAAGCAAGGGCATGTGTCATAGGCTGTGAATGTCACATGTCCTTGCATTATAAATACGTCCATTTTCCCTCACGGCGCCATTATCTGCTTTCTGCGTGTAGGTGACAGTCACCGCTCACGCAGCTCCTGTCGCTGCTCCGGCTGTGTACGCTATACACACAGCGCTCTACAGATTAGGGACAGAAGTTTATTTCAGCCCTTTTCAGGGCTGATTTCCTGGAGCTCAGAGCCATAAGTGACAGGCAAGTCCGTGGAAACACTGTATACAGCTTCAGATAACAGCGTCTGTGTACCTAAGCTCAGGGAATTCCTTGCTGAATTTTACCATTAGGAGGGTTAGAAAGTGAGGCTTCCTTTCCTGTCCACTGACCCAGAGAACCCGGCCACTGTACCCACCTGCCCACTTTTGCCATGCTATTTTTATAGCAAACAGTGCTGAAACTTAGTGGCATCCAAAAAGTGTCTGCTATACTAATTTAGTGTCCCACTTGTGGCAAGCAAGTCCCACCACCTCTGCATTGTACCCTCATGCACATTTTGCTACGCTATTTTTAAAGAAAACAGTGCTGAAACTTAGTGGCATCCAAAAAGTGGCTGCTATACTAATTTTGTGTCCCACTTGTGCCAAGCAAGTCCCACCACCTCTGCATTCAACCCTCATGCACATTTTGCTACGCTATTTTTTATAGCAAACAGTGCTGAAAATTAGTGGCATCCAAAAAGTGTCTGCTATACTAATTTAGTGTCCCACTGGTGGCAAGCAAGTCCCACCACCTCTGCATGCTACCCTCCTGCCCATGTTTGCTACGCTATTTTTATAGCAAACAGTGCTGAACATAAGTGGCATCCAAAAAGTGTCTGCTATACTAATTTTGTGTCCCACTTGTGCCAAGCAAGTCCCACCACCTCTGCATTCAACACTCATGCACATTTTGCTACGCTATTCTTATAGCAAACAGTGCTGAACATAAGTGGCATCCAAAAAGTGTCTGCTATACTAATTTTGTGTCCCACTTGTGCCAAGCAAGTCCCACAACCTCTGCATTCAACCCTCATGCACATTTTGCTACGCTATTTTTATAGCAAACAGTGCAGAAACTTAGAGGCATCCAAAAAGTGGCTGCTATACTCCATTGTTGTCCCACTGGTGCCAAGCAATTTCCAGCACCTCTGCATTCTACCCTCATGCACATTTTGCTATGCTATTTTTATAGCAAACAGTGCTGAAAATTAGTGGCATCCACAAGGTGTCTGCTATACTAATTTAGTGTCCCACTGGTGCCAAGCAAGTTTCAGCACCTCTGCATTCTACCCTTCTGCCCATGTTTGCCACGCTATTTTTATAGCAAACAGTGCTGCCAGTTTTAGGGCCATAGTTGCATTGTCAGGCATAGTCAGTGTTGGTTCTTCAGCTGTCAATAAAGCTAGACCACCTCTGCAATCTACACCACCTCTCAATTTTTGCTACCACATTTTAAGTGGCTAATCTTGTCGCTAACAAAATGAGTGGCAAAAGGACAGATGCTGGTGGAAAGGGGAACAGGCGTGTTGGAAAAGGAAAAAAAGTTTGTGTCCATGGGGAAGGGGCAAAGCTACATTACATCTGCTGAAGATAAGCCATCTTCCAGCAAAAGTAATATGTATACTACTTTCCGTGGACAATCCGATCTGCTCCCTTTTTTACGAACCTGAACAACTGTAAGAAAGGTAGATGATGCACAAAAAAAGAACATGCTTGAATGGATCTCAAGTGCTCCAACCAGTGACCTCTCCTTCACCTCAACTACCACATAAAAAAAAACAGTCCTCTGAGTTGTCATCCCAATCACACTTGCTTTCTCCCAGCTCTCAAGTCTCAACCTGCCGTGCACAGTATTGTGTAACAGAGATGGTTGAGTCTGCAGAGCTGTTCAGTCACACTATAGCCTGGGAATTAGAGGTCTGCTCCGAAGCTGCAGTGAGTACAGACCATAAAATGGTCTGCAGTGATGCCCAGAAGCTTTGTGACTCTGATTCAGGCCCTGATGACCGAGTGTATGAGCATAATGTAGACCCTCATTCACAAACTGTAACACCTGTTGGTGTAGACAATGAAGAACATACTGATGACGATGAGACGCAGATACCAGATTGGGATGTCAACTTAAATACTCGGTCAGGGCAGGAAGAGGCTAGGTCTGAGGGCGAGGGGAGTGCAAACACAATGCTTGATGATGAAGTTCTAGATCCCACTTACTGTCAACCCAAAGTCAGGCACTTGAGGAGGTCAACAGAGGTGGTGGAGGAGGATTCAACTGACGATGAAGTTACCTTGCGCCTTGCTGGACAGAGTCAGAGTACGGGTAGCACGTCTGCATCCTCAGCCACCACTCTGCCTCTGAGCACAAGTCGGGGTGGCCCTGCAGTTCACATGTCCTCTAATCCTTGCCTAGCCTGGTCCTTTTTTGACCTTGCAAAGGATCTCCCAAATCATGTGATCTGTAAAATTTGTCAGGAATCTATAAGTAAAGGCAAAAAGCTCACCAGTTTGACAACTTCTTCCATGAATCGTCACATGAATACCAAGCATAATTCCCAGTGGGAAGCTCACTGTGCTGCAATGCGGCCTAGCGTAGAGGGCCAACCACCACCTGCTCCTTCCAGTGCATCCGCGCGCTCTTCATCTTCTATGACTGTGGGGACAGCTGTCACACCTGGTTTTCCACGCACACCTTCCACCACTGTAACCGCAACAAGCAGTTTGCTTGGTACATCGCCAGTTGGTTTGGAAGGGGAAACAAGTGCGGGTGTACAGCTCTCTCAGACATTGATAGCACCAACAATGGCAACATTAAGTCTCTGCCTGCACTTTCCTCACAAACCTGCATTTTTCCAGGGACACACTACTCACCACCGACGAAAAAAGGGGGATGGCACCTCCTGTCCGTGTGACAACAAGATATTGGGGTGCACTTTAGGTTCCAAAGCCATAAAGTGAAAGATAGACAAGGCACTCCCAAAATGCTTTTGCATGAAAATTTATTTATGTGCTTATAACGTTTTCGGTCCTATTTGGACCTTCATCAGTAGCACTGTACAGAAAAAATAAACATAATATTTTTACGATCAAAAAAATAAAAATTGATATCCAAAACAAAGAGAAAACATACAGACAATATTTACAAAATTTCATATATACATATTTGGTATGCATGATTCACAATATTTCAAATTCATATTGGAAAGATATAAAAATAAATATAAAAATAAAAAAGGAAAAAGAAGGGAGAAAAAACAGAATGTAGAAAGGAACTAGAAAAAGAAGGCAGAGATCAAGAGAATCTCACAATGGAGGAGATAAAAAGAATACAATTCATGAAATGCATTAGAAAGCAAGGAAAAAAAGGGTTAATATGGAGGAAGGAAAGCTAGGAGAAGGGGGAAAACAAAAGTAGTGTAGAAGCACGTGTGAAAAGACATAGGGGTTGTATATGACAGTGACATGATTCACATGTATGGTATGCATGATTCACAATATTTCAAATTCATATTGGAAAGATATAAAAATAAAAAAGGAAAAAAGGAATGCAGAAAGGAACTAGAAAATGAAAGGTGAGGAAGCGGAGAGCAGAGATCAAGAGAATCTCACAATGGAGGAGATAAAAAGTAGAGCAAAGAGAGAGAGTATAATTCATGTAATGTATTGGAAAGCAAGGGAAAAGAAAGGGTTAATATGGAGGAAGGAAAGCTTGGAGAAAGGGGAAACAAAGGTAGTGTAGAAGCACGTGTGAAAAGACATAGGGGTTGTATATGATAGTGAAATGGAGGTCACAACTGAAATGTACTGTCATTATGTGAGGGAATGTTGGAGATATAGGTTGTGAAAGGAAAGTGTGTAATGTGTATATGTAATGTAATAGTCTATGTGTTTGTAGCGACAAAGGTATGTAAGAGAGAAAAGGGATGTGGCAGAAAAAGGAGGAAGACCAGCAGATGAAGTAGAGAAAAAGGAGTGAATAAAGAGGAATAGAGGAAAAAAAGGGGGTAAAAAAAAGAAGTAAACAAAAGGCTCAGAGAGAAAGCACACGAGATTAATATATTGAGTGAGGGCAGGAGCGGTGAAGACGCTAGTGAACTTACCATATGTAGTGAACAAGGTGCACATGGGCTGTCAGGCGCGGTATCCACCGCTGCATGGGGGCTGCCATGACAGTTGTCACATGGGTCGGATTTAAATAAGGGTGTACCACTGATTAGGGCGGTGTCTTGTAACAGCATGGGGCCGCGCGTGCGCAGTGGAGACAGTGCAGGGAACTGAAAGCACTGATGACAGCGCATGCGTGCAGACTCTATATTTAGCTGGGAGTCCAAGGCGAGTTAAGGAAGCGCCTGTGTTGAATGGGGAATGGTGACAGAGAGATAATTACGCACCAAGCGTATGTGGAAGTCTCTGAATAAGGGAATAGAGATACAGTGACTGATCCAATATACGAAGTCCGCACTGATTGTAATATAAGGTGATGAGTGTCTGGGACAGTGCTGAGCTGTACAATCCATGCTAAGTAGGAAAAAAGCACAAGGCTCTCCGTGCTTAATACAAGGCGACTGATATCCGAGGAGTGGTGATGACGGTGAAAGGACAATAAGAGAGCAAAAAAGGCCACAAGATGGAGTCAATATTTTTTCTAGAAAAAAAGAAGAAAAGAGTTAGAGGATATACATGTATTATCATAAAAACATAATACATCAGGCGAAAGAAGATATTAACAAACACAACTACATCATAAAAAGGACTGTAGTTCATACTCCCGATTTAAACCTCTGGGGGCTAAGGTGCTGAGTTCATGAATCCAGTGGGCCTCCCTTTTTTTGAGAAGTTTGATCATGTCGCCACCCCTCCTGGGAGTGTCCACATGATCAATAACTTGAAATTTTAACTGTGAGATGGTGTGTCTGGCATTTTTTAAATGAAATGGAATAGGCAGAAGAAGGTTTTCACATCTAATGGTGGATTTGTGTTTAGAAATGCGGTCTCCTATATGTTGGGTGGTCTCACCCACATAGAGGAGACCGCACGGACACTTGATAATATATACCACATTGGTCGATTTGCATGTGAAAAAACTGCGTATGGGATATCGTGTACCTGTATGTGGATTATGGAAGCAGTCACCTTTCTGGACATTATTGCATTGTGGGCAATTTAGGCAGGGAAAGGTACCAAATTTTGGTGTTCCAAGAAATCTCTGTTTAGGAATTTTTTGTATAGGGCCCACGTCTGCCCTGATGAGCTTGTCCTTAATGTTTGGTGGTCTCTTATAGCAGGGTAAAAAGGGAGTCTTAAACTCAGGGATGTTGGGGTACCCTTGTGCCAAAATGTGCCAATTTTTACGTATGGTCTTATGGATTTTAAATGCAAAAGGATGAAAAATATGAGGAAAGGGTATTCTTTTTTCATTTCTCCTAGTGATGTTGCTAGTGTGTTCATGACTGCTGTCCAGTAAAGATGGCGGGTAACCTCTATCCGAAAATTTATTTTGCATTTCTTGAAGTCTAAGACTAAGAGTATCTTTGTCAGAAACAATGCGTTTAACTCTTTGAAATTGAGAGATAGGGATAGATTTTTTAACAGACATCGGATGATGACTGGAAAAGTGAAGAAGGGTATTTTTATCTGTGTTTTTAGTAAACAAATCTGTGGAGAGATTGCCCTCAGAGTCTTTGAGGACAGTAGTGTCTAGGAAATCGATTTTATGTGGATCCTGTTGTAGGGTAAACCGTAGACCGGGCCAGGCCGAGTTTATCTGATCATAAAATTCATGAAGGGCTCCAACGGGCCCCCCCCAAATGCAAAATATATCATCTATATGTACAGCTCAGCACTGTCCCAGACACTCATCACCTTATATTACAATCAGTGCGGACTTCGTATATTGGATTGTTAATATCTTCTTTCGCCTGATGTATTATGTTTTTATGATAATACATGTATATCCTCTAACTCTTTTCTTCTTTTTTTCTGGAAAAAATATTGACTCCATCTTGTGGCCTTTTTTGCTCTCTTATTGTCCTTTCACCGTCATCACCACTCCTCGGATATCAGTCGCCTTGTATTAAGCACGGAGAGCCTTGTGCTTTTTTCCTACTTAGCATGGATTGTACAGCTCAGCACTGTCCCAGACACTCATCACCTTATATTACAATCAGTGCGGACTTCGTATATTGGATCAGTCACTGTATCTCTATTCCCTTATTCAGAGACTTCCACATACGCTTGGTGCGTAATTATCTCTCTGTCACCATTTCCCATTCAACACAGGCGCTTCCTTAACTCGCCTTGGACTCCCAGCTAAATATAGAGTCTGCACGCATGCGCTGTCATCAGTGCTTTCAGTTCCCTGCACTGTCTCCACTGCGCACGCGCGGCCCCATGCTGTTACAAGACACCGCCCTAATCAGTGGTACACCCTTATTTAAATCCGACCCATGTGACAACTGTCATGGCAGCCCCCATGCAGCGGTGGATACCGCGCCTGACAGCCCATGTGCACCTTGTTCACTACATATGGTAAGTTCACTAGCGTCTTCACCGCTCCTGCCCTCACTCAATATATTAATCTCTTGTGCTTTCTCTCTGAGCCTTTTGTTTACTTCTTTTTTTACCCCCTTTTTTTCCTCTATTCCTCTTTATTCACTCCTTTTTCTCTACTTCATCTGCTGGTCTTCCTCCTTTTTCTGCCACATCCCTTTTCTCTCTTGCATACCTTTGTCGCTACAAACACATAGACTATTACATTACATATACACATTACACACTTTCCTTTCACAACCTATATCTCCAACATTCCCTCACATAATGACAGTACATTTCAGTTGTGACCTCCATTTCACTATCATATACAACCCCTATGTCTTTTCACACGTGCTTCTACACTACCTTTGTTTCCCCTTTCTCCAAGCTTTCCTTCCTCCATATTAACCCTTTCTTTTCCCTTGCTTTTGCAATACATTACATGAATTATACTCTCTCTCTTTGCTCTACTTTTTATCTCCTCCATTGTGAGATTCTCTTGATCTCTGCTCTCCGCTTCCTCACCTTTCATTTTCTAGTTCCTTTCTGCATTCCTTTTTTCCTTTTTTATTTTTATATCTTTCCAATATGAATTTGAAATATTGTGAATCATGCATACCATACATGTGAATCATGTCACTGTCATATACAACCCCTATGTCTTTTCACACGTGCTTCTACACTACTTTTGTTTTCCCCCTTCTCCTAGCTTTCCTTCCTCCATATTAACCCTTTTTTTCCTTGCTTTCTAATGCATTTCATGAATTGTATTCTTTTTATCTCCTCCATTGTGAGATTCTCTTGATCTCTGCCTTCTTTTTCTAGTTCCTTTCTACATTCTGTTTTTTCTCCCTTCTTTTTCCTTTTTTATTTTTATATTTATTTTTATATCTTTCCAATATGAATTTGAAATATTGTGAATCATGCATACCAAATATGTATATATGAAATTTTGTAAATATTGTCTGTATGTTTTCTCTTTGTTTTGGATATCAATTTTTATTTTTTTGATCGTAAAAATATTATGTTTATTTTTTCTGTACAGTGCTACTGATGAAGGTCCAAATAGGACCGAAAACGTTATAAGCACATAAATAAATTTTCATGCAAAAGCATTTTGGGAGTGCCTTGTCTATCTTACACTACTCACCACCGTCTACACACAGCAGCCAGATCTCTGTCCCTCAGATGTGGACAAATAAAAGGCCATTTCCTCCGAGCCATGACAAAGCTAAGAGGTTGACTTTATCCCTCTGTAAGCTCTTGGCTACCGAAATGCTGCCTTTCCGCCTGGTGGACACACAGGATTTTCGAGACCTTATGTCCGTCGCTGTGCCCCAGTACCAGATGCCCAGTCGCCACTACTTCTCTAAGAAAGGTATGCCTGCGCTACACCAGCATGTCACACACAACATCACTGCTTCCTTGAGAAACTCTGTGTGTGAATGGGTGCATTTCACCACCGATACTTGGACCAGTAAGCATGGACAAGGGCGTTACATGTCGCTGACTGGGCACTCGGTAACTATGGTGATAGATGAAGAAGGGTTTGCTTAACAAGTCTTGCCGTCCCCATGACTTGTGCGTCAATCCTCTGTATGTATAAGTTCCTCCAATGCTTCTGCCTCCTCAACCTCGTCTGGGTCCTCCACCTCCGCCCCAAGCCTGCCTGGTCAGGCCACCAGCGTTGTAACTGCGCACAAGGAATCACGCACACCACCTTACTATGCTGGCAGCAGAGCGCAACAGCATCAGGCGGTCTTTAGCTTGAAATGTCTTGGAGAGTCACACAGCGGCTGAGTTGTGGGCAGCACTGCGGTCCGAGTTTCATAAATGGTTGTCTCCACTCAACCTGCAGCCAGGTAAGGTCATTTGCGACAATGCTGCAAACCTGGGTGCGGCCCTTCACCTGGGCAACGTGACACACAAGCCTTGTATGGCTCACGTGATAACACACTATCCCGGCCTAGATGGCCTTCTGCACAGGGCATGAAAACTGTCTGCTCACTTTCGCCGCTCAACCACCGCAGCTGACCGACTTATATCGCTCCAGAAGTCTTTCGGCCTGCCGGTTCATTGCCTGAAATGCGATGTGCCGACACGCTGAAATTCGACTCTTTACATGTTACAGCGACTGTGGCAGCACCGCCGAGCACTGGTGCAATACGTCATGACGTATAGTCTGGGCCAACAAGATGCAAGTTGGGGCAGATCACACTTATGGAGTGGTCTCAGATCAAGGACCTGTGCACTCTTCTGCACAGTTTCGACATGACGATGAATATGTTTAGCGCTGACAATGCCATTATCAGCATGACAATTCCAGTCATTTTCATGCTGGTGCACACGCTAAACACTATTCGGAGTCAGGGGGTGGTTCAACAGGAAGGGGAGGAATTACATGAGGATTCATATGCGCAAGCGATAACAACATCACCAAGGTCCAGATGTTCATCATCACCAAGGCGGCAGGCATGGAACGATGGGGGAGAGGGATTATCAAGGGCACATGGTAGCAGGCAAAATGTTGAGGAAGGTGCAGGAGAACATGAAGAAATGGAGGACGAACTGTCCATCGACATGGAAGAATCAGCAGATGAGAGAGACCTTGGTCACATTTCAGTTGAAAGAGGTTGGGGGGAGATGTCAGAGGAAGAAAGAACGGTTAGCACCTCTATGCCACAAACACAGCAAGGACTTGGTCTGCATGGATGCGCAAGACAGATGAGCGCCTTCTTGCTGCACTACCTACAACATGACCCTCGGATTGTCAAAATTAGAAGTGATGATGACTACTGGGTTGCCACACTATTAGATCCCCGGTACAAGTCCAAATTTTGTGAAATAATTCCAGCCATAGAAAGGGATGCACATATGCAACAGCAGAAGCTGTTACTCAATCTTAGCTTGGCTTTTCCACCAAACACCAGTGGTGCACAGAGTGAATCTCCCAGTTGTAACTTGACAAGCATGGGACGGTCTCGTCATCAACAGTCTAACCGTACCAGCAGCACCGTATCTGTTGCTGGTAATAGCAATTTTATGGAATCGTTTCATAATTTTTTTAGACCATCCTTTGCAAGGCCAACAGAGACAAGAAGTCTGACACACCGTCAACGGCTGCAGAGGATGATACAGTAGTATCTCCAAATGAACATCGATGCCATGACTTTGCAACTGGAGCCTTGCTCATTTTGGGCTTCAAATCTTGAAATATGGCCTGAGCTCTCCACTTTTGCCTTGGAGATCTTGTCGTGTCCAGCTGCCAGCGTTGTCTCAGAATGTGTCTTCAGTGCTGCTGGGTGTGTGCTGTCAGATAAGCGCACGCGTCTGTCCAGTGACAATGTGGACAGATTAATGTTCATCAAGATGAAGTCATGGATCCACAAGGACTTTACTACCCCTGTGTCATCCTGGGGAAAGTAAAGGCTTGTGGATTTGGAATGTGCTTGATGCCAATGTACCTGTCAAGTTTGCAACTGGGGCACAAGTGATGCCACTGAATGGGTGTCTGTGGGGCCCAATTTTTGGAAAAAAGGGAGACTCCACTTGGAGTCCCCCTGCTGTGTTTTTAAAAATGAGCCAAAATGAACAAGTCATGGTTCAGCAAAGACTTTGCTACCCACCCCGGTGTCATCCTGGAGACAGTTAAGGCTGGCGTATTTTTGAATGTGCTTGTTGCAAATGTACCTGTGAAGTGTACACCTGGGGCACAAGTGCTGCCACTGAAGTGGTGTCTGTGGGGCCCAATTTTTGGAAAAAAGGGAGACTCCGCTTGGAGTCCCCTTGCTGTGTTTTTAAAAACGAGCCAAGATGAACAAATCATGGATCAGCAAAGACTTTGCTACCTACCCCGGTGTCATCCTGGGGACAGTTAAGGCTGGCGTATTTTGGAATGTGCTTGATGCAAATCTACCTGTCAAGTTTGCTACTGGGGCACAAGTGATGCCACTGAAGGGGTGTCTGTGTGGCCAAATTTTGGGAAAAAAGGGAGACTCAGCTTGGAGTCTCCTTGCTGTGTTTTTCATGACTTTAGAAGGGCATGCCATGCCTATATCTGTGTCTCCTCCACTTTTTCCTCATCCAGTTGTTTAGTTTTCGCATGGGTATTTGTCCTTGTCACTTTCCCATGTGTTTGTGTTGTCTTGGGAGTTGTTTGTCACCTTTTGGACACCTTTGAGGCTGTTTTTAGGTGTTTGTGATTACCTCCCATTGTTTCCTATGGGGTTCGAGAAGTTCGGCGAATGGTTCGTCGAACGGCTTGTCAAACGGGGCACCGTTCGACGAACCGAACTGAACTCGAACTCTAGGGGGGTGGCTCATCTCTAATAATTATTTAATGTGAAAACTGCATACCATAGCTGATTACTTGCCTGCGTTCCCACAACTGCACATTTTAGCAGTGAGATATTTCAAGTTACATTTATTAGGTAAGCTTAGACAACTATACTTCATGCTTCTCTCACTGAGAGGGAGTACCATATCAAATATCTTCCCATATTTGTTCTAGTGTTCCCTTTAGCACTGATGGCAACAACATACCATAATCTATTTCTCATCAACCCAGGTGCTAGGTAAGATGGGTGCACATCTCTATACTACCACTATTCTACTACCATTGTTTTCTGTTTTGGTTTTCTTTCCCCACATCACCCTCTTGTTTTCTTGTTCTTCCTCGTGGATCCAGATTCTTTAATATATATTTGTTAATTTGTTTCAGTTACTGATGAAGGCCATGTGTGGGCCGCAACGTCTAACTACACTGATTATTTAATAAAAAATATTTTTTCACTGGAAAAAAAACAAACTAGGATGCCTTGTTTATATTTTACTTTAACAATAATAGACCCTGCTGCTAGGGAGAGGGCTGAGGGGACACCTCCTGAACTCACCTTAAGCTTTTAACTGAGCTCCCTAGCGTCCCTATAAGGGGTGTTTCAACCTGTTGCCGAGCTGGGTACCTAATCCTTCACTAGCCGTGCAAACTCCCTGTCTAGTGAGATGGCCAGCGAGAGACACTAGTTCCACCACTGATCTAAGAAACAAGGAAGGGAAGGAAAGACAGTCAGGGTAATAAACAAAAGATAAACTCCAACTTCTTGGCTACATCAGACACTAGCACTGCAGCGTACTCCTCTTCAGACAGCATTTGTTCCAGCAGCTCCTTCCACCTCAATGCCTAGTCTCAGACTAAGGATCCAATATACCTTTTGCAGGGAAATGTGATTGTATATAGGGGATGGGAGTGGCATCTGAGGAAAAGAATCAGAAGGTGCTGGCAAGGAAAATTGACATTAACCCTTGCCAAATCCAAAAGAAAGAAAACATGGTGAGACTCAAGGCCCAAACCTGCCCCAAGTCTCCAAACAATGGAAGACATCTGTGACAGATGCATTTTCCTCTCCCCTGGACCACAGTCAGGTTCAGTTGCTGTCTGGGTCCCAAACTATCAGTCTCTGTTTTTTAAACGTTTGGTATTCATTACCTCTCTGCCAACAAGTGTTTCCTATTATGTAATATGGTCTTCCCTATTACCCGACAGGCATACCTATTTAAAACCTCCACAGACTTCCATTCCCCACTGGTGAGATCTCCATCTGCACACACACCGACTTCAGGCGCCATTTTCTTTTTAAGCCCACACCACGGACACTGGGACACACTGCACCACCCTCAGCATCGGCTTACTGCACCCCTGCCCCTGCCTCCTGTGACCTCTGCTCCACCATCGCTGCCGCCCCCCTCCAATAATACAACACCAGATTATAAGACTGACCTCATATTTTTTTTTCCTTTCGTTTTTCTATAAGTTTGGGGTGCATTTTATAAACCAGTGTATGTTATAAAACGAAAAGTATGATATACAGTCATATGAAAAAGTTTGGGCACCCCTATTAATGTTAACCTTTTTTCTTTCTAACAATTTGGGTTTTTGCAACAGCTATTTCAGTTTCATATATCTAATAACTGATGGACTGAGTAATATTTCTGGATTGAAATGAGGTTTATTGTACTAACAGAAAATGTGCAATCCACATTTAAACAAAATTTGACCGGTGCAAAAGTATGGGCACCCTTATCAATTTCTTGATTTGAACACTCCTATCTACTTTTTACTGACTTACTAAAGCACTAAATTGGTTTTGTAACCTCATTGAGCTTTGAACTTCATAGGCAGGTGTATCCAATCATGAGAAAAGGTATTTAAGGTGGCCACTTGCAAGTAGTTCTCATACTTGAATCTCCTATGAAGAGTGGCATCATGGGCTCCTCAAAACAACTCTCAAATGATCTGAAAACAATGATTATTCAGCATAGTTGTTCAGGGGAAGGATACAAAAAATTGTCTCAGAGATTTAAACTGTCAGTTTCCACTGTGAGGAACATAGTAAGGAAATGGAAGAACACAGGTATAGTTCTTCTTAAGCCCAGAAGTGGCAGGCCAAGAAAATAACAGAAAGGCAGAGAAGAAGAATGGTGAGAACTGTCAAAGACAATCCACAGACTACCTCCAAAGACCTGCAGCCTCATCTTGCTGCAGATGGTGTCAATGTGCATCGGTCAACAATACAGCGCACGTTGCACAAGGAGAAGCTGTATGGGAGAGTGATGCGAAAGAAGCCATTTCTGCAAGCACGCCACAAACAGAGTCGCCTAAGGTATGCAAAAGCACATTTGGACTAGCCACTTACATTTTGGAAGAAGGTCCTGTGGACTGATGAAACAAAGATTGAGTTGTTTGGTCATACAAAAAGGCGTTATGCATGGAGGCAAAAAAATACGGCATTCCAAGAAAAGCACTTGCTACCCACAGTAAAATTTGGTGGAGATTCCATCATGCTTTGGGGCTATGTGGCCAATGCCGGCACCGGGAATTTTGTTAAAGTTGAGGGTCGCATGGATTCAACTCAGTATCAGCAGATTCTTGACAATAATGTGCAAGAATCAGTGACGAAGTTGAAGATACGCAGGGGATGGATATTTCAGCAAGACAATGATCCACAACACCGCTCCAAATCTACTCAGACATTCATGCAGAGGAACAATTACAATGTTCTGGAATGGCCATCCCAGTCCCCAGCCGTGAATATCATTGAACATCTGTGGGATGATTTGAAGCGTGCAGACCATGCTCGGCGACCATCAAACTTAACTGAACTGGAATTCTTTTGTAAACAGGAATGGTCAAATATACCTTCATCCAGGATCCAGGAACTCATTAAAAGCTACAGGAAGCAACTAGAGGCTGTTATTTTTGCAAAAGGAGGATCTACAAAATATTAATGTCCCTTTTATGTTGAGGTGCCCATACTTTTGCACCGGTCAAATTTTGTTTAAATGCGGATTGCACATTTTCTGTTAGTACAATAAACCTCATTTCAATCCAGAAATATTACTCAGTCCATCAGTTATTAGATATATGAAACTGAAATAGCTGTTGCAAAAACCCAAATTGTTATAAAGAAAAAAGGTTAACATTAATAGGGGTGCCCAAACTTTTTCATATGACTGTATACTGTATATGTATAGCTTACTATAAGTGTAATATATGTAGTAATCTAGTTTTGACTTTCAATATTAACATTGCAGTAAAATAGCTATACACCGAGTGCAGAATTATTAGGCAAGTTGTATTATAGAGGATTTTTTTATTATTGATCAACAACTATATTCTCTATCAACCCAAAAGACTCAATATTTTTGGAAGTTGGAGTGGTTTTATTTTAGATTTTTCTATCTTAGGAGGATATCTGTTTTTGCAGGTAACTATTACTGTGCAGAATTATTAGGCAACTTAATAAAAACCAAATATATTTCCATCTCCCTTGTTTATTTTCACCAGGTAAACCAATATAACTGCACAAAATTTAAAAATAAACATTTCTGACATGCAAAAACAAAACCCCAAAAAAGAGTGACCAATATAGCCACCTTTCTTTATGATGACACTTAACAGCCTACAATCCATAGATTCTGTCAGTTGTTTGATCTGTTTACGATCAACATTGCATGCAGCAACCACCACAGCCTCCCAGACACTGTTCCAAGAGGTGTATTGTTTTCCCTCCCTGTAGATCTTACATTTTATGAGGGACCACAGGTTCTCTGTGGGGTTCAGATCAGGTGAGCAACGGGGCTATGTCATTATTTTTTCATCTTTTAGACTTTTACATGTTTTTCTTGAATGATACCGACTTCTTCCTGAAGCACTGTTGAAGAAGTTGTCTTCCAGAAACTGTCAGTAGGTCTGGGAGTTTAGCTTCACTCCATCCTCAACCCGAATAGGTCCCACAAGTTCATCTTTGATGATACCAGCCCATACCAGTACCCCACCTGCATCTTGCTGGCGTCTGAGTCAGAGTGGAGCTCTCTGCCCTTTACTGATCCAGCCTCTGGCCCTTCCATCTGGCCCATCAAGAGTCACTCTCATTTCATTAGTCCATAAAACCTTTGAAAAATCAGTCTTAAGATATTTCTTGGCCAAGTCTTGAAGTTTTATCTTATGTTTCTTGTTCAAATGTGGTCGTTTTTCAGCCTTCCTTACCTTGGCCATGTCCCTGAGTATGGCACACCTTGTGCTTTTTGATTCTCCAGTAAAGTTGCAGCTCAGAAATGTGACCAAACTGGTGGCAAATGGCAGCTTCACGCTTAATTTTCCTCAATTCATGGGCAGTTATTTTGCGCCTTTTTTGCCCAACACACTTCTTGCGACCCTGTTGGCTATTTGCCTTGAAATGCTTGATTGTTCGGTGATCACGCTTCAAAAGTTTGGCAATTTCAAGACTGCTGTATCCCTCTGCAAGACATCTCACAATTTTGGACTTTTCAGAGCCCGTCAAATCTCTCTTCTGACCAATTTTGCCAAAGGAGAGGAAGTTGCCTAATAATTAAGCACATCTTATATAGGGTGTTGATGTCATTACACCGCACCCCTCCTCATTACAGAGATGCACATCACCTGATTTACTTAATTGGTAGTTGGCTCTCAAGCCTATACAGCTTGGAGTAGGACAACATGTATAAAAAGTATCATGTGATCAAAATATTCATTTGCCTAATAATTCTGCACACAGTCTATTACTGAATGCAATCATAATTTCTATGTTTGAGGGAATAGGTCACCCATGAATTGCGACAATCATACTTTTTTTTTTCCCCACATATGAATGCATGACTTTGTCCCACAATCTATGCATTCATAATGGTATTATAAATTGTGTATTAGTCCCAATAATATATTGATTTAACCAGACTTATACAGTTGGTGACAAGATGTTGTGGAGCTCTGCTCTTACTTAATATAACTTTACATTCTGTTACATTAGGGAGAAATTAATTAAAAACTGATTATTGTTTCAATCAAAAATCTTTCTTCAATTTCATTTGTATGGCAGTGAACGGTTTTCTGGAGCTTGATACATGGTTCTTCAAGTGTTGTTTAGACAAGTAGAGTGCAAACACTTTTTCTGAAACTTCGCAGTGATTTTGACAAGAGCACTTGAAAAATCAAATCTAAGAGACTGAAAATCCTTACAAACAATTCAGAAAATGTACTGTCAAAGGATAAAACACTGTACCTTGAATAATCCCCAAACAAAATCTAAGTAATTGGTATGGTATCTGGTACTGCAGTTCATTCTCTTATTGCTATATATTCAGTTTATATAATAATCAATTTTTTTTCTATAGCACCAACATACTCCACAGCACTTTACATTTCAGAAGTTTTGTACAGCCAAGAAAGACATTAAAGATTAAACACATAATTCAACAGATACAAAAAGGAGTGATCAATGTTTCGCACCTCTTCAGATCCCTTGTTTGCTAGACTTTGTTCTGCTCCATGTCCAGCTTTACAGATGGCTCAGTGTGAGCTGATGTGATCATATGCCCTGGCTTATATAAGGCTCAGCAAGACACAGTCTTGTGTCTTGGTATTAAGACTTTAGTGTTTCTAAGGGGCACTTTGAAGCAAGCTTGGTCTAGCGTGGCGGGGTACCGGGAAAACCCCCGGTAGGCCCCGCCCTTGTCTGTAATTTATGCTGTCTCCGGCAGCCTGCAGGGCCCCCCGCCGGGTGTATTATGACCTGCGGCCGCGGCTCGCCAGACGCCACTGCAGGTGATAATATTGTATGCAGGCTGCAGGCAGCAGTCAGATGACAGCGGGGCGGGGGGGAGGCACCCGGAGGTTTGCTGCAGCGCGGCAGGGGCAGAGCAGGATCCATCAGAGAGGAAGAAGATGCATTCTAGTGGTGCATCAGCAGGACCTGCAATGACTCATGCCCATGTGACCATGTGGGAGGAGCCGGGCAGGAGCTGCCGTTCAGGGATGATGTGCCGAGGAAGAAGTGTCCGGTGAGGGGGAGGATGAGTGGGACATGGGGAGGGGGTGTGTGCAGGATGAGTGGGACATGGGGAGGGGGTGTGTGCAGGATGAGTGGGACATGGGGAGGGGTGTGTGTGCAGGATGAGTGGGACATGGGGAGGGGGGTGTGTGCAGGATGAGTGGAACATGGGGAGGGGGGGTGTGCAGGATGAGTGGAACATGGGGAGGGGGGTGTGCAGGATGAGTGGGACATGGGGAGGGTGTGTGTGCAGGGTGAGTGGGACATGGGGAGGGGGTGTGTGCAGGATGAGTGGGACATGGGGAGGGGGTGTGTGTAGGGTCAGTGGGACATGGGGAGGGGGGGCTGTGCAGGATGAGTGGGACATGGGGAGGGGGGGCTGTGCAGGGTGAGTGGGACATGGGGAGGGGGGGTGTGCAGGGTGAGTGGGACATGGGGAGGGGTGGTGCAGGGTGAGTGGGACATGGGGAGGGGGGGTGTTCAGGGTGAGTGGGACATTAAGAGGGGTGTGTGTGCAGGGTGAGTGGGACATTGGGTCCCCCAGTGTCAGTGTCATTATCCTGTACACCCAGTGTCAATGTCCTTATCCTGTACCCCCAGTGTCAGTGTCATTATCCTGTACCCCCAGTGTCAGTGTCATTATCCTGTACCCCCAGTGTCAGTGTCATTATCCTGTACCCTCAGTGTCAGTGTCATTATCCTGTACCCCCAGTGTCAGTGTCATTATCCTGTACCCCCAGTGTCAGTGTTATTATCCTGTACCCCCAGTGTTAGTGTCATTATCCTGTACCCCCAGTGTCAGTGTCATTATCCTGTACCCCCAGTGTCAGTGTTATTATCCTGTACACCCAGTGTCAATGTCCTTATCATGTACCCCCAGTGTCAGTGTCATTATCCTGTACCCCCAGTGTCAGTGTCATTATCCTGTACCCCCAGTGTCAGTGTCATTATCCTGTACCCTCAGTGTCAGTGTCATTATCCTGTACCCCCAGTGTCAGTGTCATCATCCTGTACCCCCAGTGTCAGTGTTATTATCCTGTACCCCCAGTGTCAGTGTCATTATCCTGTACCCCCAGTGTCAGTGTCATTATCCTGTACCCCCAGTGTCAGTGTCATTATCCTGTACCCCCAGTGTCAGTGTTATTATCATAGGCTATATGTAATCACTCTTCAGGGGGCCTCTATATGTGATGATAGTACAGGAGGAGCTTCAGTATAAATACTGTATATGTAAAAAAAAAAAAAGCCTGATCTGTCTATAGAGCAGTGTTGTCAGAATACACAGGACTAGTGAAGGGTTTATCCAACATGTAACACTAGTTTGGAAACCATAGTTAAGACAAATATTCACCACAGTCTCCAAATGGAAAAGTGTATTGGGTGATAATGCTTCACACCACCACATACTGACTCTAAGGATGGGTTTGTGCCCACAATCAGGACTCCCCGCAGCGGGTCCCGACCTGCGGGGCCGCGAGTCTCCTCCGCAGGAGACCGCAGCTGTCAGTACCCACAATCAGGCTTCAGTGCGCTGCGGTCTCTCGCTTGTGTTCTCCCTACGGAGGACACATGCAATTACGCAGCAAACAATTGACATGCTGCGGTCTAGAAAGATGATCCGCAGGTCAGTGTTTGCTGCGGAAAAAAGAATCACATTGGGCACGGGATTTCTAGAAATCCATCCACTGTGCTTGTACTTACAACGCAGCATTTTGGATGCAGCTGAATCATGCTACATCCAACATGCTGCAAACACTGATCATGGATGGCTGGGCACGCACCCTTACAGGGGATTTCCCTATGTGGTGGATAGATGGCGGCAGAGGGGGATTAATGTTAGTAATCTTTTCCATGTGAAGATGCTGGATAACATTCTGCTTCTCTTTGATTATTGTTTGGCTGATGGACTCGGTGGTTTTCCTAGGCCAAGGAATGTCCGAGTGTAAGAAAAACTGCGACTGGCTGTAAATAACAGATTCCATTATTAACTACAATAAATAAGACGCTACAAGAAATCCTGTGATATCTGCAGGCACAGGACAGGGCTCTATGCGCACTGTGGACTTTGCTAAAAGGCGCACGTTATACTGAGAGAAGACGAAAATGTACAAGTAATAAAAACGTTTATGGTAGCTATAGTGTGGGCCCCTAGAGGCAATTTCCCTGGTAGGCCCCTGGCACCCCAGTCCGACCCTGCTTTGCACACTATGACATCACAGGTGCGATGTCAGTGGGGTCAAATTGAAAGTGACGCACATCCGGCGTCGCAGGCGATATCATAGTGTGTAATGCCTATTTGATATGATTAACGAGCCCAAAATCGTCGTAATCGTATCATCGGTGTAGTGTCGGTCATTTCCATAATTTGGAAATGACCGATGTTACGATGTTGTTCCTCGTTCCTGCGGCAGCACACATCGCTGTGTGTGAAGCCGCAGGTGCGAGGAACATCTCCTACCTGCGGCTCACGCCAGCTATGCAGAAGGAAGGAAGTGGGCGGGATGTTTACGTCCCGCTCATCTCCGCCCCTTCGCTTCTATTGGCCGCCTGCCGTGTGACGTCGCTATGATGCTGCATGACCCGCCCCCTTAATAAGGGGCCAGAGCGACGTCGCAGGGCAGGTGAGTGCATGTGAAGCTGGCATAGCGATAATGTTTGCTACGCCAACTATCACCATGATATCGCAGCTGCGACGGGGCAAAGACTATCGCGCTCGGCATCGCAAGCATCGGCTTGCGATGTCGTAGTGTGCAAAGTGCCCCTAAGACTTTGGCTTGCTCCATATACCAGTCAACTGCCTGCCATTGGTTTTCAGCATTCCACCTGCACATGTCTTAAATGTTCCTGCAGTTTCCTGTATCACTCCTATCTGCCGGTGGTCTCTTGGACATCTCCCACTTGCCAGCAGTTTCCAGTATCCTGCCTGCTTGCCTGTGGTCTCCTGGACGTCTTCCACTTGGAAGCAGTTTACTGCATCATACCTGGACATTCCCAACTTGTTTGTACTTGCGTATAACTGTTTGTACAGATGAACAAGGCACGTTCAGGTATCTGGATATTGTACCCAAGGATGAACCAGACCTGTGCAAGTCCACAATTCTCTTCCTCAGATCTTGGCTGATTTCTTTTGACTGCCTCATGATGCTACACAAAGAAGCAGCATGTTTCAGGTGTGTATTAAAATACATCCACAGGGTGTCTAACTCAGATGTTGCCACTAAACCTATCAGAAACTTCCAAAGACATGACATCATCATGTAGGTTGTCCCCTATTCTTTAAAGGCATAGCACTCTTAGTGTATGTAAACTTTTGACTTTGCAGAAAGTAATACAAACGTCTTAAAACATTTTCTCTCTCATTATTCTGGCATTTGGCAAATATAAATAATTTTGTTAATCCTAATTGACCTAAAATGAGAATGCTTTCTTCTGATTTCATGTCAGATAGTGGGAAAAACATGCATATGGGTCTTTTTGGATAATGTATGTAAACATCTGGTTTCAACTGCAAAAGTATAAACTTAAAAGTTGCTACAGCAATACAAACCATGGATTGTGTAATACATACAGATTTTTCTCATTGGTGTTTTTACTTTTACTGGGGCCAAACGAAACCTCAAGCGAAACACACGTGCATTGTGTTTTCCATGGATGGTATATGTATTACACATAAAATGGGTATTGTATGTATTATTTATCCATTGTTCATGCTATATTCCTCTATTTATTCATTTGTGCTACCTACAATTTAATGGGCCACTACTAAGGATTTAGCTTTTGTTCTCTATTTTTTCATATTTAGCCTGACTTTGATTAAATACCTCCATGTGTAGCTCTTGGCTTTATAATGTTCTAGGTACCAATTGATACATTTTTTCCCCTGCTTATGTTCTTTTTACTGGGAAAATAGAACGAAGGAAGGAGGGATCCAGCACAAATCCTCGTGGTTAAAAGTAAAAAAACATCCTTTATTTCAAAAATTTAAAAGATCATCAGAGACCCGAAGTAGGGAACATATTTACAGTGGGCGCATAGGCAAACTTTACGCGTTTCGGACTGGGGGGGTAAAAACAACGGAGTCCTTAATCATAAGTGACCTATGCTTAGCTGGAAGCAACTCATATAGGGGAGGAAATGAAATACACACCAGGAAAAAGGGGGCGGAAGTGAAAAAAGTCCATAGGTGGAAGGAACAAACCAAACCACCTGTACCCACTTCAATTAAGAGACAAAAGGACACTCAACATACATGAGATAGATATATAAATATACAACCATATTGTCATATACAAATAGACATCCAAATGTAGAAAAATCTTAGCCAAAAAATCACATGGGAATAAATGGGTTATAAACAGAAAAGCAAGCCTTCCCTAACCACAGCAAATAAACGAAAATCAATATAAGCTGATAAAAAAATGAACACCATACAACATGATTGTAAGATAAAATCCGACAAAAGGCAAGATAATTAGTAAGTAGAAAAATATATATATACATATATGCGTATAAATAAATATGAATTGTATAAGATGTTGATGATAAAGATGTCAATTTAAATGTCAATCTGAACAAAGGCAAGACCTTATGCATAAAAAATACGGGCATAATAATCCATACTAATATCCCTATGTGGTGATGTAATGCAAATCTAGGAGGGGGGGAGGGAGAAACAAAACAAAAAAAAAAAAAAAAAAAAAAAAAAAAAAGGGTGAAGGTAAAATGTATATAAGTGAAATACATATAATGTCAATGGCAAAAAAGCCAATCTGAAAGATGACAATATCTCACAAATAAATATGCGGGCTAGATGATTTATGCAGAAATCCTGATGTGATAATGTGCTGTACAGGGTAGGGAGGGGGGTGGGGGGGGAGGGGGGGGGGAGAGGGAGGGGGTATGATGGAGGGAATGGACAGAATAAATAATCAGAAAATATATCTCAAATCGGAACGATAATTCAGACCATGCGGATGTCTGGTATTTAATTTAAGTATCCATTTCGCCTCTGTGTGCAAAAGTGCCTGAAACCAGTCCCCTCCTCGAAATGGCTTGGGAACAAACTCAACGCCAGTAACTGTGAGCGACGAAAAATCCGCTGAATGGTGTTCCATGAAGTGTCGGGTAAGGCCCGACAGGGAACGTTTTTGTGACGGAAGACTATTAGAATTAGTCGGTTCAAAGCAAGATGTTATCCTAGTGTGTTCAGATATCCTGGTTCTCAAAGGTCTGGATGTACAACCGATGTAACTCATGCTACAGATAGAACATGTGGCTTTATACACGACATGAGTAGTGGCACAATTAATAAATGAATTGATCCTATAGTCTGTATTATCAACATTAGTGATGATCTTGGTGTTATTCATAAATTTACATAAACCGCAGCGATTGGAATTACATTTATAAGAACCTGAGACACTAAGCCATGTTTTCTTAGGGTTACGAACTGTGTAAGCGGTCGGTGCTATCATGTTACCGACTGTGCAAGCTCTCTTCGCCACAATATTAACTCCCTTAGAAAGAACAGACCTCAATGTAACATCCTGCTCGAGAAGGGGAAGAAACCGCAAAACCGCATCTCTAATGTGGAAAAAAACCCACACTATATGGAGTGGAAAAAGTGATCTTCTCTTTATATGTGGTGGGTTTGATGCGATCTAGTAACAAACTGGAACGGGTCCGATTGTCCACAATGGACGATGCTCTATTGATTGTTTGGTTAGAATAGCCTCTGGTTCTCAATCTGTGTTTAATGTGGGAAGCTTCTTTAGAATAAGCTTGATCGGAGGAACAGAGTCTCTTTGCCCGAAAAAATTCTCCCACAGGAAGGTTGAGTAAAGTGTGGGGGATGTGGCAACTATCCGCATGAAGGGATGTGTTGCCACTAATGGGTTTCCTATAGAGAGTGGAACCGATGGTACCAGTAATGGAGTCGCCAAATAGGCAGATGTCTAAAAAAGGTGCTTGCTGTAAATGAACATTTATAGTAAATATCAAATTTAGACTATTGTTGTTAAAATACAGACTGAGGGCTTCTGCAAACTCATGAGGTGTGCCTTGGTCACGGGTATTACATATCAATAACTGGTCATCGATATACCTGGCATACCAGGAGACCTGATGTAAGAAAGGGTTGGTATCAATGTGAACATAGTGCTCCTCCCAGTATGCCATATAAATATTGGCCAGGGCACAAGAAAAACTGGCACCCATTGGGCACCCTGAAATCTGGAGATAATAAGAACCATTGAATTGGAAGTGGTTGTGTCTCAAAAGGAACCCAGTGACCATAAGAATGTATTCCTTAAAATGGTCATCTAAAGAACTGTATTTCTCCAAATGGAAGAAAAGGGCCTGTAAGGCTTTATCATGTGGAATACAGGGGTATAATGAGATCACATCACTAGTAATCCAAAATGAATTTGTGGTCCAATTTATTCTATCCAGATTTTGTAGCAAGCTTTTGGTGTCCCTAATATAGCCAGTTGCACGCTTCATAAGGGGTTGGAGGAAGTTGTCCACCCAGTCACTGAGATTGCTGGTTAGGGAACCCGTACTGGCCACAATTGGTCTCAAAGGAGGTGGAAAAATGCCCTTATGTATTTTGGGAAGCCCCTGGAACACCGGGCATATAGGTTTGTCAATGAGGAGATAATCATAGGTTTTTTTATTTATGATGCCCCGGTCAAAACCATGTGTCAATATGTTCTGTAACTTGCCCAGGAAAGCAGTCGAGGGATCACTAGATAAACGCCTGTAAGTAGTGGCATCGTCTAATATGGAGTTTATCTCCCTTTCATAAAGTGAACTGTCCAGTATAACTACTGATCCCCCTTTATCCGCTTTCCGGATCACAATGTACTCATTATTTTTCAGGGACTTAAGAGCCTTTCTCTCTGATATGGATAGATTATCTTGAAATCCAGAGGTAGAAGTTAGGATACGTCTAATCTCCATCTCCATAACATCCTGAAAAGTGTCCATTGCTGGCACTCTGGAGGCCACCGGGTAAAAATGTGGATTACTAGTAGAAAAGGGAGGAGGCTCAGTTAGTACGGGAGATGGATCACCCAAATCCTGAAGATTGGAAATTGCAATCTGTTCTTTAAGATCCAAATGGAGTGGAATGTGAGTGATGGTATCTACTGTCGTCGTTGGGACAAAATCCTCATCCTGAGTCTCTTTATCAGTATTGAAAAAATGTCTCTTAACGGTCAGATTTCTGATAAATTTATTCACATCCTTGATAGTTTGAAAAAGGTTGGCCCGATTTGTAGGAGCGAAATTGAGACCTTTCTGTAAGATTTTAATTTGAGAGGAGTCCAGGGAACAAGCAGAAAGGTTAATGACGGCAATATCAGGGGATACAGGTTTATTTAATTCCTCCAAAATCGGCGCCTCCTGGAGCGTAGGGGATACCTCTCTTCTGTAATGTCTGTGCTTCCTCCCCCCTCTCCGCGGTTTACGTTCCTTATGGGCAACAAGTTTTTTGTATGCCGTGAGATATAAGTGTCTCTGGCAGATTCATGCGAGCCCACACTGCCATCAGTGGAATCCAAATCTGTTGAGGAAAAATTGACCGATCTATCGCTATGGAGGTTCTGCTGGCGTTTTTTCAAGATTGACTTATTCTTTCTGGCATTTTGCCATGTATATACTTGTTTTGACTCATAGTCTCTGATATCCCTATGATACTTGCCCTGCTTCAGTTCCATAATCTCTGATTCAATCTTATCAATTGTATTCTTGAAACGGGAATTTAGCTTATCAAAATCAGACTTATCATAATTTTTCACCAGATGATCATGTACACCTTTTATCTTACTGTCCAGATCAGAGATACGTGATAATTCTTCTTTCACAATTAAGTCCATTAATTTTAATGAGCAGGATGTAAGGATGGCATTCCACTCCTCTATAAATTTGTCCGAGAAAGTAAAGGTGGGAAATTTTTTAATCCTTAGTCCTCTGGGAACCATCTCTTTCTCAATATACTTTTTCAGGGTCATCGAATCCCACCATGTTTTTAACCTTTGTATAGACAATTTTTCTAAGTCCCAGAATGTGTATAAATTATCTCCATGTGGATCATTATTCAACATAGGACGTGAATCAATTGGTTCTGAGAAGACCGTATCCACCCTTCTGCGGCGTTCCTCATTATCCAAAAAGGAGGAGGTGTCCATATTAGAAAAAAGAAAAAAGCTTATTTATAAATATATATATATATGATGTGAGAAAAAAAAAAAAAAAAAAAAGGGTGTGAGTTGCAGTTTAATCACCGAAAAAAATTCCCAGCAAACAAATCTTCTTGTTTAAATAGGTACTACTCCGGTCTCTGAAACGATGATATGAATACGAATCCAGTCACCGGCACATAATATCCACACTGGTATATAATAGTTCAATAAGCCTGTGACTGAAAAGAGGATGAGGGCAGTCCACCGGAAAATTTTCCCATTACCTTGGCTGGCCTGGACCTTCCAGCGGATCCGTGCACCCAGGAGATCACAGCAGTGGAGTCGGCAGGTGAGCTGAAATACCTTTATTTCACGTCTAGTTCATGGTCCCTTTTTCGTGCTCCCTGCCACCCCCGGTGGACTGCCCTCATCCTCTTTTCAGTCACAGGCTTATTGAACTATTATATACCAGTGTGGATATTATGTGCCGGTGACTGGATTCGTATTCATATCATCGTTTCAGAGACCGGAGTAGTACCTATTTAAACAAGAAGATTTGTTTGCTGGGAATTTTTTTCGGTGATTAAACTGCAACTCACACCCTTTTTTTTTTTTTTTTTTTTTTTTTTCTCACATCATATATATATATATTTATAAATAAGCTTTTTTCTTTTTTCTAATATGGACACCTCCTCCTTTTTGGATAATGAGGAACGCCGCAGAAGGGTGGATACGGTCTTCTCAGAACCAATTGATTCACGTCCTATGTTGAATAATGATCCACATGGAGATAATTTATACACATTCTGGGACTTAGAAAAATTGTCTATATAAAGGTTAAAAACATGGTGGGATTCGATGACCCTGAAAAAGTATATTGAGAAAGAGATGGTTCCCAGAGGACTAAGGATTAAAAAATTTCCCACCTTTACTTTCTCGGACAAATTTATAGAGGAGTGGAATGCCATCCTTACATCCTGCTCATTAAAATTAATGGACTTAATTGTGAAAGAAGAATTATCACGTATCTCTGATCTGGACAGTAAGATAAAAGGTGTACATGATCATCTGGTGAAAAATTATGATAAGTCTGATTTTGATAAGCTAAATTCCCGTTTCAAGAATACAATTGATAAGATTGAATCAGAGATTATGGAACTGAAGCAGGGCAAGTATCATAGGGATATCAGAGACTATGAGTCAAAACAAGTATATACATGGCAAAATGCCAGAAAGAATAAGTCAATCTTGAAAAAACGCCAGCAGAACCTCCATAGCGATAGATCGGTCAATTTTTCCTCAACAGATTTGGATTCCACTGATGGCAGTGTGGGCTCGCATGAATCTGCCAGAGACACTTATATCTCACGGCATACAAAAAACTTGTTGCCCATAAGGAACGTAAACCGCGGAGAGGGGGGAGGAAGCACAGACATTACAGAAGAGAGGTATCCCCTACGCTCCAGGAGGCGCCGATTTTGGAGGAATTAAATAAACCTGTATCCCCTGATATTGCCGTCATTAACCTTTCTGCTTGTTCCCTGGACTCCTCTCAAATTAAAATCTTACAGAAAGGTCTCAATTTCGCTCCTACAAATCGGGCCAACCTTTTTCAAACTATCAAGGATGTGAATAAATTTATCAGAAATCTGACCGTTAAGAGACATTTTTTCAATACTGATAAAGAGACTCAGGATGAGGATTTTGTCCCAACGACGACAGTAGATACCATCACTCACATTCCACTCCATTTGGATCTTAAAGAACAGATTGCAATTTCCAATCTTCAGGATTTGGGTGATCCATCTCCCGTACTAACTGAGCCTCCTCCCTTTTCTACTAGTAATCCACATTTTTACCCGGTGGCCTCCAGAGTGCCAGCAATGGACACTTTTCAGGATGTTATGGAGATGGAGATTAGACGTATCCTAACTTCTACCTCTGGATTTCAAGATAATCTATCCATATCAGAGAGAAAGGCTCTTAAGTCCCTGAAAAATAATGAGTACATTGTGATCCGGAAAGCGGATAAAGGGGGATCAGTAGTTATACTGGACAGTTCACTTTATGAAAGGGAGATAAACTCCATATTAGACGATGCCACTACTTACAGGCGTTTATCTAGTGATCCCTCGACTGCTTTCCTGGGCAAGTTACAGAACATATTGACACATGGTTTTGACCGGGGCATCATAAATAAAAAAACCTATGATTATCTCCTCATTGACAAACCTATATGCCCGGTGTTCCAGGGGCTTCCCAAAATACATAAGGGCATTTTTCCACCTCCTTTGAGACCAATTGTGGCCAGTACGGGTTCCCTAACCAGCAATCTCAGTGACTGGGTGGACAACTTCCTCCAACCCCTTATGAAGCGTGCAACTGGCTATATTAGGGACACCAAAAGCTTGCTACAAAATCTGGATAGAATAAATTGGACCACAAATTCATTTTGGATTACTAGTGATGTGATCTCATTATACCCCTGTATTCCACATGATAAAGCCTTACAGGCCCTTTTCTTCCATTTGGAGAAATACAGTTCTTTAGATGACCATTTTAAGGAATACATTCTTATGGTCACTGGGTTCCTTTTGAGACACAACCACTTCCAATTCAATGGTTCTTATTATCTCCAGATTTCAGGGTGCCCAATGGGTGCCAGTTTTTCTTGTGCCCTGGCCAATATTTATATGGCATACTGGGAGGAGCACTATGTTCACATTGATACCAACCCTTTCTTACATCAGGTCTCCTGGTATGCCAGGTATATCGATGACCAGTTATTGATATGTAATACCCGTGACCAAGGCACACCTCATGAGTTTGCAGAAGCCCTCAGTCTGTATTTTAACAACAATAGTCTAAATTTGATATTTACTATAAATGTTCATTTACAGCAAGCACCTTTTTTAGACATCTGCCTATTTGGCGACTCCATTACTGGTACCATCGGTTCCACTCTCTATAGGAAACCCATTAGTGGCAACACATCCCTTCATGCGGATAGTTGCCACATCCCCCACACTTTACTCAACCTTCCTGTGGGAGAATTTTTTCGGGCAAAGAGACTCTGTTCCTCCGATCAAGCTTATTCTAAAGAAGCTTCCCACATTAAACACAGATTGAGAACCAGAGGCTATTCTAACCAAACAATCAATAGAGCATCGTCCATTGTGGACAATCGGACCCGTTCCAGTTTGTTACTAGATCGCATCAAACCCACCACATATAAAGAGAAGATCACTTTTTCCACTCCATATAGTGTGGATTTTTTCCACATTGGAGATGCGGTTTTGCGGTTTCTTCCCCTTCTCGAGCAGGATGTTACATTGAGGTCTGTTCTTTCTAAGGGAGTTAATATTGTGGCGAAGAGAGCTTGCACAGTCGGTAACATGATAGCACCGACCGCTTACACAGTTCGTAACCCTAAGAAAACATGGCTTAGTGTCTCAGGTCTCAGGTTCTTATAAATGTAATTCCAATCGCTGCGGTTTATGTAAATTTATGAATAACACCAAGATCATCACTAATGTTGATAATACAGACTATAGGATCAATTCATTTATTAATTGTGCCACTACTCATGTCGTGTATAAAGCCACATGTTCTATCTGTAGCATGAGTTACATTGGTTGTACATCCAGACCTTTGAGAACCAGGATATCTGAACACACTAGGATAACATCTTGCTTTGAACCGACTAATTCTAATAGTCTTCCGTCACAAAAATGTTCCCTGTCGGGCCTTACCCGACACTTCATGGAACACCATTCAGCGGATTTTTCGTCGCTCACAGTTACTGGCGTTGAGTTTGTTCCCAAGCCATTTCGAGGAGGGGACTGGTTTCAGGCACTTTTGCACACAGAGGCGAAATGGATACTTAAATTAAATACCAGACATCCGCATGGTCTGAATTATCGTTCCGATTTGAGATATATTTTCTGATTATTTATTCTGTCCATTCCCTCCATCATACCCCCTCCCTCTCCCTGGTGTTCATTTTTTTATCAGCTTATATTGATTTTCGTTTATTTGCTGTGGTTAGGGAAGGCTTGCTTTTCTGTTTATAACCCATTTATTCCCATGTGATTTTTTGGCTAAGATTTTTCTACATTTGGATGTCTATTTGTATATGACAATATGGTTGTATATTTATATATCTATCTCATGTATGTTGAGTGTCCTTTTGTCTCTTAATTGAAGTGGGTACAGGTGGTTTGGTTTGTTCCTTCCACCTATGGACTTTTTTCACTTCCGCCCCCTTTTTCCTGGTGTGTATTTCATTTCCTCCCCTATATGAGTTGCTTCCAGCTAAGCATAGGTCACTTATGATTAAGGACTCCGTTGTTTTTACCCCCCCAGTCCAAAACGCGTAAAGTTTGCCTATGCGCCCACTGTAAATATGTTCCCTACTTCGGGTCTCTGATGATCTTTTAAATTTTTGAAATAAAGGATGTTTTTTTACTTTTAACCACGAGGATTTGTGCTGGATCCCTCCTTCCTTCGTTCTATTTTCCCATTACCTTGGCTGGCCTGGACCTTCCAGCGGATCCGTGCACCCAGGAGATCACAGCAGTGGAGTCGGCAGGTGAGCTGAAATACCTTTATTTCACGTTATGTTCTTTTTACTACATGCTGCTGTAAGTTATATATATTCTGTTACTAAGATATAAGCTTATATTTAGTAGAGCGATTCCTACACTCTAACTTCTAGCTTCTCTGATGTATGTGATCAGCGCAGGGTGACTCAGGCGTCAAATCACAAACCTGTGGTTCATGGGCAGGCTAGCAAAAGTTAATCTCTCCTGGATTTCTTGTTAGTAGTGATGAGTGAAGCTTTCAAATTTTAGTTAGCCGAGTCTTACCAAACAAATAATGCTGAAACGTATGTTAAATTCTGAACCTTTTCGAACCACATTGAATTTAATGGGAGGCCAAATGTAAGGCAAAGAAAATACCTTTAAGAAGGTCGAAAAGCTTCCAAAACAGCAAGAATACATTTTACAGTGCAGCACAAATGTGTTGGCATAGCCATGGGCTTCATAGACTATTGACATAAGAAATATAGAGGTGTATGAGAGACAGGTGTAGGGCTGGTGCTCCCATACCCCTGCCAGTACAGGCAAGACACAACTTGGAGACCCATATTGGAGTCTTGACATTTAAAAACCATTCAGGCAGACAACAGGACTGTGGCATCAATTGCCCCCCTCACCCATATCCCCATAGTAGGTTTGCACAACAGGGAATTATGGTCTATGCAAAACACAGGATGTAGACTAGCATTTTAATTTTAAAAATCAAGAGATGCATGAGTGAAAGGCATATGCCTCTTGCTCCCAGAACCCTGCCATTAGAGACAAGACACAACCTGGACATCCATCTTGGAGTCTTGATATTTAAAAACCATTGAGACATACAGCAGGACCGTGGCATCAATTGCCTCCCCGCCTCCCATTTCCCCATAGTGTGTTTGCACACCAGGGAAGTAGTATGGTCCAAGCAACACATAGGATGAGAGCTGGCATTTCCATTTAAAAAAAATGAGCACACAGCAACTATGCTATTTGCAGAAGTGCATCCAGGCCAGAATAATGCCCTAGAAATTTCTGTACAACCAGGTTGATTCATGCTATGCACGTGTGATGTCGCCCAGGTGTAATGCCACCACCAGGTTTGCACCATTATCATACACGTCCTTTCCTGGCTCCAGGTTCACTGAAAACAGCCATTGAGCAATCTGGGCCTGTATAGTGGTCCACAACTCTGCAGTTGTGTGATTGCGTTCTTTAATGAATATTAGTTTAAGCACTGCCTGATTGCATTGACTTACACACAGGATGTAGGCTGGCATTTCCATTTGAAAAACTCAAGAGATGCATGATTGAAAAGCGTAGGCCTCCAGAACCCTGACAATACAGACAAAAGACAATTTGGAGACCCATCTTGGAGTCTTGAGATTTAAAAATTGCAGGCAGACAGCAAAACAGCAGAACAATGGCCTGTCCCCATAATGTGTTTGCACACCAGGAAAGTATGGTCCATGCAATACAAAGGATGTGGACTAGCATTCATTTTAATTTTAAAAATCAAGAGATGTATGAGTGACAGGCATAGGCCTCTTGCTCCCAAACCCTGGCAATACAGACGAAAGACAATTTGGTGAACCATCTCAGAGTCTTGAGATAAAAGCCTTTCGGGCAGACAGCAGCACAGTACCATCAATTGCCCCCTTCCACATTTCCCCATAGTGTGTTTGCACAGCAGGGAGGTTTGCTCTATGCAACACACAGAATGTGGCCTTGGTGTCTCACATGGGTCAAAAACACCAGGCATGGTAATTTCCGTAACAGCTGATGGACTCCCACTCACCCTGACTGTAGCGGGTAAACAGGTGGAGGTTATTCGGTTGGAGACCTGTGTGAAAGTAGTCTCGATGGTGATGCAGAAGGAGGAAGAAGCAGCAGACATGGCTAATTTGGTGGCCGGTGGTTGGGTAGGCCCGATAGTCTGCATTTTAGCTCAGGAAGATTAGCAAAGTAATGCATATTGCTTGTGCATGTGCTGGTTCATGCATGTAATAGTCAAATTCTGTAGAATTTTGCCTCTACTGAGTCGTTGTTTACAACGTTGGTAGATAATGAAAGTTGGGTCATCTTTTGTGTTCTCAAAAAAGCCTCAGGCTAGGCAACTCTTATTGCAAACTGCAGACCCGAGACCGCTACTGGCCACAGCCACAGTTGTGGCTGAGGATGCAGTGCTTCTCATTGTTGCATCACTATGTGTTTGTATGGGAATTGCCAACGTAACCTCCTCGGCTTCCTCCTCCCCTTCTCCTCCTCATCTGCTGAGCTACACAGCTGCATGCCTCTAGGTTCACACTAAGTGGGATGTACAATTTCATCATCAGGCTCTATGTTGTCCCACACCTCCTCTTCCTGACCTGACATCACATAACAGAATGTGTGTGCCTTAGGTATCTGAATCTCATCATCATCACCTCCACTACCGGAGGTTAACATCAGTTGGCGAGGATATGGATCCTGCTCTGACCCTACTTCATCTGGGCCAGGATTCAACTGACAAAGATTTTGGGCATTGGTGAAGATGCTTTCCTCCTCTTGAGTCTGAAATCTTCGGAGCAGACCTCTGATGCCCATGGGATAGAATGTGTAAACAGCTCTGCAGACTCACCCATATGTGGTTCCCCATGGTCAGTTTGCCGGTTGGAGATTTGTGGCATAGGCGGGAACAAGTGTAATTGTAATGAATGAACTGTTTGTGATGTTGAGGTACAGGAAGAGGAGGCAAGGCCACCTAATGCAGCATTTGCTATCCACTCTAGCACATGCTGTTTGTCAGCCTCATTTGGAAGTTGAAACGATGTGCAGCTGCCAAGAAATCTGACTGCTGATCTTTTTACTTGGAGTTTTGAAGATACCATATCTCGAATGTCTATGAGTTGTCTTGCACAAATTTGCCTGCTGACTTACCTACCTAATTATACTGAAAACACTTTGAATGAACACTTTAAATTTGCTATCTGATTCATTATCTTGAATGTCTGTGAGTTTTCCCAGATGAATTTTACCTGCTGATTTATCTAACTGATGATACTGAAGACACTTTATTTGAATGCCTATGAGCTTTCCTGGACTAAATTTGGCCACTGATTTATTATCTGATGTTATTGAAGATAGTTGTCTAATGTTTTGTCCTTGGTTTCGAATGGATACCGGGTGGGTTTATCCACTATTTTAAACCGTTCATGGACGTTTTTGTTATTATTTATTTGAACTTTGTGGATTTCTGTACTTATTGAATTAGACGCGCTTTTTATATTTGTGTGTTTTTACTGCATTTATATTTTTCTGTATTTTTCTCTGTGTGTTTATTATTGCTATGGAAATATAATGTGGACATATGTTGTACATATACACAGAGAAATGCATTTATGTCTACATATACTTTTTTTTAAAGAGATTTTATTTTATATGCAAATATTTTTTGTTTCCATTAGGCAATGAATCCAACTACTTTTTGTTCATGTCAACTATGTTCCCTGGCGATGTCATGGTTAATATTGTTTGTGAGAGTTATAGAGTTATCTCACCTTTTGTGTATTTGTCTAATTTAGCATTTAATATTTAATGCCTTCTAACATGTAAAGATATGTCAGGATCAAGAGCAGTTTTACGCTCGAAACGCATAGACCTCTGTCTACACTGCTGTTTCAATGTTTTTTGTTTTTTATGGATTTGAAATAAAGTTTTGCTATTCAACAAATTCTTTATGCGGATGCTGGTAGGACTTTCTTCTTTTTATCACTAACTATCAATACCTACAAATGTGATTGACTGCGTAATGTTGAACAGGACATGAACAAGACCTTTTTACCTAGTTCACTAGCAAATTGACAGCAGGCACTACTAACTAACAACAACTACAAATGTAATTGACTGGCTAATTGCAAGCAGGCTGTAATAAGTAGCAATAACTATTTAGATTGTTCACTGGAAACTCGTTAGCAAGCACTGACAAGTAACTATCTCTATTTCTATCATTAAATTTCGATGTGTGGCACACAGCTTTCCCTATACTGCACGTCCCCATTCTACACTATCGCTATCCTACCTATCATTAAACCTCTAGCTAAGCTTACCGTCTATCAGCCCTACAGGGAGCCTCAGTGGCAGCACCTGCCCTGATGTTTCACATTCACAAAATGGTGCCAACACCACTTGTTTGAAATTTATATGCAGACGAACATGTGGCTTAGACAGCCAATGACACAAGCCCTTGTGTCTGAACCTTGTGGATTTTTGCTGCATTGTGATTGACTGCAAGGAACAACTGTAAATAAAGTGAAGGAAAAAAAAAAGCACCGCAGTCCCCACCCCCTTCACTCATTAAACAAATCCCTCCGTTCATCATAAAGCACCACAATCCTATCCAAAAGCATAACATATTATTAAAAAAGTTGTTTATAAAAACGCGATAAGTGATCGAACAAAACTGAACATTGCCAACTTTTGGGCAAAGAGCTTGGGGTTACCGAGCCTGAACTGAACAGGCTAAGGCTTATACCGATTTTGAAATTTGTGAACCTTTACCGAACAGGTTCTATCATTTCCACTAATAAGTACCAATACCTAGAAAAGTGGCTCACTAGCAAATTTTGAGCAGGCGCTAAAAAGTGCCAAGACCTAAAAATGAGCAGGTACTTAGGAAGCAGTGGCAGCAGCAACTTCCCTAATCCTTAACAAACACAAAATGGCGGTGACAACGCATGAACGCATTTTATATGCAGATGGACATGTGACTTAGGCAGCCAATGACACAAGCCCTTTTGTGTTAACCTTTAAGATGTTTTATGCACCATGATTGGCTACAGGAACATCCACAAATAGAGTTAAGAAAAAACAAGTGCACTGCTCCTTTGGCTTTTTCAGAGTCCCTACCCTCTATGCATTAAACATATCCCCCCCTTTCATCATACAGCACCACAATCCTACCTAAAAGCATAACATGTTATTAGAAAAGCATTTTTGGAAAATGCAATCAGTTATCGAACAACACCATATGTTGACAACTTTTGTAGAAAGTGCTCGGATTACTGAGCCCAACCCGAACTGGCTAAGGCTCATACCGAATTTGATATTGGCAAGCCTTTATTGAACAAGTTTGCTCATCTCTACACAGGACTTGTTTCCAAAATGCATCAGTCTTGTTCTTAGATGTTCTTTTGCATACTTCTAAAGCTGAAATTTATGGTTAGCAGGAGAGGTTTTAGTGTGATGCCTCTTCCGGCCATATTTGTGCAGGTTCAAAGTTAAACTTAGATAAAAAACCTGTTGAAAAAGAAGCACAATAGGGTCTTACCCTGACAGACAGGGGGTGACAGAAAGGATAATCCTACTCACCAAGGAGGGTTGTGAAAGGCACAACTCCTGTAACAGCATAAATCTGGATCAACGGCAGCAGTACCCCAGGTGGCTGATAACAGAGAGAGATTGTGGAACGGGGCTTTGTAAACCGCGCCAAAGATCACTGATGAAATTTTGGATTAATGTAAACTTTTTATTTTTGCACAGGTCTACGCATTTCAGGAGGCTCTGCTCCCTTACTCAGGACCAACAGGCATAAGCTACATCAAATCATCTTTGATGTAGTTTATGCCTGTTGGTCCTGAGGAAGGGAGCAGAGCCTCCTGAAATGCGTAGACCTGTGCAAAAATAAAACGTATACATTAATCCAAAATTTCATCAGTGATCTTTGGCGCGGTTAACAAAGCCCCGTTCCACAATCTCTCTCTGTTATCAAAGTTAAACTTAGGCACTCAATAAGAAAAAATGGAAAACTTGAGAATACATTTTTCTTTCTTCAGGTGCATTTTTTTTATTTATGTTCTCAAACAGAAAAATAAATGTAGGACATGTTGTTCAATCAACGTTTCGGCTAGTAGACTCTTCCAAGATGAATATGTCAGTTGTTATAGGGCAAATGAAGACAATGCAAGACGAGATGTGTCACATGTACCATTTCACCCACAGCCACCTATATCACCCACGGCTTCTTATATTGTGTTAATTTGCCCTATAAACAACTGACATGTTTATCTTTGAAAATGCTACTAGCCGAAACGTTGATTGACTACATTTATTTTTCTGTTTGAGCGCATAAATAAAAAGCACCTTTGGAAAGAAAAATTTATTCTCAAGATTTCCAGTTTTCTTATGGAGTGCCAAAGTTGAACTTTGTACATTCCCTTTGACTTCTGAGCACCAAGTATTTTGCTTGTGAGCCAGACCTACCCCTTTCTGATATTTGTGCTGGTGTCTCTAAACAGTAGAACAATGTACTACAACTCCAGAGTCTTCTAAATCTTCCTAAAGGTCTTTTGCATTCAATTGGAGGTTCTGATTTGCCTCTCCAGCAATCCTACGAGCAGATTCCTCAAAAATTTAACTTGGTTTTAAAGACCTTATCTTGACATCCACTGTTCCTGTTAACTGCCATTTCCTAATTACATTTCGAACTGAGAAAAGGGCAACTTGAAAACATGTTGCTACCTTCTTAAAGCCCTTTCCTGCTTTGTGTGCCTTCACCATTTTCTTTTCAGAGTGCTAACCAGCTACTAAGAAGAACCCATAGCTGCTGTTTTTTAGCACAAGGTTAGAGGAGGCTGGGTTTTTATAAACTTGTGAAATTTGCACCACCTGGCCTTTCCTAACGAAGATAGTGAACAAGCCATAACCCTGACAGACTAAGGGTATGTGCACACGTTGCGTACTAGCCCAGCACCGTAAAAGGTGCGCTTCAGAGCGCGACTGAAAAGCTCCGTTCTGAGGCGCATGGTGCCGGCGAGAATGTGTGCTCTGCCTGCAGCCCCTGCCATAGACAGAGCAGGAGCTGCCGGCAAAGCGCACGGAAGAAGTGACATGTCACTTCTTTTTACGCAGCGCTTCAGCAGTAGCCGAAGCGCTGCGTTGTAATATGCCACGTGTGCACGGCCCCTGCACAATCTCCATAGATTGTGCAGGGGACGCAGGACGCATGCAGTTACGCTGTGCTACAAAGCGCAGCGTAACTGCATGAATTTACGCAACGTGCGCACATAGCCTAATTAAGGTTTGAAACCTTGGTCAAAATCTGAGAACAAAGAATGGCCAAACCTTTGCCTCAGCCCATTTTCCTTTTTGGAATTTTTCAAATGTAAAAGATGATTTTTTTTTTTTTTGCCTAAAATACAAAGTAAATGTGTCATCTTTAACTTGCTTTTATAGATCATTTTATGTTCACACTAAGAGTAATTTTGACCAGATGTGCCCAAACTTTTACATGCTACCATATGTTCCCATCGTGGGAGCCTTCCTGATATATATATTCCCCGTTTTGCTTTTAACATATATATAAAAAAATTCTATTCACCTACCTCACTCTCCACGTACCACACCTTCCTCTTCTGCATCGACGCAGAGGCCAGGAGCTGACATCAGCGTGCCTACTGTGGCAACGCATGACGTCACTAGACTCAGTACTATGCTACTACCATGCAACTCCAATGCCTTGCACTGCAACATCATACCCAACTGGTATCTGCACTGCAACTCATTTAAAGTGGATGTGCATCTTTGGACGAAGTCAAGCTTGAGTAGGTGCTGGGGTCGGTGAGCCCCCTCCACCCCGCTATCTGTGCAACAGTGATTGTTATGCCTCTGGCTATGAGCCAGGTTAATTTATCTAAGTGTGTATATTATATGTGTTTTCAGAAATGTCATATTCCGGTTTTGTTCATAACTCTGGAGTATGAAAATGTAAATTATTAAATCCCACACTGTTTCCATTAGGAAGACAAGCAATTAAACAACTCTCTGGTTTTCTGAACCACATAAAAGCTTTTCCATTATATTATTAACCACACATTAAGTAGCTCTGCAAGCAGTCGACATAAGAAATTAAATGTAACTGTAAAAAGAGCAAGGTTAGCTGTGTTTGGTGTCTTTAACTCTTAGCATATGCAGTGTATGGGGTTAGATGAAAGATAGCAGTAATATTCATTTTAACATTTGGAACATTGATCACCAATCAATAATTAATGGCAAAAATGTTAAATTTGACTATGCTTATATATACTATATATTTATAGAATAAAAAAAACAATTTATAGTTTACTCAAAAATATACCTACAAAGAAGAAAAACTGACAATTTTGCAGTGGTCTCTTAATTTTTGCCAGAGCTGTACTATATATATATATATATATATATATATATATATATATATATATATATATATATATATATATGTATGTATATATATATATATATATATATATATATATATATATATATATATATATATATATATATATATATATATATATAAATATATATATTAGTTGTATAAACATAAATCATTAAAAAAAATGACTTGGCGCTCCGCGGTATTTTTGATTCTTAGCACAGATAAAGCGGACGGCTACAGGCTGCTACCCCCATCTGCCTGGCTTTACCTTGGCTGGCAATCAAAATTCAGGGAGGCCCATTAAGTTTTTTTAATTATTTAAAGAAATAATTTAAAAAAAAATACGTGGGTTCCCGCCGTATTTTGATCGCCTGTCAGGTAAAGCCAGGCAGCTGGGGGCTGGGATTCTCGGCAGCCGCCCCTGGAAAGGGTGCATTGTTTCTTAGCGACATTTCCAGGCGCTTTACCCGGCTCATCCAGCTGCCCTAATGCGGTTGCGTTGCACGCTGTATAATAAAGGGGTTAATACCAGCTTTGTATTCTCAGATGGTACTAAGCCCAAAATTCATGGTGTCACATCACATTAGACATGGCCACCATGAATTTCTGGTAAACCGTAAAAAAAAACCACAACACAGAGAATTTTTTTTTTTATAGAAATAAAATAAAAAAAACATTTAGAGACTCCATCTTTATTCTAAAAAATCTATAGTCCACAGGTACAGCAATGTCACCTCTGCTTCAACACTCTGTACAGACAGTCTGTACAGTATGAGAATCAGAGAGAGCAATGAACAATGTCAACTCTGCTATATCACTCTGTACAGCAGTAGCTATATGGAGTGAGATGCATGCTGACACTGAGGCCGGAGTTCCACTTCCGTGTGACTCATGCAGTCTCGCATGGGCATCTCCCCGAATGGACTGACACTCTCCGGACCTGAGCGCCGACCGCTCCTGTCAGGAGTGTGCAGCTGTACTGGGTGATGCTGATGCGACACTAGCACAGTAACAGTCAAAGTTCAGTTAACAGGACTTTCGAGATGTCATAGTCTTGGGACCAGTCTGTAGCCAATGAGGTAATACAGCATTCACATGTGTGACTGGGTCACATGGCTATGACGTCATTGAAGGTCCTTTAGTAGTCAGTGCTGGTTACCGGGTGGCACAGCAATGATCGGACGGACGCGGATGTAGGAGCGCCGGGAGTTAGAGTCTACAGGACGCGTTGCGGGATCTGTAAGTATGATCATAATGTTTTTTAATAATGTGCTGTTTTTTTGGGGGGGGGTTCAGTCCATGGACCCGATCTCTAACACGAGCTTCTCAGGAAAGCTCGTAATCTGGCTTGTGTACACAATCACTGTGATCGGTACGATCCCCGATCTTTACAGTTTGGGATTGCCCATCACTACCCAAGAATCTTTGCAATGATGTCAAGTTACTTGGCAATCCAATCAAGGAAAGCCTGAATTTTAATGGGGTCCATCCAAATTCCCGATGCTAAATCCAAATGTCCTAAGAACTGAACCTCAAATTCACATTTTTCTAGTTTAGAAATTCAGAATTTGGAGAACCTGTCTGACATGCTCATCATGCTCCTCCTGAGAACACGAGTAAATCAAAGTATCATCCAGGTAAATTACCATAAATCTAAGCACTAAGGGATTAAAAAACTGTAATTGAGGAAATTTTGAAAGACTACTAGAGCAATGGTAAACTTTAACTGCATCATCAAATTTTCCAAATGACATTCAGACATATTGAATGCAGTCTTCCATTCATCATGTATAAGGTTATATGCCCATCTCAAATCAAGTTGGGAAAACTATTTACATCAGATAATTGGTTTCTTAACAAAAAAAGAACCCTACGGCAACTTGAGAGCCGACTGGAGAAGCAGCTGGATGTACTGTATGTGACCATTAGCTATACTCAAGAATGCAGTCTTTCAAAACCTCAATTTCATGCAGATAAAGGTTAAACAAATGACAAATGATAAGCCTGACACTAACTATGCAGGTAGAGAAGGAAAAATCATGAATGAAATGTATGTATCACTCCTTCCTTCATGCACTGTTGAGCAAAAGTAGAAGAATGTTTGAACTTTGAACTTTCAGTTTCTATTTCTCACCATCCACTACAGCTTAGAACATGAGACTAACTTCATTTTATAGACAATCATTTGGCTATGTCATACATAAATTTGACTTGCAACTATTTAGAATATGATTATTTATGCAGATTTATATCACTGCATGTCACTGTCGCTTAATCTAATTCAAAAGTCCCTGCAAGAAATGACTTCGAAGAGCAGGTTCATTCCAGAAGGTCTCTAATGCCTAGTGTCTAAACTTTGAACAGTAGTTCTCAGCTCTATGGCCTCCCTGAATAAGCCTACAGATATTAGATTCAGACACAGCGACTTTGTGGGGGTCATAATAGATGAGGTCAAGAACCGAGAAAAAAAGTCTCTACCGTGGACAACATCGGGGAATCATCAGGCAAGGAAAATGTCCAAGTCTGTGTATTTCCTCAAGGCAAAGACAATACAATACCCACTCTTGGATCCAGAGGAGCCAGGACATAGGCGAAAATATAATTTACACAAGGCAGAAATAATAGAAATTTTATTTTTGTCCCCATCAAAGCAATCTGGCAACATTACCTTCATTTCAAGTGCAATACCTTGTTGACTCTAGACATAAGGAATAGAGATGAGTGAACTTGTTCGAAAAAGGTTTTCCAATTTAAACTTCTGTATGAGCCTTGGCTCGTTCAGGTCGGGATCAAATTCACAAATACTTTTTTCAAAAATTGGCAAAGATCGGTTTTGCTCCTTAAGGGTATGTGCGCACGTTGCTTTTTACCTGCTTTTTACCTGCTTTTTTGCTGCTTTTTCTTCTGCGCTGTTTAATGCCAAAATGGATGTGTTCTTCTATTCAAGCAAAGTCTATGGGAATTTGGGTTTCTTGTTCACACTATGTTGTTCAAAATGCTGCCTTTTTGTGGCAGAACTTTGGTCAAAAACTCAGCTTTGCAGTGCAAAACCCAAATGGCAAAAACAATTGACATGTTGCTTCTTTGAAAAGCTGAGTTTTTGACCAAAGTTCTGCCTCAAAAAGGCAGCATTTTGAACAACATAGTGTGAACAAGAAACCCAAATTCTCATAGACTTTGCTTGAATAGAAGAACACATCCATTTTGGCATTAAACAGCGCAGAAGAAAAAGCAGCAAAAAAGCAGGTAAAAAGCAGGTAAAAAGCAACGTGCGCACATACCCTTACTGTTTGCAGTTGCAATAATTCTTTTCTTCTACCTTATTATCACTTTTTCTAGGACAGTGGGGCTGTATGATGGCTGAGGGGATGTGTTTGATGAGGGGATGGGGTGGAAAGAGGTCAGAGGAGCAGCGGACTATTTTGTTTTTTTTTTCTTAACTTGATGTGGATGTTCCAGCAGCCAATCAGGGTGCAGAAAACATCCACAATGTTTAGACACAAGGGCTTGTGTCATTCGCTCCCTGAGTCACATGTCCCTCTGCATAAAAAATTTGGACAAGCAGTGTCAGCGCCATTTTGTGATTACTACAGCTTATGGACGGTGCTTTCGCCACCTGCTGCTAGACAGTTAGCTTAGCTAGTGGGTTTAATTTTCGGTAGTTGAGATTGTTAGGAAGGCAATAGTAAATCTACAATTTTGAACACCAATCAAAGAAAGAGACCATAATAACAAAAGAACAACCAGGTAGTTGCTCAGTGGTAACTTAATGCCTATAAAACTACCCAGGAGGAAATCCAAATGATTTCAAATCAAAATAAATCTTTATTACAAAAAAATACACAAATACACAGCATTTTAGCATGTAGAAATAAGTATATGGCACATGAAGAAATTGATAGTCATACAATATACACAGCTGCCAGCATAATAAATAAAAATCTTTATTTTAGTATAGCGCTAACATATTCCACAGTGCTTTACATACATCAGGAACACTGTCCCCATTGGGGCTCACAATCTAATTCCCTATCAGTATGTCTTTGGAGTGTGGGAGGAAACCAGAGTACCCGGAGGAAACCCACGCAGACACGAGGAGAACATACAAACTCCTTGCAGATGTTGTCCTTGGTGGGATTTGAATCCAGGACCCCAGCGCTGCAAGACTGCAGTGCTAACCACAGAGCCATTGTGCCACCCATAAATTCTAAACCATCATAGGTAATTATATGGACGTTGACAGTGTGCAAAAAATATTTACAATCACCCAACAGTGGGAATAATGGACATATCAGATATTACCTGTGCCAAAAAAATGAATGGTGAAATCTACATAGTAAGATGACATAGGCATAATTTGATAGCACAGGTAATATCTGATATGTCCATTATTCCCACTGTTGGGTGATTGTAAATATTTTTGTACACTGTCAACTTCCATATAATTACCTATGATGGTTTAGAATTTACACTGACAGCTGTGCATATTGTATGACTATCAATTTTTTCATGTGCCATATACTTATTTCTACATTCTAAAATGCTGTGTATTTGTGTATTTTTTTGTAATAAAGATTTATTTTGATTTGAAATCATTTGGATTTTCTCCTGGGTAGTTTTATAGGCATTAGGAAGGAAATAATGCAGAATAGGGAAGTGCAGGGGTGTGCAGTGTAGGGAACATTGTGTGCCACCAATTGGCATTTCATCATCTAGTGATAGCTAATTGTGTATTCCTTCCAAAAATTGCTATTTCATCTTCGAAATAGAGATTGAAAAATCTGTGATCAAGCCAAAAATTGTTATTTAATCATCTAAATAGTGGTAATGCTGTGGTCCAATCAAAAATTGCTATTTTATCATCTAGTGCAAAATTTGTGATTTAGTCAAAAATTTCAATTTAATCATCTATATAATAGTAAACGTGTAGTCGAGCCCAAAATTGCTCTGTCATCATCTAAATCGTGTAAAATCTGTAATCCAGCCAAAAATTGCCATTTAATCTCTTCACAACACATGACATAATGGGTACATCATGGATTTTGTCAGGTTAATCCCCGCCTGCTGATGAGCCGACAGCAATCTCTGCACATGTCAGCTGATTTGAACAGCTTCGCTACCCACTCGTGCTTATTAACCCCTTGCATCTCACTGTCAAAATGTGACAGTGAGATAAAAGTGTGCCGCAGTAAGCATTCCCTTACCCGACACCATCGGAAGTCACATGATGTGATCGCGTGGATCCAATGGTTGTCATGGTAGCACAGGGTCATGTGATGACTCCTGTAACTATCATGAGTCACTTTCTCTTACAGCTGGCAGAGTGCTGGGTGTGAGAGTAGAGCAGCTTTTCTGTAGATCAGAGCAATGCTGTTCTGATCTACAGAAAGGAACAAGTGATCAGACTTCTAATCCTTATAGTCACCCTAGGAGGACTAGTAAAATAAAAAAGTTTGAAAAAAGTAAAAAAAAAAGAAGTTCAAATCACCCCCAATTCGCCCCATTGAAAATTAAAGGGTTAAATATATATATATATACATATTTGATATCACCACGTTTAGAAATGCGCAATCTATCAAAATATAAAATCAATTAATCTGATCGGTAAACGGTGTAGCGGCAAAAAAATCAAACGCCAAAATTATGTTTTTTGGTCGCCGCATATTTTAAGCAAAATGCGATAACAGGCGATCAAAATGTAGCATCTGCACAAAAATTGTACCATTAAAAATACCAGCTTGAGAAGCAAAAAATAAGCCATCACTGAGCCATAGATCCCCAAACATGAGAAAGCTAAGGATCGCAAAAAATGGTGCAAAAAGTGCAGCTTTTTTTTAACAAACTTGTGATTTTTTTTTAACCCCTTAGATAAAAGTAAACTTATACAGGCTTGGTGTCTACGAACTCGCACTGACCTGAGGCATCACACATCGACCCTTCAATTTTACCATATAGTGAACACGGTAAATAAAATATTACAAAAACAATTGGGCAGTTGCACTTTTTTTTTTGCAATTTTTCTGCCGTTTTTCAGTATACTATGTGGTAAAAGTAATATTTTTATTCAAAATTGCAATGCATCCCGCAAAAAATAAGCCCTTATATGGCAAGATTGCCAGAAAAATAAAAATTACTGCTCTTGGAAGAAGGGGAGGAAAAAAACCCGGAAAAAAACAGAAAATCGCCTAAGGTTGAAGGGGTTAATCATCTAAATAGTGATAATTGTGTGGTCCAACCCAAAATTGCTATTTCAGCATCTAAATAGTGCAAAATCTGTGATCCAGCCAAAAATTTCCATTTAATCATCTAAATATTGGTAATTGTGTGATCCAGCCACAACTGCTTTTTCATTTTCTAAACAGTGCAAAATCTATGATCCAGCCAAAAATTGCCATTTAATCATCTAAATGGTGGTATTTGTGTGATCCACACAATTTACCACAGATAGTGATAATTGAGTGGTCCAGATAAAGATTGTTATTTTATCATCTAAATAGTGCAAAATCTGTGGTGCAGCTCAATATTGCCATATCAGCATATAAATAGTAGAGTTGAGTGCGGTTCTCCAGTTTGTGGTTTGAGTGATTTTGGGGGGTGTTCTAGTTAGAACTCGAACTCGAGCTTTTTGCTAAAAGTTCGGTAGCTCGAGTTACGTTCGAGAACGGTTCTATCACTATAAATGTGGCTTTTCACAGTAAGGCTATGTGCACATGTTGCTATCTGCATGTGTCCTGTGTCCCCAGCACAATTCCTCTCCCTTTCCTACTCACCTATCACGGGCGTCTCGCTCCCCGGCTGTCACAAATCTGCGGTGTCTTTTCCTCTTTAGAAAATGGCTGCCGCTTCATTAGTCAATTAGTTATTCCATGCTTTCCCCGCCCACTGGCGCTTATGATTGGTTGCAGTCAGACAGGTCCCCAAGCTGAGTGACAGCTGTCTCACTGCAACCAATCACAAGCCGCCGGTGGGCGGGTCTATATCGTGAATTAAAATAAATAAATAAATAAATAAAAGAAAAATGCGGTTTCCCCCATATTTGATACCAGCCAGGATAAAGGCGCACAGCTGGAGGCTGGTATTGTCAGTATGGAGAGCGCCACGGTATGGGGAGCCCACCACCCTAACAATATCACCTGCAGCCACCCAGAATTGCCACATCCATTAGGTGCGACAGTCCTGGGACTCTACCCAGTTCATCCCGAATTGCCCTGGTGCGGTGGCAATTGGGGTAATAATGAGTTTAATCATGGCAGGCGTCTCCCCGAGACACCTTCCATGATTAACCTGTAAGTGAAAGTAAATAAACACACACCGCGAAAAATCCTTTATTTGGAATAAAAGACAAAAAAAACAACCCTGGTTCACCCCTTTATTATTCCCAAAAATACCCCTCCAGGTCCGAAGTAATCCACACGACAAGGTCAGCTCTGCTCTCTCGGGATGTACTGGCTCCATAGCAATGAAGCAGAGACTTCAGTCAGCACAGCAGGCTTCAAGATTAGAAAATCTGCTTATCTCTTTTGTAAGAAGCAATAGACTATTGGATAAAACGCCTGCCTAAGAAGCATAACGTCGGGAGTTGTAGTCCCAGTAAAGAATTTTTTTTTTTATTTATAATTTCAAATTATAATTATTATCTATTTATAAAGTGAAAGTAAATACACACCGTGAAAAATCCTTTATTTGGAATAAAAGACAAAAAAACACAGTTTCACCATTTTATTAAAATCCTCCAATACCCCTCCAGGTCCGACGTAATCCACACTACACTGTCATCTCTGCTACAAAACACCAGCGCTCTGCATGAGCTTCACATAGCTTTAAATGAATCACGTGGTCAGCTGAGACTTTAGCAATCCAGACTTCAAGACTACCAAATGTGCCTATCATTCACATTAGAAGCAATAGCTCAGTGGATAGAGTGCTCACCTAGGGAGCATAAGGTTGTGAGTTATAAACCGGATAAATTTATTTATTTTTTTTATTTTTAATAAATTATATTTATAATATATTTATAAATATAATTTAATTATGCACTGAGGGGAGGAGCCGGGCATCAGCTGTGAGCTCTCTCTCTCTATCACTCTCCTTTCTCTCTCTCTCTCTCCTTTCTCTCCATTCTTTCTTTCCTTTCTCTCTCTCCTTTCTTTCTCTCCTTTCTCTCTCTCCTTTCTCTACTTTCTCTTCGTTCTCTTCTTTCTCCTCTTTCTCTTCTCTCTCTCTTCTTTCTCTCTTTCTCTCTCTCTCTTCCTTCTCTTCTTTCTCTCTCTCCTCTCTTTCTCTCTCTCTCCTTTCTCTCTCTCTGCTTTCTTTCTCTCTCTCCTTTCTCTCCTATCTCTCTCTCCTTTCTTTTTCTCCTTTCTCTCTCCTTTCTTTCTCTCCTTTTTCTCTCTTTCTCTCTCCTTTCTTTCTCTCCTTTCTCTCTCTCTCTCCTTTCCCTCTCTCCTTTCTCTCTCTCCTTTCTTTCTCTCCTTTCTTTCTCTCCTTTCTCTCTCTCCTTTCTTTCTCTCCTTTCTCTCTCCTTTCTTTCTCTACTTTCTCTTCTTTCTCTACTTTCTCTTCTTTTTCCTCTTTCTCTTTCTCTCTTTCTCTCTCCCTTCCTTCTCTCTTTCTCTTCTTTCTCTGTCTCCTTTATTTCTCTCCTTTCTCTCTCTCCTTTCTTTCTCTCCTTTCTCTCTCCTTTCTTTCTCTACTTTCTCTTCTTTCTCCTCTTTTTCTTCTCACTCTTCTTTCTCTTTCTTCTCTCTTTCTCTTCTTCTCTCTCCTCTTTTGCTTCTTTCTCTCTCTTCTTTCTCTCTCTCTCTTTCTGAGACCTGGCGATGATCAGCTGATGCGGTCACATGACGGAATCAGCTGACACTATAAGTCGAGCATTGAGGCCGGCTTTTTACCGCCCGGCCGGCTAACCTATCAGCTGATGCTGTCGGACAGGAGTCTATACTGAAGTGTGTAGTTTGTTTTTTGCACTGATGCATCAGCTGATTGTATAAAAGCCGTTTATACAATCAGCTGCTGTGTCATGTGAATCAGGCCCTTGAACCTGACACATCATCTGATCGCTTTGCCTCCAGAAAACCGATCAGATAATATTGGATCCGGATTAGACGGCGCGGGACTCTTGACCCAGGATTACTGTGGAGGGGGGTTCTTTATTTCAATAAAGATGGAGTCACTAATTGTGTTGTGTTTTATTTATAATAAAAATATTTTTCTGTGTGTTGTGGTTCTTTTTATCGGTACTTTAAATTCATGGTTGCCATGTCTAATATTGGCGTGCCACCATGAATTTCGGGCTTAGGGCCAGTTGATAATATACAGCTAGCCCTAACCCCATTATTACCCAGCGAGCCACCTGTCACCAGGGAAGCTGGAAGAGATGGATACAGCGCCGGATGATGGCGCTTCTATGAAAGTGCCATTTTCTGGGGCGGCTGCGGACTGCAATTTGCAGCAGAGGGGTACAGAAAGCTCAGGCCAACCTGTGCTGTGGATTCCAATCCCCAGCTGCCTAGTTGTACTTGGCTGGACACAAAAATATGGCGAAACCCACGTCATTTGTTTTTTAATTATTTCATGAAATAATAAAAAAAGGGCTTCCCTATATTTTTGGTTCCCAGCTGGGTACAAATAGGTAGCTGGGGGTTGAGGGTAGCCCGTAGGTGCCTGCTGTACCTGGCTAGCATACAAAAATGGCAAAGCCCAAATAATTTTTTGGGGGGGGCAAAAAGTCCTGCATTCAGTCCTGGATGGAGTATGCTGAGCCTTGTAGTTCTGCAGCTGCTGTCTGTCTGTATGGAGGAGAGCAGACAGCAGCTGCAGAACTACAAGGCTCAGCAGGCTCCATTCACTAGTGTATACAGGAGAGCAGACAGCAGCTGCAGAACTACAAGGCTCAGCATCCTCCATCCAGGACTGTATGCAGGAGTTTTTTGTCCATCAAAAAAATGACGTGGGCTTCGCCATATTGTTGTATGCTTGCCAGGTACAGCAGGCAGCTACGGGCTGCCCCCAACCCCCAACTGCCTATTTGTACCCGATTGGGAACTAAAAATATTGGGAAGCCCGTTTTTTTTAATTATTTCACTTATTACATGAAATAATTAAAAAACAAATGACGTAGGCTTCGCCATATTTTTGTGTCCAGCCAGGTACAACTAGGCAGCTGGGAATTGGAATCCGCAGCACAGGTTAGCCTGAGGTTTCTGAGCGCCTATGCTGTGAATTGCAATCCGCAGCCGCCCCAGAAAATGGCGCATTCATAGAAGCGCCATCATCTGGTGCTGTATCCAACTCTTCAACAGCCCTGGTGACGGTGGCTTGCTGGGTAATAAGGGTTAATACTGGCTTTGTTTTACTAGCTAGTATTAAGCCAGAGATTCTTATTGTCAGGCAAGTTTGACCCAGCCATTAAGAATCTCTAATAAAGGGTTAAAAAAGACACCACACAGAGAAAAAATACTTTAATAGAAATAAATACACAGACACATTAGAGACTCCATGTTTATTACTCCCTCGCATCCCTCTACGAACCGGCTCTTCTGTCTTCTTTCTCCTTCAATACATGCAGCTCTACTACATCAGCGCTGCATAGGAAGAAGGCGGTGCTATTCCCCGAGCTGCTGCTTGTGAGCAGTGACGTCACCACTGACAAGCACGTTGCTATAGCAACGGTTATATCCGTTATCGACCGGCTGTGGCAGCCGGTTTATAACGGAACGGGGAAGCAGACCGGGAACATGACCGCGTGCCAGAGCATGTCCCCGGTACACGGCGATACACAAACGATCACCGCATACTGGATAGATGCACTCGCAGGTCCTAAATGACGCGTCATAGTCATGTGACCAGTCTGTAGCCAATGAGATAACAGACCCGTGACTAGTCACATGGCTATTTTGACGTCACGATAGGTCCTGCATCACTGCTGGCAGTGCTGGTTACCGGGAAGATTGAGCGATCATCGGATGGAATAGCGGCAGGAGACAGAGTGCAGGACGCGTCTCGGGGACCGGTATGTGTTATGGCAATGTTTATTAACTGTATGTGTACATTTATAATGTGTTTTTATGTTTTGTGTTTGCCTTCCATTGTTTACTATGGGTTTGAGTGGTTCGCCGAACCAAACTCGAACTAGACCTCCGTTCGACGAACCAAGCTCGAGCCGAACCGCGACCGGTTCACTCATCTCTAATAAATAGTGTGAAATCTGTGCTCCAGCCAAAAATTGCTATTTCCTCATCTAAATAGAAATAGCTAATTTAGTGACAGGTGACTGACAGGTGTGGGCCTAGGGTTGCCACTGGTTAAGAGGGGAAGGGTACATCAAACATGAGTGGGAAATTCAGAGGTCTTGGAGGAAGAGGGAATAGGTATGGTGTTGGAGGTGTATGTGCGGTAGGTGCTAATATTACTGAAAGCTTTTTTGAACAAACACTGCCTCATCCTATCCAAAGACAACTGTCAACTTCTGTTATTAGACAGGCTACTCAACACCTTTTCTTTGGCAGCTGCACAGCGGTACAACTTGTGATGGGCCAGCAAAAGCATGCACTACAGTGGATGGCAAGCGTTGCATCAAGTTGCCTCTCCTCCTCTTTCTCCCCCTCAACATCACACGCTGTACAATCCTCTGAGGTGGCACCCCAATTTACTCCAGCATCACAACTCTCCAACCAGACAACTGACTTTGGGGAACCACAGATGAGCGAGTCTGCAGAGCTTTTCACACATTCTATTCCATGCCTATCAGAGGTCTGCTCTAAAGATTCACAGACTCAAAAGGAGGAAAGCATCTGCACCGATGCCCAAAATCTTTGTCAGTTAGATATGGGGTCGTACGAAGTAGGGTCCGAGCATAATCCAGACCCTTTTCGTTAGATTTTAATCCCTGGGATGAAGGTGACGATGATGAAACTCAGATACGTGTGGCGCACGCTTACTGTGCTATGCTGTCAGGGCAGGAAGAGGAGGAAGGTGACTGACAGTCAGGGCCAGTAGTTGGACAACCGAGAGGATGATGATGAGGTTCTAGAACTCACTTAGTGTAAACCCAAAGACATGCAGCTGAGTAGCTTACCAGAGGAGCTGGAGGAGAAAGATGAGGAGGTTACATTTTTGCTTCCTGCACAAACATGTACTGATGCAACCAGGACATTCAATGCATTCTCAGCCACAACTCTGGCTGTGGCCAGCAGTAGTGTGGGTCTGCAGGTCACATGAGCAGCAAGGGTTGTCTAGGCTGGGCCTTTTTTGAGACCGCAAAGGATGACCTTACATAATCTGCCGACTTTGTAAAAAACGACTCAGTATAGGTACAAACTCTAATAATATACATGTGTAGCGCCCTGGAGAACCAGGTACTGGTACATTTAAGCCCCCGCACAACACCTGTCCCCAAAGGGTTACAGCAGCCAACCTGAAATCCTACTCACCCCCATCAGGGCAAGACAGACACACCAGTGGGCGGGACCAGGTGGTTAGGAAATGCCCACCTAGGGGTCTAGACAGCTCGGGGTGGGGAAAACAAGCAGTCGAGTCGAATTGAGTCTAGTCGAGTGCTAGATCAGATAAGAAGTGGAGGTGCATCTGACAGGTACCAGGGTCGGAGCCCTGACACCTTGGTTAGGTGGCAGACGGTAGCCAGAGTCTGCAGGAAGCAGAAAGATGGCCAGAGGATCCAGGGTGGACCGGGGCAGGGTTGTAGCCCATCGGTGCAGCCACCAGAGAACCGACCGGAAACCGTACGCACAGAGGGGGTACTTGGACCCTGAAGCCAGGACCGGCACCTACGACCTAGCTAATTAATCAATTGAGGGCAGGATTATAGGTCCTATCTCGACCTAAGTCCCGAAAAGTAGACAACCACCCACCGAGAGGGATAGGGCAACCGCCAGGGCCCATAGATCCCACGGGTCAGCGTCAGACGGGCACGGCTCTCAACCAAAGGACCGGGAGCGGACTCCTGCGTTACATACCAGGCAGTCCCAGCTACGCAAACAGTGCAGAGGAGAGAGACTTTGACTACCATACCCAGGTGTGAGACCAGATACACCCGTTTGCGGCAGCCGGCCGCTATCACCTTGGTTTACCACAGGACTTGTGTGCTTTCTTCCATCGTGAGTACATCCCTGGCCTGGCCGGGTGCGCCGGCTCCTGCATCCCCAATCCTCAGCACAGAGACACTGGGCCCCGGGGCATCCATTCCTACCCACGGAGGGGTTAACATCCAGCTGTCATCACATCTCCCCGTGTCTCCCATAACTGCAGCGGTGGTGCCATACCTCACCACACACCGTGGGTGGCGTCACAGACAACCTACAACCAATTCCCTACAAAAATGTCCCCATTTTATTCGAAGTGACCACGTGACCCCTGGGTCCAGAGAGCCCCTCGAGACGTACCGTGAGATCCGGATCCGAGAAGCGACGGCTGCTGGCACGGGGGCGGCACACATGCATGAACAGGCACATATGAAACTACATGCATGAACCGACACATATGCAGCCAACATGCATTATACAGGGAATTTTACTGTACTAAAACACAGCCTAGTGTGCCTCCCCAACCACCGGCCATCAACTGCGACTTCTTCCTGCTCTGTCACCATAGCAAGTGTTCTCACACTGATCTCTGGCCACAGAACCTCTACTTGTTTTCCTGCTACAGTCGGGGTGAGTGAGAGTCCGTCAGCTGTTGCGGAAGTGGACATGCCTGGTGTTTTTGAACAATCTCAGACAATGAGCACACCACATCTTTCTCAATCCACCATAACATCTCGGTCTTTCCCTCCCTCACAGTCCACCAGTTTCTCGTGTACACCCTACTCCACCCTCTCTCAGCACAGCAGATATTATAGTCATGGCCAAAAGTTTTCAGAATGACACCAAAATTATTTTTTCACATGATCTGTTGCCCTCTGGTTTTTAATTGTGTTTGTCTGATGTTTACATCACATACAGAAATATAATTGCAATCATATTATGAGTACCAAAAGGTTATATTGACAGTTAGAATGAGTTAATGCAGCAAGTCAATATTTGCAGTGTTGACCCTTCTTCTTCAGGACCTCTGCAATTCTCCCTGGCATGCTCTCAATCAACTTCTGGACCAAATCCTGACTGATAGCTGTCCATTCTTGCATAAGCAATGCTTGCATTTTGCCATTATTTGTTGGTTTTTGTTTTCTCCACCCGTCTCTTGATGATTGCCCACAAGTTCTCAATGGGATTAAGATCTGGGGAGTTTCCAGGCCAAGGACCCAAAAACTCTATGTTTTGTTCCATGAGCCATTTAGTGATCACCTTTGCTTTATGGCAAGGTGCTCCATCATGCTGGAAAAGGCATTGTTGGGCGCCAAACTGCTCTTGGACAGTTGGGAGAAGTTGCTCTTGGAGGACATTCTGGTACCATTCTTTATTCATGGCTTTGTTTTCAGGCAAGACTGTGAGTGAGCCGATTCCCTTGGCTGAGAAGCAACCCCACACATGAATCATTTCAGGATGCTTAACAGTTGGCATGAGAAAAGACTGGTGGTAGCGCTCACCTCTTCTTCTCCTAATAAGCTGTTTTCCAGATGTCCCAAACAATCGAAAAGGGGATTCATCTGAGAAAATGACTTTACCCCAGTCCTCAGCAGTCCACTCCCTGTACCTTTTGCAGAATATCAGTCGGTCCCTGATGTTTTTTCTGGAGAGAAGTGGCTTCTTTGCTGCCCTCCTTGAAACCAGGCCTTGCTCAAGCAGTCTCCGCCTCACAGGGAGTGCGGAAGCACTCTTACCAGCCTGCTGCCATTGCTGAGCTAGCTCGGCACTGCTGGTAGTCCGATCCCGCAGCTGAAACAGTTTTAAGATATGGTCCTGGCATTTGCTGGCCCTTCTTGGGCATCCTGGAGCCTTTTTGGCAACAATGGAAGCTCTCTCCTTGAAGTTCTTGATGCGATAGATTGTTGACTGAGGTGCAATCTTTGTAGCTGCGATACTCTTCCCTGTTAGGCCATTTTTGTGCAGAGCAATGATGGCTGCACGTGTTTCTTTAGAGATAACAATGGTTAACTGAAGAGAAACAATGATACCAAGCACCAGCCTCCTTTTAAAGTGTCCAGTGGTGTCATTCTTACTTAATCATGACTGATTGATCGCCAACCCTGTCCTCATCAACACCCACACATGTGTTAATGGAACAATCACTAAAACAATGTTAGCTGCTCCTTTTAAGGCAGGAATGCAATGCTGTTGAAATGTGTTTTGGGGGTTAAAGTTCATTTTCTTTGACAATATTGACTTTGCAAGTAATTGGTGTTAAGCTGATCACTCTTTATGACATTCTGGAGTATATGCAAATTGACATTAGAAAAACTTAAGCATTAGACTTTGTAAAAATTAATATTTGTGGCATTCTCAAAACTTTTGGCCATGACTGTACTTGGTACAGCAGTTCTGGTCGCAGAAAAGACTATTTCCTCCTATACAAGCCAAAGCTAAGAGCTTGAACTTCACCATATCTAAACTGTTAACCAAGGAAATTATGGCTTTCCGACTGATGGATATAGACAGTTTCTGAAAGATGATGGCCGTATCAGTCCCCCAGTACTATTCACCCAGTAACCATTACTTCTCTAATAAAGCTGTGTGACAACAGCATGTCGCAGAGAACATCACCCATTCCTTGAAAAACTGTGTCTGATAGGGTGACTTTCACCACTGATACCTAGATAAGTAAGCACTGGGTGACTTTGGAGACTGCGGGGCCAGATGGAGAAGGGGCTGCTCCACAGTTCTTGAAATCCCCAAGGTTTGTGCAACAAACCTCTCTATCTCCTACTTACTGCACTGCTGCTGCCTCCTCCACCTCCTCTAGGATCTCTACCTGCACCATTAACCTCTCCCTTAATATAACACTCATTCTAACAGTGCAGAGAGAATTCCCCCACCTCATACAGTGCAGCCAAGGCTCACCGCAATCAGGCAGTGTTGAATTTAAAATGCATTGGAGAACACAGTCACACAGCAGAGGGTTGTGGAAAGTTATCCAGACTGAGTTTCTGCAATGGCTGTCTCTACTGAACCTGGAGCCAAGGAAGACTATGTGCGATAACGGTGGAAACCTGGTGGTGGCCCTACAGCGGGGCAACCTCACACATGTACCTTGCATGGCTCACGTCCTCAACCTGGTTGTACAGCAATTTGTGGGCCATTATTCTGGCCTGGATATGCTGCAGTAGAAGACATTGTTGCTGTGTGCTATCTTCCACTGTTTGCCCACTGTGGCTAATCGACTTGCATTGCGACAGATTTCTTTAGGCCTGCTGGTTAACCAGTTTATTTGCGATGTGCCGACATGGTGGAATTCCACTCTGCACATGTTGCAGCGACTGTGGCAGCAGCGATGAACCCTGGTGCAGTATGTTATGACGCCTTGCTTGGGCCAATGCACTCCAGTAATGGGGCAAATCATGCTTATAGAGTGAGCACAGATGCCTCTGCACCCATCTGCATAGTTACAAACTGGCTACTAGGATGCTTAGCCCTGACGATGCCCTCATCAGCATCATTTTGCCCCATATCTATATGCTGGAGCAGACCTTGAATAGTCTGCAGGAGGAGATGGTGGTCCCAGAGGAGAGAGCGGAAGGGAGACCAAAATCTGTAAGGTATCGACTGTCATTGCAAAGGCAGGTGGCATAGGAGGGTGGAGTACAACAATCAAAGGGGGCTCATGGCATCATATAAACTGTTAGTGAAGGTGCAGGGGCCAAGGAACAGATGGAGAATGACGAACAGGAAGAGGTGATGAGTGTGCAAGAGTCAGGAGATGAAGAAGATATTGATCCCCTGTCCGGTTGGTGGGAGACTATGAAGACTAGGCGATTGCGTAGTTTTCAGTGGTCTGCATTGATCTCACTTCATTATAGTCTGTGACATCTTTGTCATAGCTTCTGTGGCTACTATTGCTACTGGTGCTGATATTACTAACAAGTGCCTTGGTGGCGTAACAATCAAACTGTGCGTCCGTTGCTGTTACTTTTAAAATTTGGCTTTTTATATGTATGAAGAACCTAATATTCCTCCTCCTTTTGCTTCCTCCTGACTCATGACAAGCCAAATTTTTGGGAAATATGGAGACTCCAAGTTGGGTCTCCAAGTTGTGTGTTGTCTATAGAGGCAGGGGTCTGAGAGCACCAGGCCTACACCTGTGACTCATCCACCTGTTACTGATTAATGTTTAAGCTAGAAATGCTGGGTCAGTCCTTGTTCCAGAACCTGTCCCTTGCATCCATGTTGCACCATCATACTAGTTGTACTCTGAGGCAATTAATTCCTTGTTTCTGCCTATAATTTTTAGAAATGTGGAGTCTCCAAGTGGGGTCTCCAAGTTGTGTGTTGTCTGTAGTGGCAGGAGTCTCCGAGCACCAGGCCTACATCTGTCACTCATCCACCTGTTACTGGTCAAAGTTTAAGCTAGAAATGCTGGGCCCAAACCTTCTTCCAGACAATGTCTCATGCATCCATGCTGCACAGTTATAATATTTGTACTGTGGGGCAATTGATGTCACTTTTCCGGATGTCTGTCCCTAATTTATGGAAATGTGAAGACTCCAAGTTGGGTCTCCAAGTTGTGTGCTGTCTGTAGGGACAGGGGTCTCAAAGCGCCAGGCCTACATTTGTCATTCATCCACTTCAATATTTGTTATGTTTATAGCCTAGGAAGCTAATGGCTGTGCCACAATAGTGTGGCTGCTCTGTAAAAAGGTTTGAGCTTTTTATGCCAGGTTTTGGCCCTCCTAAAGGTGTTGTTTATGCTTTTGTTTTTGCCACCCTTTGAATTCAATGGGGTTCGGATATGTTTGTTGAGCTTCTCGTCGAACCATTCAGTAAACACAAGTAAAGTCAGCGAGCGAGTGTGACGCCCTGGACTAGCTAGGTAGTCAGAGATAGGCCCCGCATAACACCCGTCCCCCTAAAAAGGTAACAGCAGCCAACCACATTAAAACCTAGTCACCTCCCTCAGAGTTTAATGGACACACCATGGGGCGGAGACAGGCGGTTGGCCATGCCCACCAAGGAGTCCAGAGGGCCTGAGGAAACAGTAGTCAGTCAAGTTCAGTTGACAGTCGGTGGATTTGTGAGGAATGGAGTGCAGCAGGCCTGTGGTGACAGGTCTTCAGCGAAAAACTGACAGGTGTGAGGGTCGTAGCCCGCACACCTTGGCTAGGAGGCAGGCGGTGGCCTGGCCTGCAGGAGCCGGGAAGACGGCCAGGTGGAACCGTAAGGGACCGGGACAGGGTAGTGGCCCGCCGGTACCGAACCGGGGAACCGACTGGAAACCGGAGTACCAGGGGGGTACTCAGACCCAGAACGAGGCCCAGAAGCCATTGGACCACATCAAATTTACTGATTTAGGTCTGGACTTTAGGTCCTTTCCCATCTCAAGTCCCGACAGAAGGCAACAGCCCACCGAGGGGGATAGAAAGCCACCGTCCAGGCAAAGAGATCCCACAGGCCAGCGCCTGCGGGCAAGCGAACTCCACCGACACATACACAGCCGGGGAGCGGGCTCCCGTTGCTGAGGCACAGGCAGTCTACACAAACATAACAAGGTGCAGGAGAAAGGCTAAGACCACCAACCCAGGTGGGGGACAAGACGCAGCCAGCTGCGGGCACTGACCATCATCAACTTTGTTTACCAGAGACTTGCGTGTGTCAATAATCGTGAGTACAACAGTGCCATCCGGCCGTGCACCGCCCTGCACCGCCCAACCACTACTCTCCCCAAGTGGGCCACCGGGGCCACCATCCCTGCCCACGGAGGGGTTACCATCTTGCTGCATGACCATCTCCCCTGGGTGCCCCCCGTAACTGCAGCGGGGGTGTCTACACCTTCACCACATCCCGTTGGTGGCATGACAATCTCAAACACAGCTCCAGCCATACACCTACCTAACCACCGCCATCGAGATCGCCAGCAACCCCTTGCAGAGCGACGTGACCCCTGGGTCCGGAGGCGCTTGAGCCACCAACCAAACGAGCCTGGACCCGAACGGCTCGGCTGTAGCCGAGCGCGGGGCGGTACACATTGACTCTTCTGGTGTCACAAACAGGATTGAATCCATACACTTACCCAGTGAAGTGCGCCTTGAAGTGGAAGTCAGCGGTGATCCATTGCGAAATTTGGAGAATCCGCCATCTTGCCGCCATCTTTTGGCGCGAAGATTCTCGCTAGAGTCTTCTTCCCAGCAGAAACGGCGCGAAAGTGGAGGCCCCACCCCCAGAGAACGCGGCCTTGCAGAGAAAGTGAGCAGTTGCGAAGCGAAGCTGTCCGGCTGGAAAAGGGGAAGGCCGCGAAAGACCAAGGGGGAGCAGATGGAAGATGTCTACTCCCAAGCCTGATGCCGGCCCCACGCTGACCGCTGGAGCGGCGGCGCCCGCAGAGAATGCCTCCGGCGAGGAGGAGGCTGCAGCTCCCGCTCCGGACGCAGGAGTGGCGGGCCCTGAGGTACCGGCGGTTACTCCCCGTGCAGCAGCTGGTGGTGAACCACCTGTCGCAGGAAGGATGTCGGCCCCGGCCATCCGTCCGCCCGGCCACGATGGGAACGGCGCCCAGTTGGGAACCACTCAGAACCGGAGACGACAGATTGCAGCAGCTCGGGGGATGATACAGAGTCCGTCTCAGAGGATGAGGCCCCGCTCGTCACCTACACCCGGCATTGCGGGGAGAGGAGCTGGTTCACCCTCAGTGTGAAGAGAAGGGTGAGCTGCAGTGCCCGGAGGCACACCCAGTCCCTTCCTCTGCCATACAGCCCTGATGTGGCGCAACTCATGGAAGAAGAGGTACCGTTTACGCCGCCCCCGCCGCCGTTCCCAATGGAGGTCCATAGTCCAGGGATCTATTGTACCTGGAAGGGGAGCCCGATAACCCATCCGAAGATGGTGCAGTACGGCCCCCTGCAGTGGTGAGAACCGCTGCAAGTTAACCCCTGAAGTTTTAAAGTTTTACAGTTAAATGTTTTATAGTTAAAAGGACCCACTCCTGCAGTAACCCTCCTGCCTTTGTTGAACGTCCCCATGTTCCCGGGAGATGCCATCCAGCACACGGGTGGAAGGAGGAGGACCTTGCTCGACTTGTTGAACGTCGCCGTGGTCGGAGTTGTGGAGGGCGCCACCGGGGGTCGGAGCCCCTGGTGGAGGACGGCAAGGAGTTAAAGGAGTGAGGACAGTTTCTGCTACAGAGCCCGGTCTACTGTACCCGCACCGCAGGCAGTGGAAGACGGGGTCTTTATGGACAGTGTCACCCGTGAGTGAAGGTGGCATTGGGGGCCCGTGCTACCCTGTGGTGGACTGTGGGAAAGTGGCTGGAGAAGGCTGCGTCGGCAGCAAAGTAACCCTGTTTGTAAATAAGTCACGGACCACCCTTTCTGGTCCCACAGCCTCCGGAGAGGCAGGCTGGAGGAAGGGCCTGTGGGAATGTGATGGCCGAGGCCCTGTCACCATTGCAACCGGTGACAATCCTCCGGGTCAGGGGTCCCTTGGACGTGGGGCCTCTGAGAGACTGCCGGGTATGGAACTTTGTACCCGGCCCGTTTGGGCAATACCCGGACCCGTTCCTGTTTCCTGGACTGGGGAAAAGGGGTGCTGCCTGTTTCTTAGAGGCAGCATCAAGGGGAAGGTTTGCTTGGGTGGGTGACTGAAAGGACCCAATCCCGTCCCGTTTCCAGTTATAATAAAAATGTTGCAACGTTTAAGCAAAATGCCTCCCGCAAGGGAAGAAACCTCACATATGCTTGAAAAATGTAAATAATGTTATTATAATTGTATATGTTTTTCTCTTTTTTATCTTTTTGAGTTAAAATAAACGGTGGTGGTCGGACAGCCCGCAGATGGTCTGTGATTAACCAAGGGGGTGTGTGATGCCCTGGACTAGCCAGGTAGTCACAGATAGGCCCCGCATAACACCCGTTTCCCTAAAAAGGTAACAGCAGCCAACCACATTAAAACCTAGTCACCTCCCTCAGAGCTTAATGGACACACCAGGGGGCGGAGACAGGCGGTTGGCAACGCCCACCGAGGAGTCCAGAGGGCCTGAGGCAGGAAACAGTAGTCAGTCAAGTTCAGTTGACAGTCTGTAGAGTTGTGAGGAGTGGAGTGCAGCAGGCCGGTGTTAAGCCCCACAGGTGTTGTGTAGCATTACCTTCAGGGACTCCACGTGGGATGGTCTGGTCAGAGGTAAGTTATCTTCTTTGAATTTTCGTGACGCCACTCTCGGTATTGCGGGCAGGGGACTGCAACTGCAGGTTAGGGGACGCCTGGGGCTGGTGTTGTGTGCAGCTGGCTGTCGTGGCCTCCCGAAAGTGAGGCAGGCCCCAGGGTCTGGTTGGAGTGTGTGTGGAACCAGAAGTAGCAGAATGACTTAGGCACAGTCCAGACAGTTTTTCAGGGTTTTTACTCACAATTGATGGCAGGGTGAGTACCCGGACATAGCTGGGATGAACCAGAGGAAACCAGGCACTCCATCAGGCTGACTTGTGAGGGTGACTACCGACTCGCCCTCCTAGCCCTGGCGTTTTTGGGGTGACCCTGACTTGTAGTCCTGCTGGGGTCGTCCAGGGAAGTTGCTGCTTCCTATTCTTCCCTCGTTTCGGCCCGTTTGCTTGTAGCCTGGACCAGGTCACTCCGGCTGCTTGCCTCCTGTGAGCTATGGGCCCTCTCTTTGCTATGTGGCTGCGGACTCTGGTGTTATGGCGAGGGTCTAAAATGCCCCCTCTGGCAGGTTTGGCAGGGAAAACTGAATGAATCTCTGCACTGGGACCTGTAACCCTTGCGGGCCTGGTACCTCCCTGGCAGTCCCCGTACTCAGCCACCTCTTTGCTCTTTCTAGCCTTGGGTGGATTTCGGGCGGCACTACCAGGTGACCGATCTCCCCCGTCAGTAGCCAATGCACCTGCACTGTCAGATTGTGCCAGACTCCAGGGTCTGCTTCCTGCGTCTGCTCTCCCTGAGCTGCACTCACTAACTGGCTCACTACTCCCTTCCCACTGTGCCTGCCTACGCAACTTAGCAACCAGACTCTCTACCACACCCCTTGAGTGGACATGGAGGCCACGCCCCCTCCTGGATTCCGCAGGGGTCCCTATCAAAGGTAGATGTGGGAGACCTAATTACTATGCGCCTGTGTAATCACACCTCGGTCAGCCTTCTGGATTACCTGTATTGTACTGCCCCCAGCATTGGTGCAGTACTCAGTGGTGCCTGACCAGGTCAGGGGCGCCACACCTGTGATGACAGGTCTGCAGCGAAAAACTGAAACCGCACAGGCAGAGAGATCCCACGGGCCAGCGCCTGCAGGCAAACGGACTCCACCGACACATACACAGCCGGGGAGCAGACTCCTGTTGCTGAGGCACAGGCAGTCTACACAAACATAACAAGGTACAGGAGACAGGCTAAGACCACCAACCCGGGTGGGGGACAAGACGCAGCCAGCTGTGGGCACCGACCATCATCAACTTTGTTTACCAGAGACTTGCGTGTGTCAATAATCGTGAGTACAACAGTGCCATCCGGCTGCGCACCGCCCTACACCGCCCAACCACTACTCTCCCCAAGTGGGCCCCAGGGCCACCATCCCTGCCCACGGAGGGGTTACCATCTTGCTGCACGAGAATCTCCCCCGGGTGCCCCCCGTAACTGCAGCGGTGTCTACACCTTCACCACGTCCCGTGGGTGGTGTCACAAACTCAAACACGGCTCCAGCCGTACACCTACCTAAGCACCGGCATCGAGATCGCCAGCAACCCCTTGCAGAGCGACGTGACCGGGTCCGGGTCCGGAGGCGCTCGAGCCACCCACCAAACGAGCCCAAACCCGAGCGCCTCGGCTGAAGCCGAGCGCGGGCGGTACACATGAACCAAACTGAAAACCCTTGGGAGGTTCGCTCATCTCTAATTAGGAACAGCTGACCATATGGGTTGTTGTTGTCACTTGTTATCTACAATCTCCATGGTCAATGTCTGTAGTTGTGTGACCAATTGAATCCATGCTGATGCGCTAAACTCACAGTATAGGCTGGCTATTATGTTATGAACATATAAGCGGAAAAGGGGAATTCTCGGCTGCAACAAATGGTCTCAGTACAGTCTATAAGACTTTAGCCACATAACTAACAGTACCACCTGGGCCTGACTCCCTAAAAGGCTGTTGAGGGATTTCTCATGCCTTCTGAGGGACTAGAGGGGAAGTGCAGACACTCCCTTCAAAAAGGGATGAAGGTGTGCAGTAACAAACAGAAACACAGTGTGAGGTAACCTGAAACAAGTTCAAATATGGTGTAAGGATAAGAGACTGAGGAGAAAAAAGACACGGACTAACAGCACAAGTACAAATCGTTTATGCAGCGTTAAACCCCTAAATTGAAGGGATGAAAATCCCAGTAACAGGTCCACATGGAACTATAGCCAGAATGGAAATTGGTAAGAGGCATCTGGTATTTAAGGCACCATCCCCTTTTGGGAGATGCCTAGGTAACGTATTCCTAGCATTGCTAGTTCTCAGATCCCTTTGTACTGCTGCAACTATCCATACCTACTATTGCTGCTGGTGCAATTGTCCACACCAGTCGCTCCTACAATAATTGGTCACCGCAGCGGCAAATACCCATCCTTTCTGCCTCCGCTGCAACTATCCATCTTGTTCATTGCTACTGCATCTACTTCTCTCAGCCAAATCTATGATAGCTGCTGCCTAAACTACTATTAGAGACATTTTTTTTGTGTACTGAAAACGGCAGCGCTCAAGCAAACACTAACTGAAAGAAATGTGGAGCTGCAACTGGTGAAATGAAGGTTACGTGCAGATCACCTTCTGGGAATAAACTTCCCTGAGGAAGGAGGTACGTTTCCCTCCGAAACGCGTTGGATAGATTTTTGTCCCATTTGAGCTTCCGTAGCTCACTGCTTTCAGCCAGCGTGTGACGTCACCCGGTCAGTCTGATCGCGCGCGAAGCTAGTGTCCAGGCTTACAGCCAGCGCATTCCCTATCCTAGCAGTCCAGTCATTTCAATCTTATTGGGGATCTTACCAGACGGAGCAACTGTCCGCTCGTTTACCACAGCGGACATACAGACACCTGCTCTCCCAGCCACAAGCAACAGTGAGTTATTCATTATATGTATATTTAGTCTCCTAAATGCTATTGTGAAGCCCCGCAGGTGCTGTGTCGGTGTCGGTGCGTTACCTTCAGGGACTCCACGTTGCTGGATCTCCGTCACTGGTAGGAAATCTTCTGTTTTTGATCGTGACGCCACTCTCAGTATTTGCGGTCAGAGGGGACCGCCACTGCAGGTTAGAGGACGCCTGGGGCTGATGGTGGGTGCAGTCGGGTGTAGTAGCCTCCTGAGAGTGAGGCAAGCCCCAGGGCCCTTTGTAAAGCTGTAGTACCACAAGTCGCAGAATGACCACACACAGGCAGAGTGTCTTTCAGGGTTTTTACTCACTTCAGGTGGCAGGGTGAGTAACCCGGGCGTAGCTGGGATGAACCAGGTGGGAACCAGGTATCCTTCCGGCTGACTGTATGAGGGTGACTACAAACTCGCCTTCCTTAGCCCTTGGTGGTTTGGGGTGACCCCGACTTTGAGTCCCTATGGGGGTCACCCAGGGAAGATGCTCCAAGCCTCTCTCCCCTTCTTGTTTTGCCGTGTGCTTGTTCCCCGGGCCAGGCCACTCCAGCCTCTTGCCTCCTGTGACCTATGGGCCCTACTTGCGGTTACGTGGCTGCGGCTTTTGGTTGTTGTGGTGTGGGCTGTAAGAGCCCCACACCGGCAGGTTTAGCAGGGAAAGGTGAATCTATCCTCGCTTCGGGATCTGCCGCCCGGTTGGGCCTGGTGCTCTCTAGAAGTCTCCTTACTTCCCACTCCGTTGCACTCTCTAGCTGAAGCTGGCTTTCAGGCAGCACTTCTAGTTGACCGTTCTCCCCCGTCTGTAGCCACTGCGCGGGCGCTGTTAGACAGCATCAGCCCCACAGGTCTGCTCCTCACTGAGCCCTCTGGAGTTCTCTGCTCTAACCGACTCACTGCTCCTCCTCTCCTGTTCTTGCCTACGCCACCTAGCAACCAGACTCTCCACCACACCCCTTGAGAGGAGATGGAGGTTTTTTAACCCCCTGCCACTATTCCAGTGGAGGTATAGGCTTTGCCCCCTCCTGGGATCCCCAGGGGTCCTCTCATGGGTACATGTGTGAGACCTGATCACTATGCGCCTGTGTTCCACACCCCGGTCAGCCTTCTGGATTACCTGTATTGTACTGTCCCCAGCATGGGTGCAGTACTCAGTGGTGCCTGACCAGGTCAGGGGCGCCACATTCCCCCTTAGTTATCACCAGCACGTCCTCGGGCTGCAAGACAACATTTTAAAATGCATAAAACATTAAAACATGTAAAACATTTAAAAGCACCAGGTATCAGACATCACCACCCTCCACCCACAAGTCCGTTAACCCACCCAAAACCCTTTCACGTTGGCCGCGGCTTCAGCCACTTCTGGCAGGATGTAGAGGCGGCTTACATGGGCTGGTGGTTTCAGGGTATACCTGGCCTGGTGGATCCGCGCCTTCAGCCTCTTCTGGCAGGATACAGAGGCGGCCTCCACAGTTGGTGCTGACCAGGTACCCTCTTTGTGGTGGTGAGCCAAGGCCCCATAAACAGGCGTGCTCTCTGGTCGCAGGTGAGCCAAGGCCCTTTTCTACGGACGGGCCCCCTGGTTGCAGACGAGCCAAGCCCCTAAACAGGCTGGCCCTGGTGGTGGTGCCACTGGTGTAACTATTTACACTGCGAGAGTTTGTGGCTATAGCAAGTTCATAGCCTTAGAGTTTATTTCTCACAATAGTTTTTGTGGGCGCATTTCTTAAACGTTGCAAACAAAACTTTTCAAACTTTAACTGGTCAAAACTTCTTACTTTCCTTTACTTTACTTTTACTCCTCTTTTTCACTAGGGCGAGGGCACGTTGGGCACTGGCACCTGTGACTTTCTTGCTCTTTGTCTCTTTCTTCATCTGTAGGATCTTTATCTTTCCGTTCTTGGTCTTCATCTGTTTCTACATCTGGTTCTTTATCTCTATCTTGTCTTTCTTGTCTTTCTTGTCTTTCTTGTCTTTCTTGTCTTTCTTGTCTTTCTTGTGGCATGGGATGGCTGTAAGGTTTGTTGGGACATAAGGTTACATCAAGTGCGTACAATCCCCTTTCACCTTGGTGCATGGTAAACTGTACCAAATCTCCCATTTTCAGATTTCTGCAAGGGTGTCCTCTTGGCAGATGAGCGTTCACATCTCTGCGGTTTACAAATATCCCTTCTTTTATTCCTGGTGCTACAATGAAGCCATAACCACTTTTCAAGTTGAAATCTTCCACTACGCCATAACACAGGGGTCCTCTAGCCTGGGCTTTGGACTCTCTCAACATACGCTTCTCCTTTAGGTCTCTGGCGGTGACTGCTCTCTGTTCAGGAGACTGTGGTGCTGGAGCAAACTGTGTTCTTCTGCGCCGTGTCTTGCGGGCTGGATCCATGCCTGTGGGCTCCCAGGTGAAGCTCTTAGGCAGCTCTTCTTCTGCAGAGGGGGTCAGGTCCTCCTCGTCCCAGCGGGCGTATGGCAGCATTTCCGGCTCTGAATACACAACTGCTACTGGTGGCACTGGAGTCGGAGTCAACCCTTCTGCTTCCTGGCCTCCTCTCCCCCTTAGTTCTTCCTGGCACTCCAGCTGTGGCAGTGCCGGGGATGGATGCTCTTCAGCCGGCCCAGGTGAGGGACTCTTTGGTGTAGCTGCTGCAGGAGTTAGCAGGAGACTCTTTGGGGTATGCGGAGGGGGTATGTATTGGCTCACCAGCCATTGTGGAAATTTGGCCTCCAGGTCAGCCTTCATCTGCCAATATGCAGGGTCTTCACCCACCGTGGGCTGCCTATCAGGAACCTCTGTGGACCGGGGAGCGGTGTCTGCTCTGGCCTTACAGGCCGGGGTAAATGCTGAGGTAGTCTTTTCTTGGCGGGCCGCGCCTGGCATGGCGGCGGCCTGGTCTTGGCGGGCCGCGCCCTGGATGGCGGCGGCCTGGTCTTGGCGGGCCGCGCCCTGGATGGCGGCGGCCTGGTCTTGGCGGGCCGCGCCTGGCATGGCGGCGGCCTGGATCAGTGTCGCTGTTGCAGGGGGCTCTGTGCAGGCTAGGCTGGACGTCGCTGCAGCAGTCTGGGCTTGGCGGGCCGCGCCCTGTATGGCGGCGGCCTGGTCTTGGCGGGCCGCGCCCAGGATGGCGGCGGCCTGGTCCTGGCGGGCCGGGCAGGGCATCGCTGCAGGGACTGGGTCTTGGTGGGCCGAGCAGGGCATCGCTGCAGCCGCTGGGGCTTGGAGGGCCGCACCTGGCGTGGCTGCGGCCTGCTTCAGCGTCGCCGCACCGGACGCCTCTTCAGGGACCGCGGACGTGGCAGCAGGGGTCGGGGCACTTGCGCGGGCCGGGGCATCATTCGACTCACCCGTTGTTGGTAGCACTGGGGTCTGCGTCGTCGCCGTCCCGCCTGACACCCGGCGCGCAGCTCTCCCTTCATAGGCCCGAACCGCCGCGGTCATCTCCTGCAGTTCCATCCGTTCCTCCCGAATCTGCTCCACGACCCGGGTCTCCAGCCGGTTGCAAAACTGGGCCAGCTCTCGGTACCACCAGGCAGCGGAGCCTGGTTCTGGGTTCCTGCGGTCAGACGCCATTTCTTCCGCGCCGTCTTCTGCACGGTCTCCCAGCAGTGGACTCTTCGCTGCCTCCTGTAACAAGCTGTCCAGTTTCTGCTCTGCCTCTTTCAGCAGCTCCTCTCCCAGCAGCAGGCTTGTGGCTTCCTTTCCTTCCCGCCGTCTCTCGACGCTTCCACTCTCATAGCTGGCAAGGTCAGAACTCTGCAGGGGATCTCTGGGTAGCCACGCCTCTTCGTGGGCGGTAACTTCTTCCAGCGCGGGCTGCTGTTGTTTTTCAGCGCGCTTTTCATGGTGGCAATATGGCGGCGCTTCCAATTTTTCAAGCGGACCGCCCAGGCACATGGTCACCTGTCTGAACAGGTCTAGTCCTTATCCTGTTCGTGACGCCAGATGTGAAGCCCCGCAGGTGCTGTGTCGGTGTCGGTGCGTTACCTTCAGGGACTCCACGTTGCTGGATCTCCGTCACTGGTAGGAAATCTTCTGTTTTTGATCGTGACGCCACTCTCAGTATTTGCGGTCAGAGGGGACCGCCACTGCAGGTTAGAGGACGCCTGGGGCTGATGGTGGGTGCAGTCGGGTGTAGTAGCCTCCTGAGAGTGAGGCAAGCCCCAGGGCCCTTTGTAAAGCTGTAGTACCACAAGTCGCAGAATGACCACACACAGGCAGAGTGTCTTTCAGGGTTTTTACTCACTTCAGGTGGCAGGGTGAGTAACCCGGGCGTAGCTGGGATGAACCAGGTGGGAACCAGGTATCCTTCCGGCTGACTGTATGAGGGTGACTACAAACTCGCCTTCCTTAGCCCTTGGTGGTTTGGGGTGACCCCGACTTTGAGTCCCTATGGGGGTCACCCAGGGAAGATGCTCCAAGCCTCTCTCCCCTTCTTGTTTTGCCGTGTGCTTGTTCCCCGGGCCAGGCCACTCCAGCCTCTTGCCTCCTGTGACCTATGGGCCCTACTTGCGGTTACGTGGCTGCGGCTTTTGGTTGTTGTGGTGTGGGCTGTAAGAGCCCCACACCGGCAGGTTTAGCAGGGAAAGGTGAATCTATCCTCGCTTCGGGATCTGCCGCCCGGTTGGGCCTGGTGCTCTCTAGAAGTCTCCTTACTTCCCACTCCGTTGCACTCTCTAGCTGAAGCTGGCTTTCAGGCAGCACTTCTAGTTGACCGTTCTCCCCCGTCTGTAGCCACTGCGCGGGCGCTGTTAGACAGCATCAGCCCCACAGGTCTGCTCCTCACTGAGCCCTCTGGAGTTCTCTGCTCTAACCGACTCACTGCTCCTCCTCTCCTGTTCTTGCCTACGCCACCTAGCAACCAGACTCTCCACCACACCCCTTGAGAGGAGATGGAGGTTTTTTAACCCCCTGCCACTATTCCAGTGGAGGTATAGGCTTTGCCCCCTCCTGGGATCCCCAGGGGTCCTCTCATGGGTACATGTGTGAGACCTGATCACTATGCGCCTGTGTTCCACACCCCGGTCAGCCTTCTGGATTACCTGTATTGTACTGTCCCCAGCATGGGTGCAGTACTCAGTGGTGCCTGACCAGGTCAGGGGCGCCACACTATCGCACTAACTTTGTCTATCCCCAGCAAGATAAATCACCCCCAGATTTTCAGTATACCTGGGTGTTGTTTTAGGATACACGTACACTTATAAATAGAAGAGGTTAATACACTGTGAATATTTTCTACCAGGACCTTCAGCAAGCCACAGCAGCAGTAGCGTGTGACTATTATCTCTGCTCACAAATCCTATTCTATCATTTTGTCTGCTATTTAACCCCTTGGGTCCCACCTAATCCCCTTTCACCATTTTTCTCAGGTTACATCCTCAGCAATATACATTGGTGCTGAAAAAATTGCATCTCGTATCCTTTTAACCAGACAGTTTTTGCTATTTACAGCCATTTATCATCTACTGCACTCAGTTACATACTTCCTAAACCACTAACAGATATCAATCTGTATATCGACCAGCCCTTCAAGGTCCACTACTAAGGGGTCCATAGACCCACCTAACATCTTAGGTAAGAAATGCATTTTAGTTGTCTAACGCCAATTTTTATTCCAAACACCTATTTATTCAATTTGTCACAAATAGCATTTGTTTGCAAGCAGTCTCACGGTTCATTTTCAAAATCTGCACGTGTTGGTAGCGCATTGGCCTCGCTCCTTACTATTAGAGACTATTTGTGTATATACCCCTGTGATCCCCTAGGGCTGTTGTTTGCTACTTACCAGCTTGTTTGCCTATATCCACCTCCAATGGCTTTAGTGAAGACTCATTAGCCATTCAGGTACGCTTCTCCACGTCAGTGATCTGTGCCTTTGGTCCACTGGATCTTTTTACCCTCTGTGAGCATTACAGTTGGTCATAACCAAATATTGACTTCTTTTAAATTTCTCTTGTTCATCCTTTTACATTGTATCAATTGATAAAAATAAATTACACTGGTATTTGAAAGCATTTTTACTTTGCAGCAAATTTTTCACCTCATCCTAAAAATTTTGCATAGCATTGTATGGCCACATGTAACGCTATGCCGAGATAGTTGAACAAATCTGCCATAGACTGCAATATATTTATTTTTTTTCCATATAGTTGTATACAGTTTGTAGTCCCTGTCTTTGCAAGTGGAGCCTCTCTGTTCAATTCTCATACTCTTTAGCTTGCTTGTTCATCTTGATTATTATTCTGACAGCACTACAGGTGCTGGAATTTGTTACCTTATTTTGCTGACATTGTCCAATGTCCTACCTTAATCTGGATGTCTCCCTCTCTGATAAGCATATTGGCAATTTGACAGACAGTAAAGGGTACTTTACATGCTGAGATATCGTTACCGATATCGCTAGCGAGTGTACCCGCCCCCGTCGGTTGTGCGTCACGGTCAAATCGCTGCCCGTTGCGCACAACATCGCTTACACACGTCACATGGACTTACCTTCCCTGCGACATCACTGTGGCCGGCGAACCGCCTCCTTTCTAAGGGGGCGGTACGTGCGGCGTCACAGCGACTTCACACGGCAGCCGACCAATAGAACCAGAGGGGCGGAGATGAGCGGGACGCCCACCTCCTTCCTTCCTCATTGCGGCCGGCCGCAGGTACGAGGTTGTTCCTCGTTCCTGCGGTTTCACACATAGCGATGTGTGCTGCCGCAGGTACGACAAACAACCTCGCTACTGAATAGGCAACGATTTTTGGTAAGTGAATGACGTCTCACATACAAACGATTTATGCCTGTTTTGCGATCGTTTAAGGTCGCTCATACGTGTTACACGCTGCGACGTCGCTAACGACGCCGGATGTGCGTCCCAAACAGCGGGACCCCGACGATATATCGTTAGCAATGTCGCAGCGTGTAAATGGCCCTTAAGAGTAGAGAGACAAAGACTTATTACTACTATGTAATAATAATAATCTGTTTCAGCATCTTTGTTGCTAGAGACATATTAAACTTCACAAAAGGCAATTGATAGGGTTTAGACAGACGGGATACATCTAGTGGCTGGCATTTAGAATGATTTTTTTTGGTTCAAAATATTAATTTAGAAAATTGGAATATTTTGATATTATGTCAGTCTTGCATTGCTCATTACAAATGCCTACTCTTACAATAATGCCTATTCAGGAAAATATTTTACTGGACATAATTTACTTGCAATTTTAATAAATAATATTGTGCTTTTGCTCACTCGCTGCAGTTGATTTGGAGTAGTAAGAGTTTGGCTGCTTAAAACTTTAGTCTGAGAGTTAAAAGCATATTTGCTGAGATTTTCCCGACAAAATACAAGATTAAGATGGACTTGCACTTAGGAGGATTAAGAGACTGTCTCTTGTCCTTTGATCCCAATCCTGTTTTTGCTAAATTCTCTGAGGTCAATGGCACAAGGGATTATCCCTGGACTAAATAATTACTAAGCTTCAGAGTGTCAGAGCATAGACAGTGATCTGAGGCAGAGAAACTGGAGATAAACCTCTCATTTTCACACTGGGAGTTTGATGCAGAGCTATATTTTTTTCAAAAGCTCTTAAAATAATTGGGCACCTTTCCCTCTCATCATTAGGAGCATTTTAGTTTTTTCCTTGTTTTTGTCTATCTACATTAGACATTTAGGACATCGAGGATTGTTTGCAAATGATTCACATTTTTGCACAGACATTGACATTTCCTTTTTCAATAATATAATTGTTAGAAAAAGGCTGGTAATGTTTATAAAGTAATTTATGGAGGACCCCTGCACCAAGACTTTTGGAGCAATACTTGGTTTCCATTGATCTAAGCTATAATAGACCCATCAGTTCACCGGGCAAGGCTTTTGTTCCTCAATTAGGCTGGAGTCACATGATTATAGGGCATCCAATGCGAGTGCATCAAATGCAATATGCTTATGACCCTCGGCTCACTCTGTGTTGCCAGCCTGAGCCGAGTGTTATGCGACTGTGATCCGATCCTGCAATCAGATCACAGCTGCGGAGCAGAGAGGGATTAATCTCCCCATTTCCTCCATTGACAGCTGACACAATTATTGCACTGCACTAGGATGTCATCCGAGTGCAGCCCTATGTTTCAGTCATACTCATAGACTTGTATGGGTGCGTGTGACACTACTCTCACTGACAATGGCAGCATGCTGTGACTCCTCTCTCATCCAGAATCTGGATGAGAAAAAAGCTGACCATCTGCTCTCCCTCATTGAATAACATTGGTCTGAGTGCAATGCGAGATTTTCTCGCATTGCACTCGTCCAATTCATAGTCTCAAAGTAGTATAAAACGTAGAGGTCTGTATGACTGCCTTATGGACACCAAATTTTAATATTAGGCTATGTTCCCATGTTGAGATTTGGTGAATTTTTGGTGTTGCTGAATTTCTGCTCCATTTCTGCACCTATTATGTAAATTCAGTTACTTTGCTTTTTTTTTCAAGCGTTTTTGTGTGCTTTTTTTTTTTTACATATTTTTATAGCATTTTAGAGATTGCTTTTTTTGTCACTTTGATAGGTCATGTTTTAAGCAAATCTGCTTTGTTTTCTATACTTCTTTGTAATTTGTTATGTGGCGCCCCTGGACTATTCAGGTCGTCACAGGATACTGCACGCTCTTTCTCTTTAGTGCAGTATTCAAATTCCTCATGGTTTTGGGTCCCCATCTTACAGTGCTGCTTCCAACAGCAAATCAAATCCTAGATACATCCTGCATCACACCCACCAGGCACACCAGTGGGCGGCTTGAGGGAAATAGGGTTGTCCACCTAGGGGTCAGGAAGGGGGGTCTGGAGTGTAGTAGTAAAGTGGAAGAGGAGAAGTGAGGTAGCCCTCGAGCTGAGAGGGGCTCAGTGGGAGCTGGGAGTAGTGGCTCCCAGGAGAAGCTGACTAGGTTGCAGATGGTGGTCTGGACATAAAGGATTCGGACCCCCGGTCGCAGGGGATTGAGGCTAGGTGCCTGGATCTGTGAAAGAGGACAGTTATCAGCCTGGTCCTATCACCGGTCCGGGACCGAAGGCACGGCGGGGTACACGGACCCTAGGTTGGGGAGAAGCTTCAGGCAACCCGGCAATTATCCTGTGGAGAACGGAGCCTTTATGGACTGTTCCCACTAGCTCCAGAATCGGGGCACTAGCGCAACGAGGGGGATAGGGCGTTCCATACAAGCAGCCCACTAAAATCCCAAGCGTGAGCCCAGAGAGCAGGCTCCCAAACTTAGCCACAGTGGGGAGCATGGCCCGGCAAGTTTCAGACTACTGGGCCACTACAGTGAATTAAAACTTTGTGCCAGGAGGCAGGTCACGGATCACCAGGCAGCACTGCAGGGGACGGGACCCGGACGAGCTCCCCTTTGAGAGGCAGCGGTACCAGAGACTTGGTTTACCCGATTGTCAGCGTCTGTTTATTGGCTGAGTGAGTACCTGAGTGATTTCCCCTTCACGGCATCTAGTAGCATCATCCAGAGTCCCGGGGCCTACCCCTACCCATGGAGGGCAACGACACCTTGCTGTCCCACTCAATTATCCCGAGTACTCCCAACGGCAGCGGCGGTACTCACAGTTACCGCACACCACGGGTGGCGTCACGAACTATAACTCCCCTGTAAAAATTCCCCTTTTACTTTAGAGTGTGGCCCCCTAAGTCCCCGGGTCCGGATACCCTCAAGCCACGAACGGACACTACCCCAGATCCTAGCGGTTCGATCCACTGCTGGGGCGGCACAGTTATAATAAAACTTTATTGATTTACTTAGGTGTGGATTACATTTGTTTTTAATGGGTTTCTACTGCGAAAATGCATTACAATGCATGTGCATTTTTTACCTTCAAATTTTCTGCATCTAATGCAAGTCTATTAGAAAAATCCGCAAATAAAACTCATTGTTTCCACAAGAGAAATTGACATGTTGTGGATTTGAAACATGCAACACAGGTCAGTTTACATTGAGTAAATTAAAAGCAGTGCAGTGAACCTGATATTTCTATAAATCCCATCCACTTTGCAAAAGCTGCAAGATGCTGTGTTTTTGACGCAGCGAAAAAAAGCAATGTAAAAAATGCAGTAAAAACTCATTATTGCGACACAGGCTAAACTATTAAAACTATTAGCTGCCTTTAGGGAACGAACAGTCAAAGAGGAAGAGGAAGGATGGATTCATCAATACTAAACAGTGAAATTAGTCTTCTATTCATGGAATCAATGGTGCTCTAAAAATAAATAAATAATAATAATAATAATAATTATAGTGCATCGTGTGTGTATTCTAGATTAATAGGACATTTTTACTTTTTGCTAGAGCATAGCTTTATGCTATGGTCACATAGCATTTTTTTAAGCAATTAAAAATCACTAGATTTTCAAAAAGAAACAGTTTCAGGAATAACTCCTTTTTCTAGATTTTTTTAAGGCGTTTTTCTTTTCCTCAAACAATTACTTAAATGGTGTTAAAGAAAAAGGGGTTTTCCTGAAACATTCTTTTCAGCCTTTTGACTTGACAGTGCCTAGTTTGGACCAGTTTCCTTTTAGCAGCAATTTCAAACAGCCATAAACTTTAATAATCGAATAAATCTTTTTTTTCTTTTTTTTTTTTTTTTTAACATAGCGCTAATATATTCTGCAGCACTTTAGCATACATGAGGAACCTGTCCACTGACTATGGCTCACAATCTAAATTCCCTATCTGTATGTTTTTGGAGTGTGGGGGGAAAACCTACTCAAACACGGGGAGAACATACAAACTCCTTGCAGATGTTGTCCTTGGTGGGTTTGAACCCAGGACACCAGCGCTGCAAGACTGTAGTTGCTAACCCCTGAGCCACTGTGCCACCTACTTTTCTTTCCTATAAGATGTTTCTTAAAACGTCTTCATTTTAAGAACGCTAGGAATTTCCCATAAAAATAAAAAGGAAGATTATTCCAAGCATTTTGATATGACTCTTGGTGTTGTTGAGAGTTTAAGGCTGTATGCGCATACTGCGTTATTGCGCATTTTTTGGGTGCAGTTTTGGTCCTAAAACTGCATGAATTTCCTTCCCCAGCAACGTCTATAAGATGTAATTTTTGCTGTCCGCACGCTGCAGTTTTTTTTGGCTGCGTCTTTGTGCTGACTACAAAGATGCAGCATGTCAAGTTTAGCATTTTTCACTGCGTTTTTCAACCATTGTATTCAATGAGGTGTGGAAAACTGCAATGAAAAACACAAGTTGTTATTTTACTCGTACATGCGTTTTGGGGCATTTTTCTGACTAGACTCTGGGTTGGCGAGGATTGATCCCCTTCAGGTCCGACGTAATCAACACGAGGGCCAACGACGCATCCAGATCTGCTACATCTGACAATCACAGCATGCAGCCATAGAACATGACTGCTCGCTGTGAGGGTAAGGCCACAAGTCAAGTGAGCCGTGTGGTATCAGCGGTGACTTCAACTGTCACCGCATATTACCTGACTGAAGTCACCGCTGATCTCATGCAGTTCACTTCAGTTGCGGACGGATTTGCTGTAACACGTGGAGGACTCCAGCTATCATCGCACATGACTGGAGTCCTCCACCTGTTACCACAAATCAGGCCGCGGCTGAAGTGAGCTGCGCGAGATCAGCGGTGACTTCAGTCAGGTGATGTATGGTGACAGCTGAAGTCCTCCACTTGTGACCGCATATCAGGCTGCGGCTGAAGTGAGCCGCAAGATCAGCAGTGACATCACTCATGTGATTTGCGTTGTCACCGCACATCACCTGAGGGACTTCAGCGCTAATTCCACAGCTCACTTCAGTAGAGGCCTCACAGTTGGAGGACTCCTGCGTTGTTTTTAGGCCAAAAACACTGCTTTTTGTAATAGTCACCACAAAGATAAAAACGCTGCATCTTTGTGGTCAAACAAGATGCAGCTTGTGCACATAGCCTTAGAGAGGATCTGTTTAAAAAAACCTGCATGTCAACAGAATTTAGTTGATTGCTTCCAATATCATACTGTGGTCTCATTTTTCTGTATGTACATAATAAATTATGTCTGCCAATACAAACTATTTTTAAAAATCGAAACTGATTGGTAGCTGTGACACCTTTAATGACAACCAGCCATAGATTTATTTACTCTGCTTTGCCACTAGATCTGTCTCAAATGCTGCTGGTTGAGCATGGTCAGATACACCTAATGATCCTGCCTAATAAAACATCTGACAGGTTGCAACACAAGTCAGCTATGCTATGTTAAAGATTCTAGAGAAACTCTGATGAGGGACACAAAATAGGATAATGCCATCTGGTAAAAGAAAAGTATAAAGACATGGTTGCCCTCACATAGAGGTGTTGCGTGCAGAAGCAACTCCTATAAGAGTGTGGAAAACCCGTTGCTGCTGACCTGTGGTTGCAGGAAATTATTTTCCAGATGTATAATGGGAAAAATAAAAACTTTCAGGTTTAGGTGAGCTGCATTGCGGTTATGAAGAGCCTTGGGATTTCAATTGACATCGCGTTTCTGCGTTAAACCAATGTTTTTCTAAGAGTATAGAAAAAAATAAGTAAATAAACAGATGTACTTATGGAATTGTCTAATAAATTCTCTCGCTGACTCTCATACAAAATCCTCATTGCACTGAAAGCCGGTCTGTAGCACAGCTCCAATATTCTATGCTCACCTCTGCTATGTATGCAAGGGAGAACACGATCATTAGAGATGAGCGATGTTTGAGATTCGAGATTTGCCAATGTCATGTTCGAGTGATTTTGGGCGGTGTTTGAACTCGAGCTTTTTGCTAAAAGCTCGACAGTTCGAGTTAAGTTCGAGAATGGTTCAATCAACAAAATCATGGCTTTTCACAGTAAGGCTATGTGCACACGTTGCTATCTGCATGCATCCTGCGTCCCCAGCACAATCCCTCTCTCTTTCCTACTCACCAATCACGGGCGTCTCGCTGCACGGCTGTCACAAATCTGCGGCGTCTTTTCCTCTTTAGAAAATGGCTGCCGATTCATTATTCAATCAGGTATTCCGTGCTTTCCCGACCACCGGCGCCCATGATTGGTTGCAGTCAGACACGTTCCCATGATGAGTGACAGCTTTGTCACTGCAACCAATCACAGCCGCCGGCGGGCAGGTCTATATCGTGCAGTAAAATAAATAAATAAATAATAATAATAAAAGAAAAAAAAAATGCGGTTCTCCCATATTTGATACCAGACAGGATAAAGCCACACGGCTGGAGGCTGGTATTGTCAGGATTGGGAGCACCACATTATGGGGAGCCCACCACCCTAACAATATCACCCAGCAGCCACCCGGAATTGCCACATCCATTAGATGTGACAGTCCCGGGACTCCACCCAGCTCATCCCGAATTGCCCTGGTAGGGTGGCAATCAGGGTAATAATGAGTTAATCATGGCAAGCGTCTCCCTGAGACACCTTCCATGAATCAACTTAAAGTGAAAGTAAAGAAACCCCCACAGCGAAAAATCCTTTATTTGGAATAAAAGACCAAAAAAAACCTGTTTCACCATTTTATAAAAATCCCCAAATACCCCTCCAGGTCCGACGTAATCCACATGACACTGTCAGCTCTGCTACAAAACACAAGTGCTCTGTATCAGCTCCACGTAGCAATGAAGTGAATCATGCGGTCAGCAGAGACTTCGGCAATGTAGACTTCAAGATTACCAAATCTGCCTAGCTTTATCATTAGAGGCAGTAGCTCAGTGGATAGAGCACTTGCTCTAAGAAGCATAACTTCACGGGTTCTAGTCTCGGTCCCAGTAAAGAACTTAATTGATTTTTTTTATATATTTTTATTTTTAATTTTAAATTATAAATATTATATATTTATAATTATAATTTAATTTAATTATGCACTGAGGAGAGGAGCCAGACATCAGCTGTGAGCTGTGGGACACATCTCTAAAATCGGAGCAGTTCACGGAATGAGGCTGCATTGCTCTCTCCTCTCTCTCTTCTCTCTCTCTGTCTCTCTCTCTCCCTCTCCCCCTCTCTATTTTTCTTTATCTCTCTTTCTCTCTCTCTTCTCTCTCTCCTCTCTCTCTCTTTTTCTCTCTCTCTCTGTCTCCTCTCTCATCTCTCTCTTCTCTATCTCCCTCTCTCTCTCCTCTCTCTCTCTTTTACTCAGTCTCTCTTTTTCTCTTTTTCCCTCTCTCTCTCACTCTCTCTCCTCTCTCCCCTCTCTCTCTCTTCTCTCTCTTCTCTCCTCTTCTCTCCTCTTCTCTCTCTCTTCTTCTCCTCTCTCTTTTCTCTCTCTCTTTTTTTCTCTCTTTCTCTCTTTCTCTCTTTCTCTCTCTCTTTCTCTCTCTCTATTTCTCTCTCTCCTCTTTCTCTCTCTTTTTCTCTCTCTCTCTTTTTCTCAGTCTCTCTTTTTCCCTCTTTCTCTCGCTCTCTCACTTCTCTCCTCTCTCTCTTCTCTCTCTCTTCTCTCTCTCTTCTCTCTCTTCTCTCTCTTCTCTCTCTTCTCTCCTCTTCTCTCTCTTCTCTCTCTTCTCTCCTCTCTCTCTTTCTCTCTCCTCTCTCTTCTTTCTCTCTTCTCTCTCTTCTCTCTCCCTCCCTCTCTCTTCTTTCTTCTCTCTCTCCTCTCTCTCTTCTCTCTCTTCTCTCTCTTCTCTCTCTTCTCTCTCTCCTCTCTCTCTCCTCTCTCCCTTCTCTCTCTCTTCTCTCTCTCTTCTCTCTCTCTCTTCTCTCTCTTCTCTCTCTCTCCTCTCTCTCTCCTCTCTCTCTTCTCTCTCTCTTCTCTCTCTCTCTTCTCTCTCTTCTCTCTCTTCTCTCTCTCTCCTCTCTCTCTCCTCTCTCTCTTCTCTCTCTCTTCTCTCTCTCTTCCCTCTCTCTTCCCTCTCTCTTCCCTCTCTCTTCCCTCTCTCTTCCCTCTCTCTCTCTTCCCTCTCTCTCTTCTCTCTCTCTCTTCTCTCTCTCTCTCCTCTCTCTCTCTTCTCTCTCTCTTCTCTCTCTCTCTTCTCTCTCTCTTCTCTATCTTCTCTCTCTCTCTCTTCTCTCTCTCTTCTCTCTCTCTCTTCTCTCTCTCTCTTCTCTCTCTCTCTCTTCTCTCTCACCTGGCGATGATCAGCTGATGCGGTCACCTGGCGGAATCAGCTGACACTATAAAATGAGCGGTGTGGCCAGCTGTTTACATCCCCCCGCCAGCTAAACTATCAGCTGATGCTGTGAGACAGGAGTCTGCACTGAAGTGTGTAGTTTGTTTTGGGTTTTTTTGCACTGATGCATCAGCTGATTGTATAAAAGCCGTTTATACAATCAGCTGCTGTGTCATGTGATTCAGGCCCTTGAACCTGACACATCATCTGATCGCTTTGCCTTCCAGCAAACCAATCAGATGAAATTGGATCTGGATTGGACGGCGCGGGACTCTTGACCCAGGATTACTGTGGAGAGGGGTTCTTTATTTCAATAAAGATGGAGTCACTAATTGTGTTGTGTTTTATTTCTAATAAAAATATTTTTCTGTGTGTTGTGTTTTTTTTATCTGTACTAGAAATTCATGGTGGCTATGTCTAATATTGGCGTGACATCATGAATTTCGGGCTTAGGGCCAGTTGATAATATACAGCTAGCCCTAACTCCATTATTACCCAGCGAGCCACCTGTCACCAGGTTAGCTGGAAGAGTTGGATACAGCGCCAGAAGATGGCGCTTCTATGAAAGCGCCATTTTCTGGGGTGGCTGCAGACTGCAATTTGTAGCATGGGTGCCCAGAAAGCTTGGGCGCCCTGAGCTGCGGATTCCAATCCCCAGCTGCCTAGTTGTACCTGGCTGGACACAAAAATTGGGTGAAGCCCACGTCATTTTTTTTTTAATTATTTCATGAAATTCATGAAATAATTAAAAAGAAGAAGGGCTTCCCTATATTTTTGGTTCCATCCGGGTACAAATAGGCAGCTGGGGGTTGGGGGCAGCCCGTAGCTGTCTGCTGTACCTGGCTAGCATACAAAAACATGGCAAAGCCCACATAATTTTTTGGGGGGCAAAAAACTCCTGCATACAGTCCTGGATGTTGTATGCTTAGCCTTGTAGTTCTGCAGCTGCTGTCTGTCTGTATGGAGGAGAGCAGACAGCAGCTGCAGAACTACAAGGCTCAGTATTCTCCATCCAGGACTGTATGCAGGAGTTTTTTGCCCACCAAAAAAATGACGTGGGCTTCGCCATATTTTTGTATGCTAGCCAGGTACAGCAGGCAGGTACGGCTGCCCCAAAGCCCCAGCTGCCTATTTGTACCCGGCTTGGAACTAAAAAAATAGGGAAGCCCTTTTTTTAAGTATTTCATGAATTTAATTAAATAATTAAAAAAAAATCGACATGAGCTTCGCTCCATTTTTGTGTCCAGCCAGGTACAACTAGGCAGCTGGGGATTGGAATCCACAGCACAGGTTAGCCCAAGCTTTCTGGGCCCCTCTGCTGCGAATTGAAGTCCGCAGCCACCCCAGAAAATGGCGCTTTCATAGAAGCGCCATCATCTGGCGCTGTATCCAACTCTCCCAGCTGCCCTGAAGCCGGGTGGCTTGCTGGGTAATAATGAGTTCATACTAGCTTTGTTTTACTAGCTAGTATTAAGTCAGAGATTCTTAATGTCAGGCAAGTTTGACCATTAAGAATCTCCAATAAAGGGTTAAAAAAAAGACACCACACAGAGAAAAAATACTTTAATAGAAATAAATACACAGACACACTTAGAGACTCCATGCTCATTACTCCCTTGCATCCCTCCATGATCCATGGTCTTCTGTCTTCTTTCTCCTTAAACCCATGCTTCTCTGCTACATCAGACAGCACTGCATGGGAGGAAGACGCTGCTGCTTCCCGTGCAGTCTATATCACTCAGTGAGTAGCAAAGGCTGCAGGCTGTAAGCGGTGACGTCACCGCTGACAGGCGCGTTGCTATAGCAATGGTGATGTCCGTTATTGACCGGCTGTGGCAGCCGGTGAATAACGGAATGGGTAAGCAGAACGGGGAAGCCGACCATGTGCCAGAGCATCTCACCGGTACACGGAGATACATAAACGATCACCGCGTACCGGAGAGATGCACTGACAGGACCTAGCATGACGTCTAGCAATTTGACCAGTCTGTAGCCAATGAGATAATAAACACGTGACTGGTCACATGCTATTTTGACATCACGATAGGTCCTATCATTAGTGCTGGTTACAGTGCAAGACGCATCGCGGGGATCTGTAAGTGTTATGGCAATGTTTATTAACTGTATGTGTACATTTATAATGTGTTTTTATGTGTTTGTGTTTGCCTCCCATTGTTTTCAATGGGGTTCGAGAGGTTCGTCGAACGGTTCATCGAACCGAACTCGAACGCGGCCTCCGTTCGATGAACCGAACTCAAGCCTTTAGAGGCTTGCTCATCTCTAATGATCATGTTCTGAAGATTTCCATCAACTGCCAATGAAAGATGAGGTTTGTAAATAGTAAAGAATATTGGTCAAATTGTTTGCCACTAAATTCAAACCTACCACTGGTCTCCACATCCATGTAAATAAAATTATCTGTGTTGAGATATATCTCTTTCAGGAAGCACAGAGGAAAGCAAAGTATGGGGCCAGAAGCACTAAGGAGAAGCAGAGTTCTGCTTGGAAATGTAGTTTTAGCAAGGTAAGATTCAGAAAACCCACTCAGCTATGGTAAACTGGATGTACAGAAGGGCAGAAAGTAATGATGAAGGACAAAAAGGTACAAGAAATAAACTTCATTTTGGACTTATACAGTAGATAAACAATAGCCATGCAGATAGAAATTATTGTAAAAAATATTGCCATTGTGGGAATAACCCATTAATGATATTAACTACTAGGGACCAGTATATTTTTAAAAGACAGAAAATAGAAGTCTACATTTCAGTAATAAAAGACTTCTTTCCAGGAACAAAGAAGAATCTGTTTTTCAAGATAATTAAAAGATTGCTCAATAAAAAACAAACTTCTGTTTAGAAATTAATAAGATATATTAGCAGTTGAAAAATGTAAAGTAGGTTAAAAGTTTTCTCTTACTCAACATATTCTTTACGGCATCAGATCCTTGCTTCTGTTTTCAGTTGCCTTGTTCTCTCATAAAGAAATACCTCTAATGATTTTGTGTTGTTGCATTTTTCTGCTGAGTTTACAGAAAAAAAAGCTCAAAGAACCAAAATTTAATTGGTCTCACCTGCACCAACAGTGACAGCTCCTCTTCTCTGCAATAGATGGATTGTCAATTAAAAGCCTTTAAATATTTATTCTGAGCACATATCTTATCTCCCTGTTTATAGTGCTAACATTCGCATATGTTGAGGTCACTGCGTGGGAGCTTTCTTTATAGTAGGTATTAGCTTTTGATATAACAAATCTTCTAAAGTGGTTCACCATGTACAGATAAAGACAAAAGTATCCGTACAGCTACACATTACACCCACAAGAACATTTATAATATCGCATTCTTAATCTGTAAGCATTGTTATGGAGTTGGTCCTCACTTTACAGCTATAATTATAGATGAGCGGATCTTTTGAAATTTGAATTCGATTACTTCACTGAGTTTTCCCCAAAATTTTAATTTGCAGCAAAAAAAAGATTTTGAGAACCTAAATACTAGTAGGAATGTAATTATTTGAAAAATGTACATTGGAAGAGGAGAGAAAGAGAAACTTGCTGACCATGAGAGCTTAGACTCTACAGGAGAGAAAGAGAGGACCCTATTTGTCATAAGAGTTTACACTCTACAGGAGAGAGAAAGAAAGAGAGAAAAACCCATTGATAATAAGAGCTTGCACTCTTCAGAAAAGAAAAATTTACCCAGTGACTTATCGGATCAAAATAACTGTGCCATACAAATTGTACTTCAATGGGAACCACTGATTTCTACATATCATCACTGTACAAGATATTATAATACATAAGATGTCATTTACTATAGTGAGACAGATGGAGTGACATTAGACTTCATCTGTTCTCTATTCTGGAAGTGTACAATCATTTTAGTTATCTTTTAAGTGCATAAGTGTGGTCGACCACAGTTCTCGAATGCTTAAAATATGGATACCACCAAAACAAGTCTAAAGTGTCGCCATCTGCCTAATAATAGTGAGTGGTTTTGTCAAACGTTTCTCATGAATCACATTTTTGGGGGATTTACACGGAAACACTGATGTAAGTGCTCAGCGTAGAACACAAGAATGTGATCCCAGCCTTATACCAAAAGCGATGAAAACATGTTATGTAACTCAGTGTTACCAATAAAAACTCTAACTTATCACACACAAACCCAGCCCCACTCAGCTACATAATCTGTCACTGGAAATATAGGGGATTCCCATGTTACCAGTACAACAAAGACTGGAGGAAAAGCGACATGGCTCCCACCCTATCAAAAAAAAAAAGTCAGTGAAATCTGTACTCCCAAATTCAAATGCCTCTTTCATTCTGAGCCACACTGTGTCTGAACTGCAGTAAGTGTCCTCATTTGACATTATTGTAGTGGGGAGAGCTCTATTAATTTATGGATCCGTATCTTCTGAAGCACAGCTGGGCACAATGTGTGGGCACTAGGCTGGCATAATTGCAATTCTCCAGAAAAAAAGCATGGCGTGGCTGTTACAAAATAGTCAACGCAGCCATAGATGAATTCATTGAGAGGTACAATTTGTACAATGGGGTCACTTTTGGGGTTTTTCTGATGTTCTGGCACCTTAGGGTTTCCGCAAATGTGAAAAATCTGTTTACCAAAAGCAAAATAGCGCTCCTTCCTGCTCAACCTTGCCATGTGGCCAAACAGTAGTTTCTGATAACATATAGGGCATCTCCACATTTGAAATAAATTGCACAATATATTGTGGGGTCCAGTTTCCAACTATTACCTGTTGTGTAACTAATAGATTTTGAGCCCATAAAAAAAATTACCACTAAAATGTTATATTTCAATGTCCCAATTTTATAAAACTATGTGAGGTACCTGTGGGTTCAAAATACTCACTACACCCCTAGATGAATTCCACAGGCAGTGAAGTTTACAAGATAAGGTCACTTGTGGGGGTTTCTGCTGATCTGGCACTTCAGGGACTCCGCTAATAGAGCCTGTGACGACATGGACACTCAGTGCCTAGCATGGGTTAACTTTCTTAAAATTCAGCCAGACATGAAGACAGTTTGTTTATAGATGGGGAATAATCCCTCATTGTTCTACAAGACTCTTGGGAGTTTAGTATTGAACTTTTTGTTGACTCAAGTAATTGTTTTGGCCACTGAAGGCCAGACACCCATTGTATTACGATGTGTTTGCTGAATGCAATTTAACTTAGCAGTCTCTCCCTCGTCTCTGCCATTGACCATTATTATTGGGATATTCTGTATACGGCTTGAAATCTAGCCAATAATAGCCCAGTCTTATCCACCAATCGTGAAGACCCCAATGGTCTGATTGGAGAGCTCAGGGGTATAAGAAAGAGGACTGTCCATTGCCCAGAGAGCCTCTTGTTGCATGCTACCAATCTAGGATCTGCGGATACGATTGACAAGCCATAGCTGAACCTGGATTATAACACTAGATGGACGTCAGTATCGAATGCAAGGATTCAGATTTGATACCAGAGACTACTTAAGGAAGAAACCCAGGTCGGGACAATTTGGTCACCTGGCTACAGACTTTCCAGACCTCAGCCAGCTTCCTAAATCTGGCGTTATTCCATTCTCGGTGGGTGCCCGCTGAAAGCGGGATGCTGCTGGATTGGAGTAAGTAGTAAATCCCTGGTGAGCCAGTGGAAGGGTGAGAAACTGTTGCCTGTTACATTTGTGTGTTTTGCTGGTTACGTGCTATGTGCCGTTAATTGTTTGGGGATCCAATAAAGTCTTAATATTGTGATTCCCTCACCCTGTGTTGTCTGAGTAGTGTTCCGCCCACGGTTAAGGAGGTCAGGCATTCAGTTGGAATGAGCCCTGAGCCATGCTGTCTTTCTAAAGGCGGCCGGGCCAGCGGACGAGAGCACCCACTGACCCCCGTGTCTCCACAGAGCCCACAATTTATTCAAACAGAATCTTATAGACAAGTAGCGCACCTTCCCATCTGATACCCTCCATCTGTTCAAATAGCAGTGCAAAATCACATATGTGGTACTACCATGTTCAGTAAAAATGTGGGAGGTTTCTGCTGTTCTAGGTAGTGATGGATAAATCCAAACTTTAGAGTTCGGGGTGTATATCGCACACCTAGTGTCCATGTATTAACCTTGAACACAGACTTCTCATGGAAGCCCGTGTTAGGGGTACTTTGCACACTACGACATCACAGCTGCGATGTCGGTGGGGTCAAATCAAAAGTGACGCACATCCGGCGTCACTGTCAACATCGGAGTGTGTAAATAATTTTTGATACAATTAATGAGCGCAAAAGTGTCGAAATCGTATCATCGGTGTAGTGTCGATCATTTCCATAATGTCGCGGCAGCGACAGGTACGATGTTGTTCCTTGTTCCTGTGGCAGCACACATCGCTGTGTGAGAAGCTTCAGGAGTGAGGAACATCTCCTTACCTGCGTCCCGCGGCTCACGCCGGCTATGCGGAAGGACGGAGGTGGGCGGAATGTTTACGTCCCGCTCATCTCCGCCCCTCTGCTTCTATTGGTCGCCTGCCGTGTGACGTCGCTGTGACGCCGCACGACCCGCCCCCTTAGGAAGGAGGTGGTTCGCCGGCCAGAGCGACATCGCAGGGCAAGTAAGTGCATGTGAAGCTGCCGTAGCAATAATGTTCGATACGGCAGCTATCACAAGATATCGCAGCTGCGACAGGGCGGGGACTATCGCGCTCAGCATCTCTACCATCGGCTTGCCATGTCGTAGTGTGCAAAGTACCCCTTACTCTTAGGGTTCGGCCACCTGAAGAAAAATTTTTAAAAAATTAAAAAAGGAAGCAAAATGGGGGTTAACAATTATACGTACTGAATTCCCTCATGGCTGTGACACTGCTTCCGTGTCTGCTCATTAAATCTCATCAATATTCACTGCTTCCCCTGCCCACCTTCTGTGACAGTGTCTGTGATTGGTTGCAGCAAGATTGCTGGTGCGCCCTCACACAAGCTGTCTGGGTCCCCGAAGTGGAGTGTAAAAATAAAGAAATAATTGGAAAAAATGGTGTAGGGTTGGACATATTTTGATACCCAGTGCAGATAAAGCAGACAACTGAAGGCTGCAGCTTCTAGCTGTGTGCTCTATCTTGGCTGTGTATCAAATACAAGGGACAAAATGCGTTTTTTTTTAAAATTATTTAAATAAATAATTTAAAAACCAGGATGCGGTCCTTTCCAATTTTGATACCTAACCAAGATTAAGCAGATCACTGTGGGCTGGTATTCTCAGGCTGGGGAGACCCATGGTTCCCAGCCTAAAAATAGCAGCCTGCATTGCATCAGATGCATCAATCCAACGCTTATCCTGCACATCCCCATTGCCCTGATGCGGTGGCAATAGGGGTAATATAAGAGGTTAACGACAGCTGTGATTTGTCAAACAGTCCCAGCTGTCATCAAGCACTAGCTTACTAATTGGTAGGGGTCTATGAGACCCCATTACTAAGTGTGTAAGTAAAAAGAAATAAACATAAAAGCAGAGAATAATTCTTTATTTTAAAATAACAAATGACACCTTCTTTCTCCATTTTATTAACCCAAAAACACACCTGTATGCCTGACGTAATCCACATCATGACAGCCCACGATGATCCTGACTCTACTACATCCTGAGGTCACAGTGTATGGTCACATTAGAAAATGCATCAGGTCACTGTAGCCTGGGGAACACACAATCAGAGCCACAGCTGTAAGACCAATAAAAGTAACTCAGTTCACCTGAGGGCACAGCAGTCAGTTCCCATGGTAGATCAGCTGTTATCTCAGATGTAGTCACCTCAGGTGAACTCAATGAACTAATTTCAGGTGAACTCTGTGAATGCACCTAAGGTAAACTCAATGCCGGATTACTGGCTTAAAAAATGTGCGCACGTTGAGTATTTTGTTGCAAAAAATCTCCATCTCCTGACAGAAGTATCAAAAACGCAATGCAATTTTAATGCGTTTTTCTGCCAGGAGATGCAGATTTTGTGCAGAAATATGTTATCAAATTCTGCTCAAATCTAATTCTCAAAAAAAAGCACCAAAACTATGCATTTTTTACTCAGTTTTTATGCATTTTTGATCCTAGAGATACAGATTTGGTGCAGAAAAATCCGCAACCAAAACTGCGCACAAAGCCTAAGCTGGCAATCCGGAATTGAATTCAGTGAGTTCTCCTGAGGTGACTTAACTGAGTTCAATGAGTTTACCTTAGGTGGGTTATCCTGAGGTCACAGCTGGTACCATGACAATCCCAGATGTGACCTCAGGTGAACTCATTAAATTCAATGTCAGATTACCGGATTAGGCTATGTGCACACATTGAGTATTTGATTACAGATATTTCTGCACCAAATCTGCATCTGATGGCAGAAAATGAACCAAAAACGCATCATAACTAGAGATGAGCGAACCGGTCACGGTTCGGCTCGAGCTTGGATTACCGAACCAAGGTCTGGTTCGCATTCGGTTCGGCAAACCACTCGAACCCATAGGAAACAATGGGAGGCAATCACAAATACATAAAAACACCTAGAAAACACCCTCAAAGGTGTCCAAAAGGTGACAAACAACTCACAACACAACACAAACACATGGGAAAGTGACAAGAACATATACTCATGCAAAAACAAAAGAGCTGGACAAGGAAAAAGAGGAGGAGACACAGATATAGGCATGGCATGCCCATCTAAAATGATGTAAAACACCGCAAGGTGACTCAAAGCGGAGTCTCCCTTTTTTCCAAAAATTGGGCCACACAGACACCCACACCTTCAGTGGCAGCACTTGTGCTCCAGTTGTACACTTCACAGGTAGATTTGCATCAAGCACATTCAAAAATACGCCATCCTTAACTGTCCCCAGGATGGCACCGGGGTAGGTAGCAAAGTCTTTGCTGAAACATGACTTGTTCATCTTTGCTCCTTTTTAAAAACACAGCAAGCAAGGGTTACTCCAAGTGGAGTCTCCTTTTTTTCAAAAAATTGGGCCACACAGACACCCACCCCTTCAGTGGCAGCACTTGTGCCCCAGTTGTACACTTCACAGGTAGATTTGCATCAAGCACATTAAAAAAAACGCCATCCTTAACCGCCCCTAGGATGGCACCGGGGTAGGTAGCAAAGTCTTTGCTGAAACATGACTTGTTCATCTTGGCCCCTTTTTAAAAACACAGCAAGCAAGGGTTACTCCAAGCAGAGTCTCCCTTTTTTCCAAAAATTGGGCCACACAGACACCCCATCAGTTGCAGCACTTGTGCCTTAGTTGCAAACAGGATGTTTTGATTTGCATCAAGCACATTCCAAATCAACAAGCATTTACTCTCCCCGGGATGACACAGGGGTAGTAAATTCCTTGAGGATCCATGACTTGTTCATTTTGATGAATGTTAGTCTGTCCACATTGTCACTGGACAGATGCGTGCGTTTATCTGTCAGCACACACCCTGCAGCACTGAAGACACGTTCAGACACAACGCTGGCAGCTGGACACGACAAGATCTCCAAGGCGTAAGTGGAGAGCTCTGGCCATTTTTCAAGATTTGAAGCCCAAAATGAGCAAAGCTCCATTTGCAAAGTCATGGCATCGATGTTCATTTGGAGATACTCCTGTATCATCCTCTCCAGCCGTTGACTATGTGTCAGACTTGTTGTCTCTGGTGACCTTGCAAAGGATGGTCTAAAAAATTTTTGAAAAGATTCAATAAAATTGCTGTTACCAGCACCAGATACGGTGCTGCTGGTATGGGTAGACTGCTGAAGATGACGAGACCGTCCCATGTTTGTCAAGTTACAACTGGGAGATTAACTCCGTGCACCACGGTGGTTTGGTGGAAAAGCCAAGTTAAGATCGAGTAACAGCTTTTACTGATTCTCCTGCATATGTGCGTCCCTTTCTATGGCTGGAATTATGTCACAAAATTTGGACTTGTACCGGGGATCTAATAGTGTGGCAAGCCTTTAGTCATCATCACTTCTAATTTTGACAATACGAGGGTCATGTTGGAGGTAGTGCAGCAAGAAGGCGCTCATGTGTCTTGCGCAGCCATGCGGACCAAGTCCACGCTGTGTTTGTGGCATAGAGGTGCTAACCGTTCTTTCTTCCTCTGACATCTCCCCCCAACCTCTTTCAACTGAAATTTGACCAAGGTCTCCCTCATCCGCTGATTCTTCCATGTCCATGGACAGTTCGTCCTCCATTTCTTCATGTTCTCCTGCACCTTCCTCAACATTTCGCCTGCTACCATGCGCCCTTGTTGATCCTTCTCTCCCATGGTCCCATGCCTGCTGCGTTGGTGATGATGAACGTCTGGACCTTGGTGATGTTGTTGAACCTTGCGCATATGAATCCTCCTGTAGTTCCTCCCCTTCCTGTTGTCCCACCCCCTGACTCCGAATAGTGTTTAGCGTGTGCTCCAGCATGTAAATGACTGGAATTGTCATGCTGATAATGGAATTGTCAGCGCTAAACATATTCGTCGCCATTTCGAAACTGTGCAGAAGGGTGCATAGGTCCTTGAGCTGAGACCACTTCATCAGGGTGATCTGCCCCACCTCTGCATCTCGTTGGCCCAGGCTATACGTCATGACGTATTGCACCAGGGCTCGGCGGTGCTGCCACAGGCCCTGTAAGATGTGGAGAGTCGAATTCCAGCATGTCGGCACATCGCATTTCAGGCGATGAACCGGCAGGCCGAAAGACTTCTGGAGCGATGCAAGTCGCTCAGCTGCAGCGGTTGAACGGCAGAAGTGAGCAGACAGTTTTCATGCCCTGTTCAGAAGGCCATCTAGGCCGGGATAGTGTGTTAAAAATTGCTGGACAACAAGGTTCAACACGTGAGCCATACAAGGCACATGTGTCAACTTTCCCAGGCGAAGGGCCGCACCCAGGTTTGCAGCATTGTCGCACACGGCCTTACCAGGCTGCAGGTTGAGTGTAGACAACCATTTATCAAACTCAGTCTCCTTGAGCTGCCCACAACTCAGCCGCTGAGTGACTCTTAGTTCCAAGACATTTCAAGACAAAGACCGCCTGATGCCATTGCGCTCTGCTGCCAGTAATAAGGGGTGCGTGATTCTTTCTGCGCAGTTACAATGCTGGTGGCCTGACCAGGCAGGCATGGGGTGGAGGTGGAGGACCCAGATGAGGTTGAGGAGGCAGAAGCAGTGGAGGAACTTGGACAGACAGAGGATTGACGCCCAAGTAAGACTTGTGCAGCAGACCCTTCACCATCTATCACCATAGTTACCCAGTGCCCAGTCAGCAACATGTAACGTCCCTGTCCATGCTTACTGGTCCAAGTATCGGTTGTGAAATGCATCCGTTAACACACAGAGTTTCTCAAGGAAGCGGTGATGTTGTGTGCAACATGCTGGTGTAGCGCAGGCACACCTGTCTTAGAGAATTAGTGGCGACTGGGCATCTGGTACTGGGGCACAGCGACAGACATAAGGTCTCTAAAATCCTGTGTGGCCACCAGGCGGAAAGGCAGCATTTTGGTAGCCAAGAGCTTACAGAGGGATAAAGTCAACCTCTTAGCTTTGTCATGGGTTGCAGGAAATGGCCTTTTATTTGTCCACATCTGAGGAACAGAGATCTGCCTGCTGTGTGTAGATGGTGGTGAGTAGGGTGTCCCTGGAAAAATGCAGGTTTGTGAGGAAAGTGCAGGCGTAGACATGATGTTGCCTTCATCCAACGTTGATGCTATCGATGTCTGAGAGAGCTGTACACATGCACTTGTTTTCCTTTCCAAACCAACTGACGACCTACCAAGCAAACTGCCTGTTGCGGTTACAGTGGTGGAAGTTGTGCGTGGAAAACCAGGTGTAACAGCTGTTCCCACAGTCCTAGAAGATGAAGAGCGCGCGGATGCACTGGAAGGGGCAGGCGGTGGATGGTCCGCTCCGCAAGGCCGCATTGCGCACGGTGAGCTTCCCACTGGGACATATGATATTTATTCATGTGACGATTCATGGAAGAAGTTGTCAAACTGCTGAGGTTTTTGCCTCTACTAATAGATTCCAGACAAATTTTACAGATCACATGATTTGGGCGATTCTTTGCAAGGTCAAAAAAGGACCAGGCTAGGCAAGGCTTAGAGGGCATGCGACCTGCTGAGCCATCCCGACTACTGCTCAGAGGCCGAGTGGTGGCTGAGGATGCAGTTGTAGACGTGCTATTAGTATTCCTCCTCTGTCCAGGAAGGCGCAAGGTACAGTCAGGGCCAGAAATATTTGGACAGTGACACAAGTTTTGTTACTTTAGCTGTTTACAAAAACATGTTCAGAAATACAATTATATATTTAATATGGGCTGAAAGTGCACACTCCCAGCTTCAATATGAGAGTTTTCACATCCAAATCGGAGAAAGGGTTTAGGAATCATAGCTCTGTAATGCATAGCCTCCTCTTTTTCAAGGGACCAAAAGTAATTGGACAAGGGACTCTAAGGGCTGCAATTAACTCTGAAGGCGTCTCCCTCGTTAACCTGTAATCAATGAAGTAGTTAAAAGGTCTGGGGTTGATTACAGGTGTGTGGTTTTGCATTTGGAAGCTGTTGCTGTGACCAGACAACATGCGGTCTAAGGAACTCTCAATTGAGGTGAAGCAGAACATACTGAGGCTGAAAAAAAAGAAAAAATCCATCAGAGAGATAGCAGACATGCTTGGAGTAGCAAAATCAACAGTTGGGTACATTCTGAAAAAAAAGTAATTGACTGGTGAGCTTGGAAACTCAAAAAGGCCTGGGCGTCCACGGATGACAACAGTGGTGGATGATCGCCGCATACTTTCTTTGGTGAAGAAGAACCCGTTCACAACATCAACTGAAGTCCAGAACACTCTCAGTGAAGTAGGTGTATCTGTCTCTAAGTCAACAATAAAGAGAAGACTCCATGAAAGTAAATACAAAGGGTTCACATCTAGATGCAAACCATTCATCAATTCCAAAAATAGACAGGCCAGAGTTAAATTTGCTGAAAAACACCTCATGAAGCCAGCTCAGTTCTGGAAAAGTATTCTATGGACAGATGAGACAAAGATAAACCTGTACCAGAATGATGGGAAGAAAAAAGTTTGGAGAAGAAAGGGAACGGCACATGATCCAAGGCACACCACATCCTCTGTAAAACATGGTGGAGGCAACGTGATGGCATGGGCATGCATGGCTTTCAATGGCACTGGGTCACTTGTGTTTATTGATGACATAACAGCAGACAAGAGTAGCCGGATGAATTCTGAAGTGTACCGGGATATACTTTCCGCCCCGATTCAGCTAAATGCCGCAAAGTTGATCGGACGGCGCTTCATAGTACAGATGGACAATGACCCCAAGCATACAGCCAAAGCTACCCAGGAGTTCATGAGTGCAAAAAGTGGAACATTCTGCAATGGCCAAGTCAATCACCAGATCTTAACCCAATTGAGCATGCATTTCACTTGCTCAAATCCAGACTTAAGACGGAAAGACCCACAAACAAGCAAGACCTGAAGGCTGCGGCTGTAAAGGCCTGGCAAAGCATTAAGAAGGAGGAAACCCAGCGTTTGGTGATGTCCATGGGTTCCAGACTTAAGGCAGTGATTGCCTCCAAAGGAATCGCAACAAAATATTGAAAATAAAAATATTTTGTTTGGGTTTGGTTTATTTGTCCAATTACTTTTGACCTCCTAAAATGTGGAGTGTTTGTAAAGAAATGTGTACAATTCCTACAATTTCTATCAGATATTTTTGTTCAAACCTTCAAATTAAACGTTACAATCTGCACTTGAATTCTGTTGTAGAGGTTTCATTTCAAATCCAATGTGGTGGCATGCAGGGCCCAACTCGCGAAAATTGTGTCACTGTCCAAATTTTTCTGGACCTAACTGTAACTTCGTCAGCAGTAGCATCCTCCTCCACCGCCTCTGTTGACCTCCTCGAGTGCCTGACTGTGGGTTGACAGTAGGTGGGATCTAGAACTTCCTCATCAAGCGTTGTGTTTGCATTCCCCTCCCCCTCAGACCGAGCCTCTTCCTGCCCTGAACGAATATTTAAGTTGTCATCCCAATCTGGTATCTGCGTCTCATCATCACCAGTATGTTCCTCATTGTCTATTACAACAGGTGTTTCAGTTTGTGAATAAGGGTCAACAGTATGCTCAGAAACTTGGTCATCACGGCCTGAATCTGAGTCAAAAAGGTCCTGAGCATCACTGCAGACCATTTACTGGTCTGTACTCACTGTAGCTTGGGAGCAGACCTCTGATTCCCAGGCTATAGTGTGACTGAATAGCTCTGCAGACTCAGCCATCTATGTTTCACTATACTGTGCAGGGCGGATGGAGACCTGAGAGCTGGGAAAAAGCAAGTGTGATTGGGATGACAACTCAGAGGACTGGTGTTTTTTGGATGCGGTAGTTGAGGTGGTGGAGAGGGCACTTGTTGGACTACTTGGGATCCATTCAGGCATTTTCTTTTTTTGGCCATCATCTACCTTTGTTCCAGTTGTTAGTGTTTGTAAAAAAGGGAGCACATCTGATTGTCCACGGAAATAAGTAGACATCTTACTTTTGCTGGAAGATAGCCTATCTTCAGCAGATGTTAATGGAGCTTTGCCACCTTCCCCACAGACAAACCCTTTTTTTCCTTTTCCAACACGCCTGTTCCCCTTTCAACCAGCATCTGTCATTTTGCCACTCATTTATATTGCGACAAGATTGTGCACTTAAAATATGTTAGTAAAAATTAAGAGGTGGTATAGATTGTAGCGGTGGTCTACCTTTATTGACAGCAGAATAAACAACAATATCTATCCCGGACAATGCAACTATGGCCCTTAAACTGGCAGCACAGTTTGCTATTCTAATAGCTTGTTAAAAATGAGTTTGAGTGTGCAATGCAAAGGTGCTGCAAATTTCTTTGCACCAGTGGGACACTAATGAAGTCCAACAGCCACTTTTAGGATGCCACTAAGTATCCTCAGTGTTTGCTAGTATAATGGCTTAGTAACAATGAGTTTGAGTGTGCAATACAGAGGTGCTGCAAATATCTTTGCACCAGTAGGAGATTAATGAAGTCCAACAGCCACTTTTAGGATGCCACTAAGTTTCCTCAGTGTTTGCTATTATAATAGCTTAGTAAAAATGAGTTTGAGTGTGCAATGCAGAGGTGCTGCAAATATCTTTGCACCAGTGGGACACTAATGAAGTCCAACAGCCACTTTTAGGATGCTACTAAGTTTCCTCAGTGTTTGCTAGTATAATGGCTTAGTAACAATGAGCTTGAGTGTGCAATGCAGAGGTGCTGCAAATATCTTTGCACCAGTGGACACTAATGAAGTCCAACAGCCACTTTTAGGATGCTACTAAGTTTCCTCAGTATTTGTTAGTATAATGGCTTAGTAACAATGAGCTTGAGTGTGCAATACAGAGGTGCTGCAAATATCTTTGCACCAGTGGGACATTAATGAAGTCCAACAGCCACTTTTAGGATGCCACTAAGTTTCCTCAGTGTTTGCTATTATAATAGCTTAGTAAAAATGAGTTTGAGTGTGCAATGCAGAGGTGCTGCAAATATCTTTGCACCAGTGGGACACTAATGAAGTCCAACAGCCACTTTTAGGATGCTACTAAGTTTCCTCAGTGTTTGCTAGTATAATGGCTTAGTACAATGAGCTTGAGTGTGCAATGCAGAGGTGCTGCAAATAGCTTTGCACCAGTGGGACACGAATGAAGTCCAACAGCCACTTTTAGGATGCCACTAAGTTTCCTCAGTGTTTGCTATTATAATAGCTTAGTAAAAATAAGTTTGAGTGTGCAATGCAGAGGTGCTGCAAATATCTTTGCACCAGTGGGACACTAATGAAGTCCAACAGCCACTTTTAGGATGCCACTAAGTTTTCTCAGTGTTTGCTATTATAATAGCTTAGTAAAAATGAGTTTGAGTGTGCAATGCAGAGGTGCTGCAAATATCTTTGCACCAGTGGGACACTAATGAAGTCCAACAGCCACTTTTAGGATGCTACTAAGTTTCCTCAGTAACAACAAAGAGCCAGCACCAATGTGCACTAAGGCATCAAATATTCCAAACTGCATTATAAAAATTTTTTTTTTTTTTTTTTTTTTTTTTTTTTTTTTGAGATTTTTGGCAAAAAATTGCAATTTCTTGAGCTGCTTCGCCACGTCACGGCAAATCTCATTTGAAGCAGTCCTACACTAAAATATTTTTATAAAATGTGCCATGCGGCCTCACATATAAATAGCAGAACTGCTCTCAGCAGCACTCACCTGGTCTATTGCAGTCCCGTACCCATGACTGAGTCATGGCTGTGGGCGGGACAGGTCCAAGCAAATGCTGCATGAAGTATATATATAGCCTGTGGACAAAGCCTGATGACCCAATGTGAACAGTCACCAAACGCCAAAATCTATACAGATGGAATACATCCCAAATTGGGGTGCATAGCAAGGTGGAGGTCAACCACCGACCAATTCAACAAAGAAACAACAAAGAGCCAGCACCAATGTGCACTAAGGCATCAAATATTCCAAACTGCATTATAAAAATTTTTTTTTTTTTTTTTTTTTTTTTTTTGAGATTTTTGGCAAAAAATTGCAATTTCTTGAGCTGCTTCGCCACGTCACGGCAAATCTCATTTGAAGCAGTCCTACACTAAAATATTTTTATAAAATGTGCCATGCGGCCTCACATATAAATAGCAGAACTGCTCTCAGCAGCACTCACCTGGTCTATTGCAGTCCCGTACCCATGACTGAGTCATGGCTGTGGGCGGGACAGGTCCAAGCAAATGCTGCATGAAGTATATATATAGCCTGTGGACAAAGCCTGATGACCCAATGTGAACAGTCACCAAACGCCAAAATCTATACAGATGGAATACATCCCAAATTGGGGTGCATAGCAAGGTGGAGGTCAACCACCGACCAATTCAACAAAGAAACAACAAAGAGCTTGGACCTGTCCCGCCCACAGCCATGACTCAGTCATGGGTACGGGATTGAAATAGACCAGGTGAGTGCTGCTAAGAGCAGTTCTACTATTCATATGTGAGGCCGTATGGCACATTTTATAAAAATATTTTAGTGTAGGACTGCCTCAAATGAGATTTGCCGTGACGTGGCGAGGCAGCTCAAGAAATTGCAATTTTTTGCCAAAAATCTCAAAATTTTTATAATAAGTACAGTTTGGAATTGTTAGTGCTGAAGTGCACATTTTGTGCTGGCTTTTTGTTTTTTCTTCATTGAATTGGTCGGTGGTTGACCTCCACCTTGCTATGCACCCCAATTTGGGATGTATTCCATCTGTCTAGATTTTGGCGGTTGGTGACTGTTCACATTAAGTCATCAGGCCTTGTCCACAGGCTATTTACTTCATGCAGCATTTGCTTGGACCTGTCCCGCCCACAGCCATGACTCAGTCATGGGTACGGGATTGAAATAGACCAGGTGAGTGCTGCTAAGAGCAGTTCTACTATTCATATGTGAGGCCGTATGGCACATTTTATAAAAATATTTTAGTGTAGGACTGCCTCAAATGAGATTTGCCGTGACGTGGCGAGGCAGCTCAAGAAATTGCAATTTTTTGCCAAAAATCTCAAAATTTTTATAATAAGTACAGTTTGGAATTGTTAGTGCTGAAGTGCACATTTTGTGCTGGCTTTTTGTTTTTTCTTCATTGAATTGGTCGGTGGTTGACCTCCACCTTGCTATGCACCCCAATTTGGGATGTATTCCATCTGTCTAGATTTTGGCGGTTGGTGACTGTTCACATTAAGTCATCAGGCCTTGTCCACAGGCTTTTTACTTCATGCAGCATTTGCTTGGACCTGTCCCGCCCACAGCCATGACTCAGTCATGGGTACGGGATTGAAATAGACCAGGTGAGTGCTGCTAAGAGCAGTTCTACTATTCATATGTGAGGCCGTATGGCACATTTTATAAAAATATTTTAGTGTAGGACTGCCTCAAATGAGATTTGCCGTGACGTGGCGAGGCAGCTCAAGAAATTGCAATTTTTTGCCAAAAATCTCAAAATTTTTATAATAAGTACAGTTTGGAATTGTTAGTGCTGAAGTGCACATTTTGTGCTGGCTTTTTGTTTTTTCTTCATTGAATTGGTCGGTGGTTGACCTCCACCTTGCTATGCACCCCAATTTGGGATGTATTCCATCTGTCTAGATTTTGGCGGTTGGTGACTGTTCACATTAAGTCATCAGGCCTTGTCCACAGGCTATTTACTTCATGCAGCATTTGCTTGGACCTGTCCCGCCCACAGCCATGACTCCGTCATGGGTACGGGATTGAAATAGACCAGGTGAGTGCTGCTAAGAGCAGTTCTACTATTCATATGTGAGGCCGTATGGCACATTTTATAAAAATATTTTAGTGTAGGACTGCCTCAAATGAGATTTGCCGTGACGTGGCGAGGCAGCTCAAGAAATTGCAATTTTTTGCCAAAAATCTCAAAATTTTTATAATAAGTACAGTTTGGAATTGTTAGTGCTGAAGTGCACATTTTGTGCTGGCTTTTTGTTTTTTCTTCATTAAGTTTCCTCAGTGTTTGCTAGTATAATGGCTTAGTAACAATGAGCTTGAGTGTGCAATACAGAGGTGCTGCAAATAGCTTTGCACCAGTGGGACACGAATGAAGTCCAACAGCCACTTTTAGGATGCCACTAAGTTTCCTCAGTGTTTGCTATTATAATAGCTTAGTAAAAATGAGTTTGAGTGTGCAATGCAGAGGTGCTGCAAATATCTTTGCACCAGTGGGACACTAATGAAATCCAACAGCCACTTTTAGGATGCTACTAAGTTTCCTCAGTGTTTGCTAGTATAATGGCTTAGTAACAATGAGCTTGAGTGTGCAATGCAGAGGTGCTGCAAATATCTTTGCACCAGTGGGACACTAATGAAGTCCAACAGCCACTTTTAGGATGCTACTAAGTTTCCTCAGTATTTGTTAGTATAATGGCTTAGTAACAATGAGCTTGAGTGTGCAATACAGAGGTGCTGCAAATATCTTTGCACCAGTGGGACACTAATGAAGTCCAACAGCCACTTTTAGGATGCCACTAAGTTTCCTCAGTGTTTGCTATTATAATAGCTTAGTAAAAATGAGTTTGAGTGTGCAATGCAGAGGTTCTGCAAATATCTTTGCACCAGTGGGACACTAATGAAGTCCAACAGCCACTTTTAGGATGCCACTAAAGGCTGCTTTACACCAGACAATCTATCGTTCGATAGATCATCAGGGTCACGGTTTTTGTGACGCACATCCTGCATCGCTGGCGATGCCGGCCTGTGTGACTCCTCCTAGCGACGCAGTATCGCTCACAAATCGTGAGTGGTGTACTGCTCGCTAGGTTCCATAATATCATTTAATTTAGTTGTTCATCATTTCCGGGGTAGCACACGCCGCTCCGTGTGACACCCCGGGAACGATGAACAGCAGCTCACCTGCGTCACGCTGCCGCCGCCGGCTATGAGAAGGAAGGAGGTGGGCGGGATGTTTACATCCCGCTCATCTCCGCCCCTCCGCTTCCGTTGGCCGGCGGCTGTGTGACGTCGCTGTGACGCCGAACGTTCCTCCCACTCCAGGAAGTGGACTTCGCCACCCACAGCGAGGTCGCACGATAGGTAAGTACGTGTGACGGGGGTTACCGACTTTGTGCGCCATGGGCAGCGATTTGCCCGTGACGCAAAAGGACGGGGGCGGGTACGATCGATTGTGAAATTGCACAATCGGTCGTACCGTGTAAAGCCCCCTTAAGTTTACTCAGTGTTTGCTAGTATAATGGCTTAGTAACAATGAGCTTGAGTGTGCAATGCAGAGGTGCTGCAAATAGCTTTGCACCAGTGGGACAATAATGAAGTCCAACAGCCACTTTTAGGATGCCACTAAGTTTCCTCAGTGTTTGCTAGTATAATGGCTTAGTAACACTGAGATTAAGTGTGCAATGCAGAGGTGCTGCAAATAGCCTTGCACCAGTGGGACACTAATGAAGTCCAACAGCCACTTTTAGGATGCCACTAAGTTTCCTCAGTGTTTGCTAGTATAATGGCTTAGTAACAATAGCTTGAGTGAGCAATGCAGAGGTGCTGCAAATAGCTTTGCACCAATGGGACACTAATGAAGTCCAACAGCCACTTTTAGGATGCCACTAAGTTTCCTCAGTGTTTGCTAGTATAATGGCTTAGTAACAATGAGTTTGAGTGTGCAATGCAGAGGTGCTGCAAATAGCTTTGCACCAGTGGGACACTAATGAAGTCCAACAGCCACTTTTAGGATGCCACTAAGTTTCCTCAGTCTTTGCTATTATAATAGCTTAGTAAAAATGAGTTTGAGTGTGCAATGCAGAGGTGCTGCAAATATCTTTGCACCAGTGGGACACTAATGAAGTCCAACAGCCACTTTTAGGATGCTACTAAGTTTCCTCAGTGTTTGCCAGTATAATGGCTTAGTAACAATGAGCTTGAGTGTGCAATGCAGAGGTGCTGCAAATATCTTTGCACCAGTGCACACTAATGAAGTCCAACAGCCACTTTTAGGATGCTACTAAGTTTCCTCAGTATTTGTTAGTATAATAGCTTAGTAACAATGAGCTTGAGTGTGCAATACAGAGGTGCTGCAAATATCTTTGCACCATTGGGACACTAATGAAATCCAACAGCCACTTTTACAATGTTTTCGGGAATACCATGCTAACGAACAACATGTTGGAAAAACAAAGGCACCAACTCTGATGAAGACGGCAACTTAGATAGGGGAACCAAATGGACCATCTTGGAGAATCTGTCACAGATCACCCAAATCACAGTCATTTTCTGAGAGACGGGAAGCTCTGAAATAAAATCCATAGAGATGTGCATCCAAGGTTTCTTAGGTACAGGCAAAGGCAATAATAGCCCACTAGAACGTGAACAACAGGGCTTGGACCTAGAACAAACTCCACACGACTGCACAAAACGACGGACATCTCGGGACAGGGAAGGCTATCAAAAAGAGTGTCTCACAAGATCTCGAGTACCAAAAATGCCAGGATGACCCGCCAAAACAGAGCAATGAACCTCAGAGACAACTTGGTCTCTCCATTGGTCTGGGACAAACAGTTTCCCTGTAGGACATCTCTCAGGTTTATCCCCCTGAAATTCCACCAGTGCCAACCGCAGATCAGGTGAAATAGCCGAGAAAACTACACCATCATTCAAGCCCCCCACATTCAGAGACTGTGGTGATATAGGAAAACACAATACACAGGTAGATGACAGGATTAGCAAAAGGTGAGGCCCCCGCTGACTAAAATAGGAAAGGACAGGAAAGGGACTGATGGTGGCCAGAGAAAAACCCTGTAAAATACCAACTTCCTGATAGTACAAAAAGGCCCTCAGATTGCACGATCTGAACTCCGTCCTATACCAGGTGCCCTTGTCATACCAATGAACAGAAAACAAGAATCATAACAAAGTCAACAAGCCACAAACACATGGACCCAAAGGAGCTATACTCCACACAGAACTGCAGGGAGTTCCTCAACAATCCACTAAAAGGGAAAATCCCTGCAAGCAAATAAACTGAAACCAACCACAGCAAATGACAAACCCAGATAAACAAAAGAACCAGACAATAAATAAAGAGCAAGCACTTATCTGGGGAAGATGTGGTGTAGAGCAGGATTAAGCAGGCTGGAGATACAAAGAACAACTGGCATCCGGCAACAGCCTGCAATCAGACCAGGATTTAAATAAGCAGAGAGTTAGCAAAGGAAACACCCACTGCACAACACACCTGGTCCAAGTCCAAACCATTCCTGGCCACCAGAGGGAGCCTCCCAGCAGCCAAAACATAACTAAAATTCACAACAGCAGCCTTCCACAGGTATTGATCACCTTGGGCCCTGTGTAATTCGAAATCCATGTATAGGGGTTAAAGGGTTTCAGGTTTCTAGGGGTGTAGCTTGGTGAGTGGCTTCCCTCTAGCCTATTCTTTATAGCCCGTCTGAGTGTGTGGATCCAGGCAGGCGTTACACCATGTCCTCTGTAGAAGGCCATCTAAGCCGGGATAGTGGTTTAAAAATTGATGGATAACCAGGTTGAACACGTGAGCCATACAAGGCACATGTGTAACATTGTCACGGCGAAGGGCCGCACCCAGGTTTGCATCATTGTCACACACGGCCTTCCCTGGCTGCTGGTTGAGTGGAGAGAACCATTGATGAAACACGGTCTCCAGAGCTAACCGTCCACAACTCCTCAGCGGTGTGACTCACATTTCCCATACATTTCAAAGTAAAGATTTGACCGCCTGATGGCGTTGAGCTCTGCTGCGAGCATAGTAAGGAGGTGTGCGGGATTCCTTTTGCACAGTTACAACGCGGGTGGCCTTACCAGACAGGTTTTGAGCGGAGGTTGAGGACCTAGACGAGGTTGAGGAGGCAGAAGCAGTGGAGGAACTTCGACATACAGAAGGATTGACACACAACTCATGGGGACGGAAAGACTTGTACAGCAGACCCTTCTCCATCTCTTACCATAGTTACCCACTGCCCAGTCAGCGACATGTAACGCCCCTGTCCATGTTGACTGGGCCAAGTATCTGTGGTCACACACAGAGTTTCTCAAGGAAGCGGTGATGTTGTATGCAACATGCTGGTGTTGCGCAGGCCCGCCTTTCTTGGAGAAGGAGTGGCGACTGGGTATCTCCCTTTGGGGCACTGCAATGGGCATAAGGTCTTGAAAATCCTCTGTGTCCACCTGGTGGAAAGGCAGCATTTCTGTAGCCAACAGTTTGCAGATGCCTAAAGTCAACCTCTTAGGCATGTCATGCCCTTCTAAAATCATGTAAAACACAGCAAGGGGACTCCAACCACAGTCTCCCTCCTTTCCAAAAATTGGGCCACACACACCACTTCACTACTCCTATATCTGTGTCTCCTCCTCCTTTTACTCGTCCAGCTCTTTTGTTTTCGCATGAGTATATGTCCTTGTCACTTTTCTATGTGATTGTGGTGTCTTTTGAGTTGTTTGCCACCTTTTGGACACCTTAGAAGGTGTTTTTTATGTGTTTGTAAGTGTTTGTATTTGCCTGCCATTGTTTTCAATGGGGTTCGAAGGTGTTCGTCGAACGTTCGTCGAACATTTGCCGAACTGAGCCGCCGTTCGACGAACCCAACTCGAACACTAGGGGGGTGACTCAACACTACTTCCTAGTACAAGATAACCGTATATTTTGATAACAATTTTTTCATGGGGTTCTTTAATCCGAATACTATTATTATCAATGCTGTTCTCCTTTTTTCGTTACATATTCTTTTTTATTTTACTTTTTTATTTTTTTTTTCATTTTTTCCTTTCTTTTTTCCCCAACTTTTTTCCTTTTCTTTCTGTCTCTTTCTCCTTTTTTTTACTCCTATCCCTTTTCTTTTACATTTATATGTGTATTTGTTCTATTCATTATTTTCGCCTCAAGCAACGCTCTGATTAGGAGGAGCAATCGGCGTGTGTAGTCCCCATAGAGGACTAGCATAATCAATAAAAAATGTAAAAAAAATGAAGTTTTAAAAAATATGAAAAAAAAACCAAAAACCGAAAAGTTCAAATCACCCCCCTTTTGCCCAATTGAAAATAAAAGAGTAATAAAAAATACACATATTTGGTATCACCTCGCTCAGAAATGCCTGATCTATCGAAATATAAAATCAATTAATCTGATTGGTAAAAAAAATCAAAAAGGCAGAATTACAGTTAGGTCCAGAAATATTTGGACAGTGACACAAGTTTTGTTATTTTAGCTGTTTACAAAAACATGTTCAGAAATACAATTATATATATAATATGGGCTGAAAGTGCACACTCCCAGCTGCAATATGAGAGTTTTCACATCCAAATCGGAGAAAGGGTTTAGGAATCATAGCTCTGTAATGCATAGCCACCTCTTTTTCAAGGGACCAAAAGTAATTGGACAAGGGACTCTAAGGGCTGCAATTAACTCTGAAGGCGTCTCCCTCGTTAACCTGTAATCAATGAAGTTGTTAAAAGGTCTGGGGTTGATTACAGGTGTGTGGTTTTGCATTTGGAAGTTTTTGCTGTGACCAGACAACATGCGGTCTAAGGAACTCTCAATTGAGGTGAAGCAGAACATCCTGAGGCTGAAAAAAAAGAAAAAATCCATCAGAGAGATAGCAGACATGCTTGGAGTAGCAAAATCAACAGTCGGGTACATTCTGAGAAAAAAGGAATTGACTGGTGAGCTTGGGAACTCAAAAAGGCCTGGGCGTCCACGGATGAAAACAGTGGTGGATGATCACCGCATACTTTCTTTGGTGAAGAAGAACCCGTTCACAACATCAACTGAAGTTCCGAACACTCTCAGTGAAGTAGGTGTATCTGTCTCTAAGTCAACAGTAAAGAGAAGACTCCATGAAAGTAAATACAAAGGGTTCACATCTAGATGCAAACCATTCATCAATTCCAAAAATAGACAGGCCAGAGTTAAATTTGCTGAAAAACACCTCATGAAGCCAGCTCAGTTCTGGAAAAGTATTCTATGGACAGATGAGACAAAGATCAACCTGTACCAGAATGATGGGAAGAAAAAAGTTTGGAGAAGAAAGGGAACGGCACATGATCCAAGGCACACCACATCCTCTGTAAAACATGGTGGAGGCAACGTGATGGCATGGGCATGCATGGCTTTCAATGGCACTGGATCACTTGTGTTTATTGATGACATAACAGCAGACAAGAGTAGCCGGATGAATTCTGAAGTGTACCGGGACATACTTTCAGCCCAGATTCAGCCAAATGCCGCAAAGTTGATCGGACGGCGCTTCATAGTACAGATGGACAATGACCCCAAGCATACAGCCAAAGCTACCCAGGAGTTCATGAGTGCAAAAAAAGTGGAACATTCTGCAATGGCCAAGTCAATCACCAGATCTTAACCCAATTGAGCATGCATTTCACTTGCTCAAATCCAGACTTAAGACGGAAAGACCCACAAACAAGCAAGACCTGAAGGCTGCGGCTGTAAAGGCCTGGCAAAGCATTAAGAAGGAGGAAACCCAGCGTTTGGTGATGTCCATGGGTTCCAGACTTAAGGCAGTGATTGCCTCCAAAGGATTCGCAACAAAATATTGAAAATAAAAATATTTTGTTTGGGTTTGGTTTATTTGTCCAATTACTTTTGACCTCCTAAAATGTGGAGTGTTTGTAAAGAAATGTGTACAATTCCTACAATTTCTATCAGATATTTTTGTTCAAACCTTCAAATTAAATGTTACAATCTGCACTTGAATTCTGTTGTAGAGATTTCATTTCAAATCCAATGTGGTGGCATGCAGAGCCCAACTCGCGAAAAATGTGTCACTATCCAAATATTTCTGGACCTAACTGTACATTTTTTTTGGTTGCGCAACATTGCGTTAAAATGCAATAACAGAAGATTAAAACATTGCATCTATCCCAAAATTGTATATAGAAAACATTAGCTCGAGACACAAACAATAAACCATCAAATAGCTGCAAATCCTGAAAAATGAGAATTCTATGGGTCTTGGAATATGGCGACAAATGCGCAATACTTTTCTGTTTTTACAAATTTCTGAATTTTTTTCACCACTTACAGAAAAGTAAAATTATACAAGTATTGTATCTATGAACTGACACTGACATGGTGAATCCTAATACCAGGTCAGTTTTACCATATAGTGGGGAGGATACATAAGAAAAACCCAAAACAATCGTGCATTTGCAGTTTTTTTGCTATTTTTACGCACTTAGAATTATTTTCCCATTTTCCAGTACAATATGGGGAATAATGAATGGTATCGTTCAAAAGTATAACTTGTCCTTCAAAACAACAAGCCCTCATAAGGAAATATTGATAGAAAAATAAAAAAAAGTTAAGGCTCTTGGAAGAAGGGGAAGAAAAAACAAAAACGAAAAACTGAAAATCGCCTGGTGGTGAAAGGGTTAAAGGGAGGATGATTTGACATGCTTAAGGCGGGAATCAAGAGAGCAGGAGAATCATATTAGTGAAGGGTTAAAATGGAAGGATCGGTCTATGGGGGTGTTATCAGTGAAGGGAGGGACATTGGGGGAGAAGAGGCGTTTATAAGGCTTTTACTGGGAGTAGCCATTTTAGACAGCCCATCAAGAGAACTATTATCCACCCACTCTCCCTTTTTATCGGTGCATGGCTCCTACCAAAAGGCTGTTTGTGTAGGGCTGTGGAAGTTCTTTACGTCCTGTTACGTCCTGTGTGAATTTGCCTCATCTATATCATAGCAGTTCGGGGAGGGTCTTGAAGTTGGTGGATCTGGCTAATGGCGGATCAATGGAGTTGGGAACCCACAAGGTTCTGTACCCCTCAGGAGAACTTAATTAAGTGGTGATGCGTAGTGAAATAATCCCGGGTTAAGGGATTAAAAGGCCCATGGGTATTGGTTTATGCTTTTTGATTAGGTTGTTTATCAGGTACCTTTGAGCTGATGCGAAGCGGTTAGAGGTAAGATACAACCTGAGTCGAGGCTGTCATATTGTGCCTGTCTTAAGTTTGGAAATTTGAGAACCATCCCTCTAAATTTTGGGTGCAGTATATGGTTTACACTTTTTATCACAATGTGTAATAAAAGACTTCCGTGGACAATTTAATCTAAGCCTAGTGGGTTGTCTGGGAATTTCATATGAAAGGTGGTAAGGGAAGGTTTAGGGGATACATGTCACATGACTCACAAATACCCTTTGTCATTTATCTATGATGTGATTAACACCTAACATACAGTTTTACCTTCCAGGCTGTATGAGTCATGTCAATTGATAATCAATATCTCTCTATTATGCAGCCTGTACTATTATGCAGATGTAATTTTTCACTTTAACAGACACAAAGTCAATACAATGTTGAATTGCCCAGGTTTCTTCACAACTACATATATTTTCTGAAAGAAAATGTACATAACTTTTCTTCAGACTGTCCTTTGTTATAGGAGACATAAACCTTAAGGAACAAAACCGGCCAACATGGAAAATTTTATTGCGACAGACACAGAAACATTATATATTTGGGATGTCTAACTGACTGTGACATCTCATTGATAGAGATAAGCACATTATGAATTATCCTGGATTAGCGGGTCCAACCGTATTTTTTTTTTTAAAAAACGTGATTCGGGCTCAGTATTAATCCCAAATATTTACCAGGATGCCAATCGTCATAAAAGTCTAAGGGGACCAGAATCATGGGCTTAAGAATGATAGTAGTAAGGGCTAGGGGGTTAGAACAGGTGCGTTTTCTGCAAATTTGGTGCAGGAATCTAGTGCAGACATTTCAGCACCAAATTTGCATCTCCTGGCAGAAAACCACATGGTGTCAAAACCGCTTTTGGGTGTCTTTTTTTGCAGAAATGCAGATTTGGTGCTTAAATTTATGCACCATATTCCTGCACCAAATCTGCATCTCATGGCAAAAAAAATTGCATCAAAACTGCATCATAGGCATTAGGTTTTCATGCGATTTTTTTTTTTGCCACGAGATGTAAATTTTCTTCAGGAATGTATAAATTTCAGCACCAAATCTGCATCTCTTGGCAAAAGATACACGGTTTTCTGCCAGCAGATGCAGGTCTGTGAACTCAGTGATCTCACCTGAGGTGAGGTTGCTAAGTTTAATAAGGTCACCTAAGGTCAGTTTACATGCGCTCACAGGTTGGTTACCGTGTGAACATCCACCTGTGACTGCAAATAAACTGAGTGACGTCACTGCTCATCGCTGCAGTTAAATCACTCTCTGCATAAAGCACACAGCATGCTGACATGTTCTGTTCTCATGCGCTGTGACTTCAGTATGTATGTAGGAGAGCTGGAATCGTTGTGGGACCTCATGTAAATTATGTTGGACCTGGGTGTTTTGGGGGTTAATTAAGGGGTGAAAGAGGGTGGGTTTTTTCCTGTATTTTATTTCAAATAAAGGATTGTTTTGGTGTTTGTGTTTATTTCTTTTCACTTTCAGATGAATAATGGGGGGTCTCATAGACACCTCTCAGTACTAATTTACGGCTTAGTGGCAGCTGTGAGCTGTCATTAACCCTTTATTTCCCCAATTGCCACCGCACCAGGGCAATCAACATGAGCCGAAGAAAGTGCTGGAATTGTCACATCTAATGGATGCTCATACCTCATCCAGCACCACGACTACCATCCGTGAGTTCCCTGCACCCTGCCTTCCAACCTCCAAAATCTACATCCCACAGCATACCCCACACCGAGTCCCGGGGCATTCCCCACTACCCATGGAGGGTCACAACATCTGGCTGCCCCCGTCATCACCCCGAGTACTCCCCACCTGCAGCAGTGGTACACCTAGTTACCACATACCACAGGTGGCATCACAAACTCTATAATACCCCTTGTAAATAGCCCCTTCATTTGAGTGGCCACATGACCCCCGGGTCCGGAGTCCCTTGAGCCACTGAGAATCCGGATCCGAGCAGCTCAGCTGCTGACATGGGGGCAGCACATCTACATGCAAGAGGCACAGAAGTGGAAGGCCTGTGACTACATTTTGCATGAATTTTAAAAAGATTCAGCCTCCTACCCTGGTACAACCTATTAATTTATTGCAAGGATTATCTAGAATGCTATGTAAGGATAGTATATGCAGCAAGAGATGGAGAGGAGGGCCTGTGAATACATTTTTTGTCAATTGTAAAAAGGTTCAGTCCCCTACCTGGTACTGCCTATGTACTTATTACAAGGCCTATCTAAAATTCCAAGGAGAGATTGTACATTCAGTAAAAGATGGGGAGGAGACAGAATACAGAATACACCGCCGCTCCTGTCAGCTCCACGCAGCTAATGAAGGGAATAGCGCGATCAGCTGAGCTGTCACTGAGGTTACCCGCTGTCACTCTATACAGCGGTGGCTGCGGGTAACCTCAGTGACAGCTCAGCTGATCGCACGGCTGTCTTCAGTTGCTGCATGGAGCTGACAGGAGCGGCTGTGTCTTCTGCAGCTCCGGTCACCTCCATGCAGCAGAGCTGGAAGTGACGCTGGACCATCCTGGATTAAGCCGGACATGGAGGGCTTTTTCGGGCTTATTAAAGTGGTGAACGAGGGTATATGTTTGTGTTTTTTATTTCTAATAAAGGATTTTTTCGTGTGTGTGTGTTTATTTACTAACACTTACAGATTAACCATGAAGGTATCTCGGGGAGATGCCTGACATGATTAATCTAGGAGTTACAGTTAGGTCCAGAAATATTTGGACAGTGACACAATTTTCGCGAGTTGGGCTCTGCATGCCACCACATTGGATTTGAAATGAAACCTCTACAATAAAATTCAAGTGCAGATTGTAACGTTTAATTTGAAGGTTTGAACAAAAATATCTGATAGAAATTGTAGGAATTGTACACATTTCTTTACAAACACTCCACATTTTAGGAGGTCAAAAGTAATTGGACAAATAAACCAAACCCAAACAAAATATTTTTATTTTCAATATTTTGTTGCGAATCCTTTGGAGGCAATCACTGCCTTAAGTCTGGAACCCATGGACATCACCAAACGCTGGGTTTCCTCCTTCTTAATGCTTTGCCAGGCCTTTACAGCCGCAGCCTTCAGGTCTTGCTTGTTTGTGGGTCTTTCCATCTTAAGTCTGGATTTGAGCAAGTGAAATGCATGCTCAATTGGGTTAAGATCTGGTGATTGACTTGGCCATTGCAGAATGTTCCACTTTTTTGCACTCATGAACTCCTGGGTAGCTTTGGCTGTATGCTTGGGGTCATTGTCCATCTGTACTATGAAGCGCCGTCCGATCAACTTTGCGGCATTTGGCTGAATCTGGGCTGAAAGTATATCCCTGTACACTTCAGAATTCATCCGGCTACTCTTGTCTGCTGTTATGTCATCAATAAACACAAGTGACCCAGTGCCATTGAAAGCCATGCATGCCCATGCCATCACGTTGCCTCCACCATGTTTTACAGAGGATGTGGTGTGCCTTGGATCATGTGCCATTCCCTTTCTTCTCCAAACTTTTTTCTTCCCATCATTCTGGTACAGGTTGATCTTTGTCTCATCTGTCCATAGAATACTTTTCCAGAACTGAGCTGGCTTCATGAGGTGTTTTTCAGCAAATTTAACTCTGGCCTTTCTATTTTTGGAATTGATGAATGGTTTGCATCTAGATGTGAACCCTTTGTATTTACTTTCATGGAGTTTTCTCTTTACTGTTGACTTAGAGACAGATACACCTACTTCACTGAGAGTGTTCTGGACTTCAGTTGATGTTGTGAATGGGTTCTTCTTCACCAAAGAAAGTATGCGGCGATCATCCACCACTGTTGTCATCCGTGGACGCCCAGGCCTTTTTGAGTTCCCAAGCTCACCAGTCAATTCCTTTTTTCTCAGAATGTACCCGACTGTTGATTTTGCTACTCTAAGCATGTCTGCTATCTCTCTGATGGATTTTTTCTTTTTCTTCAGCCTTAGGATGTTCTGCTTCACCTCATTTGAGAGTTCCTTAGACCGCATGTTGTCTGGTCACAGCAACAGCTTCCAAATGCAAAACCACACACCTGTAATCAACCCCAGACCTTTTAACTACTTCATTGATTACAGGTTAACGAGGGAGACGCCTTCAGAGTTAATTGCAGCCCTTAGAGTCCCTTGTCCAATTACTTTTGGTCCCTTGAAAAAGAGGAGGCTATGCATTACAGAGCTATGATTCCTAAACCCTTTCTCCGATTTGGATGTGAAAACTCTCATATTGCAGCTGGGAGTGTGCACTTTCAGCCCATATTATATATATAATTGTATTTCTGAACATGTTTTTGTAAACAGCTAAAATAACAAAACTTGTGTCACTGTCCAAATATTTCTGGACCTTACTGTATTGGCAGCTATGGGCTGCCAATAACTCCTTATTACCCCGATTGCCAACGCACCAGGGCAAATCGGGAACAGCTGGGTACAGTCCCAGAACTGTCGCATCTAATGTATGCGGCAGTTCTGGGCGGCTGCTGGCTGATATTGTTAGGCTGGGGGGCTCCCCATAACGTGGAGCTCCCCATCCTGAGACTACCAGCCTTCAGCCGTATTGCTTTATTTGGCTGGTTTTAAAATTGGAGGGGACCGCACGCCGTTTTTTTAAATTATTTAATTATTTATTTCACTGCACAGTATAAACACGCCCACCGGCTGCTGTGATTGGGTGCAGTGAGACACCTGTCACTCAGCATGGGGGCGTGCCTCACTGCAACCAATTATAGGCGCCGGTGGGCGGGGAAAGCAGGGAATACAAGATTGTTTAATGAGCGGACGGCTTTTTCAAAATAGTAAAAGCCGCCGGAGCAGTGTGAATGCCGTGCAGTCCCGCACCGGAGATCGGGGATCGGTGAGTATATGAGAGAAGGCTGCTCAACAGAGATGAGCGAACCAACTGTGGTTCGGCTCGAGTTCGGTTCGCCGAACGGAGGGCTCGTTCGAATTCGGTTCGGCAAACTGGTTCGGCGAACCACTCGAACCGCATAGGAAACAATGGGAGGCAATCACAAACACATAAAAACACCTAGAAAACACCCTAAAAGGTGTCCAACAGGTGACAAACAACTCACAACACAACACAAACACATGGGAAAGTTACAAGAACAAATTCTCATGTGAAAAAAAAACAGCATTACAAGGAATGCCCTTCTAAAATCATGTAAAACACCGCAAGGTTACTCCAAGCGGAGTTTCCCTTTTTCTCCAAAAATTGGGCCACACACACACCCACCCCTTCAGTGGCAGCACTTGTGCCCCAGTTGTACACTTCACAGCTAGATTTGCATCAAGCACATTAAAAAATACGCCATACTTAACCGTCCCCAGGATGGCACCGGGGTAGGTAGCTAAGTCTTTCCTGATCCCAGCTCTGTTCATCTTGGATCATTTTTAAAAACAATGTAAGCAAGGGTTACTCCAAACGGAGTCTCCCTTTTTTCCAAAAATTGGGCCACACACCCACCCACCCCTTCAGTTGCAGCACTTGTGCCCCAGTTGTACACTTCACAGCTAGATTTGCATCAAGCACATTCAAAATACACAATCATTTACTCTCCCCAGGATGACACCGGGGTAGTAAATTCCTTGTGGATCCATGACTTGTTCATTTTAATGAACGTTAGTCTGTCCACATTGTCACTGGACAGACGCATGCGTTTATCTGTCAGCACACACCCAGCAGCACTGAAGACACGTTCAGAGACAATGCTGGCAGCTGGACACGACAAAATCTCCAAGGCGTAAGTGGAGAGTTCTGGCCATTTTTCAAGATTTGAAGCCCAAAATGAGCAAAGCTCCGTTTGCAAAATCATGGCATCGATGTTCATTTGGAGATACTCCTGTATCATCCTCTCCAGCCATTGACTATGTGTCAGTCTCTGGTAGCCTTGCAAAGGATGGTCTAAAAAAATTATGAAAAGATTCAATAAAATTGCTTTTACCAGCACCAGATACGGTGCTGCTGGTACGGGTAGACTGTTGAAGATGATGAGACCGTCCCATGTTTGTCAAGTTACAACTGGGAGATTCACTCCGTGCACCACGGTTGTTTGGTGGAAAAGCCGAGCTAAGATCGAGTAACAGCTTTTGCTGATACTCCTGCATATGTGCGTCCCTTTCTATGGCTGGAATTATGTCACAAAATTTGGACTTGTACCGGGGATCTAATAGTGTGGCAAGCCAGTAGTCATCATCACTTCTAATTTTGACAATACGAGGGTCATGTTGGAGGTAGTGCAGCAAGAAGGCGCTCATGTGTCTTGCGCAGCCATGCGGACCAAATCCACTCTGTGTTTGTGGCATAGAGGTGCTAACCATTCTTTCTTCTTCTGACATCTACCCACAACCTCTTTCAACAGAAATTTGACCAAGGTCTCCCTCATCCGCTGAGTCTTGCATGTCCATGGACAGTTCGTCCTCCATTTCTTTATATTCTCCTGCACCTTCCTCAACATTTCGCCTGCTACCATGCGCCCTTGTTGATCCCTGTCCCCCATGGTCCCATGCCTGCCGCGTTAGTGATGATGAACGTCTGGACCTTGGTGATGTTGTTGTCTCTTGCGCATATGAATCCTCCTGTAGTTCCTCCCCTTCCTGTTGTCCCACACCCTGACTCCGAATAGTGTTTAGCGTGTGCTCCAGCATGTAAATGACTGGAATTGTCATGCTGATAATGGCATTGTCAGCGCTAAACATATTCGTCGCCATGTCGAAACTGTGCAGAAGGGTGCATAGGTCATTGATCTGAGACCACTCCATCAGGGTGATCTGCCCCACCTCTGCATCTCGTTGGCCCAGGCTATACCTTATGACGTATTGCACCAGGGCTCGACGGTGCTGCCACAGTCGCTGTAACATGTGGAGAGTCGAATTCCAGCGTGTCGGCACATCGCATTTCAGGCGATGAACCGGCAGGCCGAAAGACTTCTGGAGGGATGCAAGTCGCTCAGCAGCGGTGGTTGAACGGCGGAAGTGAGCAGACAGTTTTCATGCCCTGTTCAGAAGGCCATCTAGGCCGGGATAGTGTGTTAAAAATTGCTGGACAACAAGGTTCAACAGGTGAGCCATACAAGGCACGTGTGTCACCTTGTCCAGGCGAAAGGCCGCACCCAGGTTTGCAGCATTGTCGCACACGGCCTTACCAGGCTGCAGGTTGAGTGGAGACAACCATATATTAAACTTAGTCTCCAGAGCTGCCCACAACTCAGCCGCTGTGTGACTCTTATTTCCAAGACATGTCAAGCTAAAGACCGCCTGATGCCGTTGCGCTCTGCTGCCAGCATAGTAGTAAAGGGTGCGTGATTCCTTCTGTGCAGTTAGAATGATGGTGGCCTGACCAGGCAGGCTTGGGGCGGAGGTGGAGGACCCAGACAAGGTGGAGGAGGCAGAAGCAGTGGCGGAACTTGGACAGACAGAGGATTGACACACAAGTCGTGGGGACGGCAAGACTTGTGCAGCAGACCCTTCACCATCTATCACCATAGTTATTCAGTGCCCAGTCAGCGACATGTAACGTCCCTGTCCATGCTTACTGGTCCATGTATCGGTGGTGAAATGCACCCGTTGACACACAGAGTTTCTCAAGGAAGCGGTGATGTTGTGTGCGACATGCTGGTGTAGCGCAGGCACATCTTTCTTAGAGAAGTAGTGGCGACTCGGCATCTGGTACTGGGGCACAGCAACAGACATAAGGTCTCTAAAATCCTGAGTTTCCACCAGGCGGAAAGGCAGCATTTCGGTAGCCAAGAGCTTACAGAGGGATAAAGTCAACCTCTTAGCTTTGCCATGGGTTGCAGGAAATTACCTTTTATTTGTCCACATCTGAGGAACAGAGATCTGCCTGCTGTGTGTAGATGGTGGTGAGTAGGGTGTCCCTGGAAAAATGCAGGTTGAGGAAATGTGAGGAAAGTGCAGGCATAGACATGATGTTGCCTTCATCCAACGTTGGTGCTATCGATGTCTGAGAGAGCTGTACACACGCACTTGTTTCCTTTTCCAAACCAACTGACGACCTACCAAGCAAACTGCCTGTTGCGGTTACAGTGGTGGAAGTTGTGCGTGGAAAACCAGGTGTGACAGCTGCTCCCACAGTCCTAGAAGATGAAGAGCGCGCGGATGCACTGGAAGGGGCAGGCGGTGGATGGTCCGCTCCGCAAGGCCGCATTGCAGCACGGTGAGCTTCCCACTGGGACATATGATATTTATTCATGTGACGATTCATGGAAGAAGTTGTCAAACTGCTGAGGTTTTTGCCTCTACTAATAGATTCCCGACAAATTTTACAGATCACATGATTTGGGCGATCCTTTGCAAGGTCAAAAAAGGACCAGGCTAGGCAAGGCTTAGAGGGCATGCGACCTGCTGAGCCCCCCCCGACTAGTGCTCAGAGGCAGAGTGGTGGCTGAGGATGCAGTTGTAGACGTGCTACCAGTACTACTCCTCTGTCCAGGAAGGCGCAAGGTAACTTCATCATCACTAGCATCCTCCTCCACCGCCTCTGTTGACCTCCTCAAGTGCCTGACTGTGGGTTGTCAGTAGGTGGGATCTAGAACTTCCTCATCAAGTGTTGTGTTTGTACTCCCCTCACCCTCAGACCGAGCCTCTTCCTGACGTGAACGAATATTTAAGTTGTCATCCCAATCTGGTATCTGCGTCTCATCATCATCAGTATGTTCCTCATTGTCTATAACAACAGGTGTTACAGTTTGTGAATAAGGGTCAACAGTATGCTCAGAAACTTGGTCATCACGAGCTGAATCTGAGTCACAAAGGTTCTGGGCATCACTGCAGACCATTTCCTGGTCTGTACTCACTGTAGCTTCGGAGCAGACCTCTGATTCCCTGGCTATAGTGTGACTGAACAGCTCTGCAGACTCAGCCATCTCAGTTCCACCATACTGTGCAGGGCGGATGGAGACTTCAGAGCTGGGAGAAAGCAAGTGTGATTGGGATGACAACTCAGAGGACTGGTGTTTTTTGCGGTAGTTGAGGTGGCGGAGAGGGCACTTGTTGGACCACTTGAGATCCATTCAAGCATTTTCTTTTTTTGCCCATCATCTACCTTTGTTCCAGTTGTTCGTGTCCGTAAAAAAGGGAGCACATCAGATTGTCCACGGTAAGTAGTAGACATCTTACTTTTGCTGGAAGATGGTCTACCTTCAGCAGATGTTAATGGAGCTTTGCCACCTTCCCCACGGACAAACTCTTTTTTTCCTTTTCCAAAACGCCTCTTCCCTTTCCACCAGCATCTGTCATTTTGACACTCATTTTGATTGCGACAAGATTGTGCACTTAAAATGTGGTAGTAAAAATTGAGAGGTGGTGTAGATTGCAGCAGTGGTCTACCTTTATTGACAGCAGAATAAACAACAATAACTATCCCTGACAATGCAACTATGGCCCTTAAACTGACAGCATAGTTTGCTATTAGAATGGCTTAGTAACAATGAGTTTCAGTGTGCAATGCAGAGGTACTGCAAATATCTTTGCACCAGTGGCACAATAATGAAGTCCAACAGCCACTTTTAGGATGCCACTAAGTTTCCTCAGTGTTTGCTAGTATAATGGCTTAGTAACAATGAGCTGGAGTGTGCAAAGGGCAGGAGGGTACAGTGGCAGGGTTGTGGGTCTGTGTAGAGGAAAGGAAGCCTCACTTTATATCCCTCCTAATGGGGAAATGCAGCGAGGAAGTCCCTGACCTCAGCTACACAGACGCTGTTATCTGTAGCTGTTAAAATCTGTTTCCACGGACCTGACTGTCACCTATGGCTCTGAGCCTGCTGTTATTAGCCCTTACAAGGGCTAAAAGAAACTTCTATCCCTATTCTGTATAGCGCTGTGTGCAGAGCGTACACAGCAGTATCGGAGACAGGAGCTGCACCTGCAGTGACTGACACCCAGACGCAGAAGGCAGGTAATGGCGTCCTGACGGGCAGATACCCGTTTTTATAATGGAGGGACATTTGACATGGACATCCTATCATACATGCCGTTGCTTCTCTGGCTAAAAGTCCACTTACCTGTGTGTGTGTCTGGGATTGGCTGACATTCTGGCCCGCCCCACTACACGCGCGCACTGAGGGAAGGAAGACAAGGGAAAAAAACAATGATTGCCATTATCCCAGCAGCAGTGATCTGAATGCGCTGTTCCTGCACACTATACGCTGAAATTTCATAATAGTGTGAGTCACAGAGGGACTTACACTATTACAGCGGAAAGCCAGCTAGTAATTAGCTTGGATTTTTGCTGCTAGAACCGTTTTCGATTGTAACTAGAACTATCGAGCTTTAGCAAAAAGCTCGAGTTCTAGTTCGATCTAGAACAGCCCCCAAAATCACTCGAACCGCGAACTGGAGAACCACGAACCACGAACCGCGCTCAACTCTACTGCTCAATTCAGTTACTCAGGAGTTTAGCGGTCACTGGTGAGTCCTTTACGGGTGACCGCTAATCAAGACGCGACACAGACAGAGCCGCAGCATGACAATGAAGTCAGGTGAAGTTAACCCGAGTTCATTCTGATCGTGCGGCTCTTTCTGTGTCTGCTGTCATCTGCCATTCAGCTCTGCTACATGGCTGTCTGTGTCTGCTGTTAGTGGCCATGTAGCAGAGCTGAATGGCAGATGACATAGTAAAAACGCATCCCTACACATTACACACGAATGGCAAGTCAATAAATAAAAAAAAAAAAAGGTGCCCAATGCATACGTCACAGAACACATGATCTAAAGGATCGCACACAAAATTGATCAATTTAACATAGACTACTAACGCACGTGTGACAGCAAATGAACGACCTACGTGCTATCTCGTTAGATCACATATGCGATCTGGGCGTGTCACATCGCAAACGTGATTGCACAACAAATTGCAACGTGTAAAGCAGGCTTTACTTCCTGCCTCACACAGCCGAGAGCTGGGGAGACAAGAAATAAGCATATCTGGTTTTTACAGCTGTGTAGCTGTGATCAGCAGATATGGCAGAGTGATTAGACAGCTGATCCATATAGTCTCCTAGGAGACCTAATAAAATAAAAAAAAAGTTAAAGTTTTAAACAATTAAAAAAAATAAAAAAATAAAAGTTTAAATCACCCCCTTTTTGCCCCATTGAAAATTAAAGGATTAAAAAATTAAAAAAAATATACACATATTTCGTATCGCCGTGTTCAGAAATGCCTGATCCATCAAGATATAAAATCAATTAATCCAATCGATAAACAGCGTAGGGGCAAAAGAATTCCAAACGACAAAATTATATTATTTGGTCACCACAAACCTTGCGCTAAATACAATAACAAGCGATCAAAATGTAGCATCTGCACAAAATTGGTACCGTTAAAATCATCAGCCTGAGACGCAAAAAATAAGCCATTATTAAGCCATAGATCCCAAAAAATAAGAACGCTACGAGTCACGAAATATGGCGTAAAACGTGCGCCACTTTTTTCGGACAAACTTCTGATTTTTTTAACCCCTTAGATAAAAGGAAACCTATACATGTTTGGTGTCTACAAACTCGCACCGACCTTAGGCATCACACTGATACATCAGATTAACCGTATAGTGAGCTCAGTGAATGAAAACAATAGCGCTATAGCACTTTTTTTTTGCAGTTGCTCCGCATTTGGATTTTTTTTGCCATTTTCTAGTACACTATATGGTAAAACTCATGGTTTAAAAAAAATAATGGCGAAAAAAATGGAAAGCGCAAAATCAGCCAGTCGGGAATGGGTTAAGGAAGCAGACAATAGTGGTATTAATAGGTAAATTGGAAAGGATCTAGTCAGTGTGAGGCCTAAGCAAAATGACTATGAGGCACAGTTGTCGTTATGGGACACAAGATTGTGTAGGGTGCCACACGCCACATCATACGAAACAGGGCTGTAGATCAGGTACCAAGGAACCACCGCCGCCATTAGGTTGCGGAGATCATCAGTGTCAACAAGCCTAAATTGTATCATTTGCATGGAAAGCAATCTGGAAATATGGCCATTTATTGTTTTATCTTTGTGCAAGTGACTACTTATTGATGCTTGCGCTCCAAAGACTGGGGTACAGGCAGCTGGCTGCTGCACTGGGACATGGAAGTGGACATGGTTGCTGATGATGTTTGTGAATGTGCAAAGACAGTATCTTGGTGGGAGGCATCTGTGCCTTTGTCTTTGACTGGAGACTGACCAGCTTTGAGTTAAGGCCGTTTTACACGCAACGACATCGCTAACGAGATGTCGTTAGGGTCACGGAATTCGTGACGCACATCTGGCCTCGTTAGCGACATCAATGGATGTGAAACGAACGAACGACCGTTAACGATCAAAATTACGTGCCTAATCGTTGATCGTTGACGCGTCGTTCCTTTCCCAATTATCATTGCTGTTGCAGGACGCAGGTTGTTCGTCGTTCCTGCGGCAGCACACATTGCTACGTGTGACACCACAGGAACGAGGAACATCACCGTCCCCTCGGCTGCCCACAATGAGGAAGGAAGAAGGTGGGCGGGATGTTCGTGGGCAGGTAAGTATGTGTGACGGGTGTAAGCGATGTTTTGTGCCACGGGCAGCGATTTGCCTGTGACGCACAACCGACTTGGGCAGGTATGCTCGCTAGCGATATCGATAGCGATATCGCTGCGTGTAAAGTTCCCTTTACACTTTGTTTATAGTTGAGGGTGCAGATAAGGAGACACTGCGTAAGTCGACATTAGTCGACATAGTGTGCCAACCTCGGCGGTCAGGCAGAAACCAATCAGTGTCAAATTTAGGGTTTTTCCTAGTCGGAATATAAAACTGTGGATTTCAAGGTTCACAACTTTCCTAGTCTGTCCATCCCCCTGTGAGTGATAGAGTTCAGTTAAAACAGTCCACTTCCTCTTTTTATTATTTTATTTTAGCTACAACTAAATTTTCATGGAAAAATTTAACTTTTTATTTTCACATTCCAATATTATAAAAATATGCCATCACATCACTAGTTGAATTTCTTCAGAGGTGTAGTTTTCAAAATGGAGTCATTTGTGGAGGCGACTCTTCCAGGGTATTCCACACAAGACCTCATCAATCCTCCACAGACACCCCTCTCTCGGATTCGGATAATGATACACACAATCGCTATGGCAGATGTACAAAACCCCTGTCCTTTTTTAGATTTCAGAAGCCAAACAGGACAAAAAGGAAAATGCAAGGGGGGGGGCAATGTTTCAGAAACTCCACCCACAAATGTAACCAAAAGATTGCAATATTGCTCTTAATTACATAAGAGCACAAGATCATCTCATTCAACACTTGATCTTCTACATACTTGTAGTAAAAAACGGGCAGACTGACAATGAAGTGACTTCCTGTTTCTAGTATAGGAACAGAATATATTTTTCAGTTTTGCAGTGCATATATATATTATATATATATATAAAATCTCCAGACGGTGTGTGCCCATCGAAAAGTTTGGAATGGATCCAACAATTCATAAAATTTTCATTTTATTGCAAAAAATCATTAAAACACCATGCTGCTTGCAGCATATACAACTCTACGCATTTCTGGCACTATAAGCCCTTAGTGACTGAGTATCAGTATCAACATGGCATTTTAATGAATTTTTGCAATAAAATGATGATTTTTTGAATTGCTGGACGCATTCCGAATTTTTCTTTTGTACAGTATGTTCAGACAGGAGTCAGCAGCTTGGAATAGGACATTTATATTCATTTGAAGCAGATATAGGCGTATTTAATACACAGTGAGGCATCCATGCTATTTATATATAGACTGTCTATATACTTCTACTATCTAAATTACAAAATGAGTATGTTATTTGAATCTCAATTGATTTAATGTTTGGATTCTCTATTTATTGTCTCCATTTCTCATATACCATGTATCCTTTTATTTTTGTAGTGTGCATTTGATAAAGGTTAGTTTTCAAAATAGGGTCTCTTGTGTGGGGTTTCAGCTGTCTTGGTACCTTGGGGGCTAATCACATGTGACTTTGTGTCCTAATTGTGTCTATTTTGGCCAAATTTGCACTCGAAAAATAAAATCATGCTCCTTCCCTTTTGAGCCCTCCCACATACCCAAATAGTAGTTTTCTCCCACATATAGGATATCGGTGTACTCTGAGAAAAATTGCACAGCAAACCATTTTCTCTGGTTACCTTTGTGAAAATTAAAAATGTTGGGCTCAAGCAACATTTTTTAGGAAAAAAAACTTAATGTTTTATTATTTTCTTCCAGTTTGCTTTTTTTCTTGTGAAGCACCTGAAGAATTAATAAACTTCTTGAATGCATTTTTGAATACTGTAAAGCGGGCTTTACACGCTGCGACATCGCTAGCATCGGCTAGAGATGTTGAGCGCAATAGCACCCACCCCCGTCGTACGTGCGATATTGTGTGATCGCTGCTGTAGCAAACATTATCGCTACGGCAGCGTCACACACACATACCTGCTCTGCGACGTCGTTCTGGCCGGCGAACCGCCTCCTTTCTAAGGGAGCAGTTCATGCGGCGTCACAGCGACGTCACACGGCAGGCACAGCGACGTCACACGGCAGGCGTCCAATAGAAGCGGAGGGGCGGAGATGAGCAGGACGTAACATCCCGCCCACCCTCTTCCTTCCGCATTGCCGGTGGAGGCAGGTAAGGAGATGTTCGTCGCTCCTGCGGTGTCACACATAGCGATGTGTGCTGCCGCAGGAACGACAAACAACATCGTTAATAAACAGAAATTGATTTTTTGTTTCAGGACGACCACTCCGCAGCAAATGATTTTGGCCGCTTTTGCGATCGTTTAAGGTCGCACAAAAGTGTCACACACTACGATATCGTTAATGAAGCCGGATGTGCGTCACAAACACCGTGACCCCGACGATAATTCATTAATGGTATCGTAGCGTGTAAAGCCCGCTTAAGGGGTGCCATTTTTACAATCGAGCCTTGTTGGTAATTTTATGACAGATAGGATGCTCAAAATCAGTTCAAATGTAAAGTGGTCCCTAAGAAAGTAGGGTTTGTAAATGTCCTTGGAAAAATGAAAAACACACTTGACACGCATTGATCGCGCTGCTCATGCCCTTTTTCACTGCTTGATGCACTGCATTTAACCTGAAATAAAGAGTCTTTGCATGTTTAGAGTTGGATCCTGATATTTGTTTGAAGTTTTGGATTGTTTGGAGCCATGCCAGGGCTAAATCTGGGACTCCATGATGAAGGGGAATGGATTCTGTGGTGAGCTGAATCTGTTTCTATTGCTTTGATCTGTTTTTGCTCCCAAAAATAGATAATTTTTGGATGAGTTCTGAAAAAGCTATTATTTCTTCATTTAAACCAGTCGTTCCCAAACTCCAGTCCTCATGACCCTCAACAGATCATGTTTTCAGGATTTCCTTAATATAGCACAGGTGATGCCTTGATAATGATTTCATTACCTGTTCAATAGTAAGGAAAATACTGAAAGCATGACTTGTTGGGAGCCATGAGGACTGGAGTTTGTGAAACCCTGATTTAAACAATCAAGAGATCCCCAATCAAGCTTAAAACACTCAAAAAAGGGGATAGGGACCATGACAATTATATTAGTGTAACATGCTAAATTTTATTAATGAAATATCTGAAAGTTCAAATTACATTATAAAAAACAATTCATGCACAAGAATGTTCCCTTATAATAACAGCAACAATACAGGAAAATAAAGTGCACCATGCAGAGACCAATCATTAGATATTATCTGATAATAAGTTATTGTTTATCAAAAAATAAAGATTCTGATGGAATATTATAAGGTGCTCAAAGTTATTTCTGAGTATAAAATCATTCATATTATATATCCCGTGTATACAGTGAACTGAATGCAATAAATTATATAGGAGAGATTCTCTACCTTAATGTATGGTCTGGTGGTCCTGCTTGCTGCATACCCCAACACATGTTTCGTGCGGTAGTCTTCCTCAGGGTGTGCTACAGGGGATGGGATGTGAAGACCTTTTATACCCCAAGATGTTTTGAAATTCCCGCCAGCAGTGTGGGAGCTTCCGGTAACTGAGATGTCGGCGCATGCGTTACATGTTTTCTCCCACGTCATTTGACTTCCGACCACCGGTCATGGGATGCACAACACGCGATGCCGTCATTGTAACAGACAGCATCACATGGCAGCGTGCCAGAGTGCCGGTGGCTACTGAAGTGAGCGGCAAGTTCATGTGCTGGTTCGCACCTCTGGTGATGTGAAATATTCACTGATCTGTGCTAATTAAAAAGATCATGGATTTAATTTGTATTTATCCATTTGATAATAAATGAATGACACTGTGCAAAAAGTATGATACTATGTATTGTTCCTCATTAGTGCCCCAATCTAAATGTGAAATCTATAATATAGTGTGACATAATGCAGGTGTCAAAATTTGAATGTATGAGAGTGTATAGATATATGCATGTATGAAATAAATAAATAATATAAATTATCTTCATTAATGATGAAGTGTAGAGTGAATAAAAATTACCTAAAAAAATGTAATTATAATATGTTATTAAATATATAATCAAATTCGAAAGTGAAAAATAAATTGTTTTACAATATAATAATATGATTTAATTTCATAGTGTGTGTGTGAAATAATAAAGTGCAAATTAATAATTATACATAAAGTGAATATGTGAATATTCTTAACTATCAAGTTACATTTCTTGAACAATATAAATTCTAATGCTATGTAAATCATCACATAACAAAAATGTTAATATTATATTTCATCATCAATAATTACATAAATATTAAAAAATAAAAATAAATATCATAAAGCACCGAATATATGGATGTAATATATATATATACATATATATATATATATATATATATATATATACATATATATATATAAGTTCATGAAGAATAAAATAAAATTAGTTATGACCCTCTGGAGTCCATCAAATACAAAATGTCTTCTTTCTTTTCTTTATAATGATTTGATCCTCTTCCAGATAGGAGTACTTTCCATGCTTCAAGGAGAAGGAAGCGTCCTCACATCTCTAATTAACGTCATATGGATACTTCTCACTGCCGACGGACTGATGGTTATAAATAGAGTTGAGCGCGGTTCGTGGTTCGTGGTTCTCCAGTTCTAGGTTCGAGTGATTTTTGGGCTGTTCGAGATCGAACTAGAACTCGAGCTTTTTGCTAAAAGCTCGATAGTTCTAGATATGTTCGAGAACGGTTCTAGCAGCAAAAAGCAGGGCTTTTTACAGCTACAGTGTGCAGGAGCCATCGCTGGCAGCCTGCCACAAGCTGGTAACCAAGATAAACATCGGGTATCCAAGCAAAGCGCTTTGGTTAGTAACCCGATGTTTATCTTAGTTACGTGCAGGAAGCCCACACTTTCCCGCTCAGCTCAAGCTCACTCCGCCCCCTCCTGCCTGCGGCATGTACACATACATACACACACACACACACACACACACACACATCCCCCCCCCCCCCCGCTCGGCTTACCTGCGGTGATGAAGTCCCGCCATCCCGACCTCAGCGCTGTCACTGTCCTCCATGGCCGCCGCTTGTCACATCACCTCTCGCTTCCGACCCGAGACTGACTAGCGGTGACGTCACGGACCTCTCGCGATACTTGCTGTGAAGGCGCCGGTCATTGACCTCAGTGACAGGGGCTGTCAGTGTGCTGGAGATCAGCGCAGGTAATGTACCTCGCTGACAGCAGCACTTGTCATCCCCTGCAGTGACCTGGGCTGACCCATTGATGTTAGCTCAGGTCACTGCACTGCTCTCCCAGCCAATGGGGAACATCCTGCTCTTCATTGACTGGGACAGTGTGGATCGTCATGGCAACCCCTTGGATTACAGCAGACCTGGATTTGTTTTTCAATCTAATAAATTGGTTAAAGAGGGAATGTTTTGGGGAGTGTTTTTTCAAATAAAAATATGTTTGTCGTCTATTTTTTTTTATTACTGACTGGGTTGGTGATGTCGGGTATCTGATAGACGCCTGACCTCACCAACCCCAGGGCTTGATGCCAGGTGACATTACACATCTGGTATTAACCCCATATATTACCCCGTTTGCCACCGCACCAGGGCGCGGGATGAGCTGGGGCGAAGCACCAGGATTGGCGCATCTAATGGATGCGCCACTTCTGGGGCGGCTGCGGCCTGCTATTTTTAGGCTGGGGAGATTCCAATAACCATGGACCTCCCTAGTCTGAGAATATCAGGCCCCAGCTGTCTGCTTTACCTTGGCTGGTGATCCAATTTTGGGGGACCCCTACGTGTTTTTTTTTTAATTATTTATTTAATTTAAAATAACAGCGTGGGGTGCCCTCAGTTTTGGATTACCAGCCAAGGTGAGGTTGCCAGCTGTGGTCTGCAGGCTGCAGCCGTCTGCTTTACCCTAGCTGGCTACAAAACTAGGGGGAACCCTACGTCATTTTTTTTTCATTTTTTTGGCTAAATACAAAGCTAAGCACCCCTTAGTGCCACATGAAAGGTACCAAAGGGTGTTCCACTTTTTCTCCATTTTTTTCTCCACTTTTTCTCCACTTTTTCTCCACTCTTTCTCCATTTTTTTCTCCACTTATTCTCCACTTTTTCTCCTCTTCTTCTCCACTTTTTCTCCACTTTTTCTCCTCTTATTCTCCACTTTTTCTCCACTTTTTCTCCACTTTTTCTCCACTTTTTCTCCTCTTATGCCCCACTTTTTCTCCACTTTTTCTCCACTTTTTTCTCCACTTTTTCTCCTCTTATGCTCCACTTTTTCTCCACTTTTTCTCCTCTTATGCTCCACTTTTTCTCCACTTTTTCTCCTCTTATGCTCCACTTTTTCTCCACTTTTTCTCCTCTTAATCTCCACTTTTTCTCCACTTTTTCTCCACTTTTTCTCCACTTTTTCTCCTCTTATGCTCCACTTTTTCTCCTCTTATGCTCCACTTTTTCTCCACTTTTTTCTCCACTTTTTCTCCTCTTATGCTCCACTTTTTCTCCACTTTTTTCTCCACTTTTTCTCCTCTTATGCTCCACTTTTTCTCCACTTTTTCTCCACTTTTTCTCCACTTTTTCTCCTCTTATGCTCCACTTTTTCTCCACTTTTTTCTCCACTTTTTCTCCTCTTATGCTCCACTTTTTCTCCACTTTTTTCTCCACTTTTTCTCCTCTTATGCTCCACTTTTTCTCCACTTTTTCTACACTTTTTCTCTACTTTTTCTCCACTTTTTCTCCTCTTATGCTCCACCTTTTCTCCACTTTTTCTCCTCTTATGCTCCACTTTTTCTCCACTTTTTCTCCACTTTTTTCTCCACTTTTTTCTCCACTTTTTCTCCACTTTTTCTCCAGTTTTTCTCCACTTTTTTCTCCACTTTTTCTCCTCTTATGCTCCACTTTTTCTCCTCTTATGCTCCACTTTTTCTCTACTTTTTCTCCTCTTAATCTCCACTTTTTCTCCTCTTATGCTCCACTTTTTCTCCACTTTTTCTCCACTTTTTCTCCTCTTATGCTCCACTTTTTCTCCACTTTTTTCTCCACTTTTTCTCCACTTTTTCTCCTCTTATGCTCCACTTTTTCTCCTCTTATGCTCCACTTTTTCTCCACTTTTTCTCCTCTTAATCTCCACTTTTTCTCCTCTTATGCTCCACTTTTTCTCCACTTTTTCTCCACTTTTTCTCCACTTTTTCTCCACTTTTTTCTCCACTTTTTCTCCTCTCATGCTCCACTTTTTCTCCACTTTTTCTCCACTTTTTCTCCACTTTTTTCTCCACTTTTTTCTCCACTTTTTTCTCCACTTTTTCTCCACTTTTTCTCCTCTTATGCTCCACTTTTTCTCCACTTTTTCTCCACTTTTTCTCCACTTTTTCTCCACTTTTTTCTCCACTTTTTCTCCTCTTATGCTCCACTTTTTCTCCACTTTTTCTCCACTTTTTTCTCCACTTTTTCTCCTCTTATGCTCCACTTTTTCTCCACTTTTTCTCCACTTTTTCTCCTCTTATGCTCCACCTTTTCTCCACTTTTTCTCCTCTTATGCTCCACTTTTTCTCCACTTTTTCTCCACTGTTTTCTCCACTTTTTTCTCCACTTTTTCTCCACTTTTTCTCCTCTTATGCTCCACTTTTTCTCCACTTTTTCTCCACTTTTTCTCCAGTTTTTCTCCACTTTTTTCTCCACTTTTTCTCCTCTTATGCTCCACTTTTTCTCCTCTTATGCTCCACTTTTTCTCTACTTTTTCTCCTCTTAATCTCCACTTTTTCTCCTCTTATGCTCCACTTTTTCTCCACTTTTTCTCCACTTTTTCTCCTCTTATGCTCCACTTTTTCTCCACTTTTTTCTCCACTTTTTCTCCACTTTTTCTCCTCTTATGCTCCACTTTTTCTCCTCTTATGCTCCACTTTTTCTCCACTTTTTCTCCTCTTAATCTCCACTTTTTCTCCTCTTATGCTCCACTTTTTCTCCACTTTTTCTCCACTTTTTCTCCACTTTTTCTCCACTTTTTTCTCCACTTTTTCTCCTCTTATGCTCCACTTTTTCTCCACTTTTTCTCCACTTTTTTCTCCACTTTTTTCTACACTTTTTTCTACACTTTTTTCTCCACTTTTTCTCCACTTTTTCTCCTCTTATGCTCCAATTTTTCTCCACTTTTTCTCCACTTTTTCTCCACTTTTTCTCCACTTTTTTCTCCACTTTTTCTCCTCTTATGCTCCACTTTTTCTCCACTTTTTCTCCACTTTTTCTCCACTTTTTTCTCCACTTTTTTCTCCACTTTTTCTCCACTTTTTCTCCTCTTATGCTCCACTTTTTCTCCACTTTTTCTCCACTTTTTCTCCACTTTTTCTCCACTTTTTTCTCCACTTTTTTCTCCACTTTTTGTCCACTTTTTCTCCTCTTATGCTCCACTTTTTCTCCACTTTTTCTCCGTTCTTTTTCTATGGTCAGTCTACCCATTAGCTCTGCCATGCATACTGTAGCTCTACACCTACTGCACATGTTACTTTATGATTGACATCTCTTTCGTACCAGAGCTGTCTAAGCCTACTCTGACCCCATATTTGTCATTACTATATTGTCCTTGTACTGTATTATGACATTTGTATCATGTGTTTCATTTCTTGCTGTGTTGCAATTTTTTTGCTGCATCCCAATTGTACCTCTACATTGTTCGAGTTTATGTTATTGTTCTCTCACTCTTATGTGATACTGATTATTGTCATTTTTCATGATTACATGCAGATAAGTCCAATCTGACGAAGGCTCAGGCCGAAACGGGATTTGTAACTTGTTTTGGACAAAAACATATATGCTTATGAAAAAAAAATTTTCTTAATACGGACCAATAAAGAGTGATTTTGCATTACTATCCATTGTGACTTACTGACTTAGTCTGGGAGATATAGAGTGCCGAGGTTACTCACTAATTTTATCTATTATTACCTCTGAGCACCTATATACCAGTGAGCAGAGCTTCCTCTACAGTAGTTCTCCTGATTAGGCATGCCCTTACCTCATGAGCAGGGCATTGCAGCTTTGGTAGCAACCATTACGACATGGACTCTGCTGCTGTGGACCCGGGGAGAGTGAGTGCAGATTCATTGCACCCACACTCCTCACATGAAGGGTCCGCACTCCTAGAAAATGGGGGATACGTTCCCTGAGTGTCTCCCCCCCATATTCTAGACGGTCCAGAGTCGGCGTGGAACCACTTTATTTTTTTTCTTACAATAAATTGGTGAAAGAGGAAATGTTTTGGGGACTGTTTTTTCAAATAAATTTCTTTTGTCGATTTTTTGTTTTTGTTAGTACTGACAGTTTATGATGTTGGGTATCTAATAGACGCCATGACATCACAAACTGCTGGGCTTGATCTCAGGTGACTTTACAGCTAGTATCAACCCAATTTATTACCCCGTTTGCCACTGCACCAGGGCACGGGATGAGCTGGGGTGAAGCGCCAGGATTGGCGCATCTAGTGGATGCGCCACGTCTGGGGTGCCTGCGGCCTGCTATTTTTAGGCTGTGAAGGCCCAATAACTATGGACCTTCCCACCCTGAGAATACCAGACCACAGCTGTCCGCTTTACCTTGGCTGGTGATCCAATTTGGGGGGGACCCTACTTTTATTGTGTAATTATTAATATTTATAAAATAATTATAAAAAAGAGCCTGAGGGGACCTCCACATTGGATCCCCAACCACGGTAAAGCTGCCAGCTGTGGTTTTCAGGCTACAGCCGTCTGTTTTACCCTAGCTGGCTATCAAAAATGGGGGGACCCAACGTAATTTTTTTTTTTTAACTATTTTTTAAATAGAAAAAATTAATGGGCTTCCCTGTATTTTGATTGCCAACCAAGGTAACGGCAGGCAGATGGGGGTGGCAACCCATAGCTGTCTGCTTTATCTGCGCTGAGAATCAAAAATACCGCGGAGCGCTACGTCATTTTTTTAAAGATTTATTTTTACAGCACTGTGATGTCCAGCAATCAAAATACAGGGAAGCCCATTTTATTTTTAGTTATTTAAATAAATAATTAAAAAAAATATATATGGGCTCCCGCTGCATTTTTTGTATTGCTAGCTAAGGGTAATCCAAGCAGCTACTGGCTGCTAACCCCCACTGCTTGGTGTTACCTTCACTGGCAATGGAAAATCCAGGGAAGCATTTTTTATTTTTTTTGCCAAAAAACTACAAAAAAAGGACGTGAGCTTCGCCATATTTTTGTATGCTAGCCAGGTATAGCAGGCAGGTGCTGGAAGAGTTGGATTCAGCGCCAGAAGATGGCGCTTCTATGAAAGTGCCATTTTCTGAGCCGGCTGCAGACTGCAATTCGCAGCAGTGGGGCCCAGAAAGCTCAGGCCAACCGGTGGTGCGGATTCCAATCCCCAGCTGCCTAGTTGCACCTGGCTGGACACAAAAATGGGGCAAAGCCTACGTCATTTGTTTTCTAATTATTTCATGAAATTCATGAAATAATATAAAAAGGGCTTCCCTTTATTTTTGGTTCCCAGCCGGGTACAAATAGGCAACTGGGGGTTGGGGGCAGCCGTACCTGCCTGCTGTACCTGGCTAGCATACAAAAATATGGCGAAGCCCACATAATTTTTTCAGGGGGCAAAAAACTTCTGCATACAGTCCTGGATGGAGTATGCTGAGCCTTGTAGTTCTGCAGCTGCTGTCTGTCTGTATGGAGAAGAGCAGACAGCAGCTGCAGAACTACAAGGCTCAGCATACTCCATCCAGGACTGTATGCAGAAGTTTTTTGCCCACCAAAAAAATGACGTGGGCTTCGCCATATTTTTGTATGCTAGCCAGGTACAGCAGGCAGCCACGGGCTGCCTCCAACCCCCAGTTGCCTATTTGTACCCGGCTGGGAACCAAAAATATAGGGAAGCCCGTTTTTTTTAATTATTTCACTTATTTCATGAAATAATTAAAAAACAAATGACGTGGGCTTCGCCCTATTTTTGTGTCCAGCCGGGTACAACTAGGCAGCTGGGGATTGGAATCCGCAGCACAGGTTAGCCCGAGGTTTGTGGGCGCCTCTGCTGCGGATTTCAGTCCGCAGCCGTCCCAGAAAATGGCGCTCTCATAGAAGCGCCATCATCTGGCGCTGTATCCAACTCTTCCAACAGCCCTGGACCCGGGTGGCTTGTTGGGTAATCATGAGTTAATACTGGCTTTGTTTTACCAGCCAGTATTAAGCCAGAGATTCTTAATGTCAGGCACGTTTGACCCGGCCATTAAGAATCTCCAATAAAGGGTTAAAAAAAAGACACCACACAGAGAAAAAATACTTTAATAGAAATAAATACACAGACACATTAGAGACTCCATCTTTGTTACCCCTGTCAGCCCTCCACGACCCTGCTCTTCTGTCTGCTTTCTTTCTAGTGTAGTAGTAGTGACGATTGTAGTGAGGGGCATCACTTGGGGCTGGGGAACCTCCATCCTCACTACAATGCTCACTACAATCGTGCAGCCTTCACTCTGTGAGTGATCAGTGCTGGCTGCTAGCGGTAACGCTGACAGATGCGTTACCATAGCAACGGTGCTCTCGGAGCCGCGGTTAGCGGTGACGTCACCGCTAACTGCGTTGCTATGGCAACGGTGATCTCCGTTAATGACCGGCTGTGTCAGCCGGTCCCTAACGGAACGGGGAGTCGACCGTGTGCTAGAGCATGTCGCCGGTACACGGCGATACACATATGTGCACCGTGTACCGGAGAGATGCACTCGCAGGTCCTACATGACGTGTCATAGTCATGTGACCAGTCTGTAGCCAATGAGATAATAGCCACGTGACTGGTCACATGGCTATTTTGACGTCACGATAGGTCCTGCTTCTCTGCTGGCAGTGCAGGTCACCGGGAGGATTCAGCGATCATCGGATGGAATAGCGGCAGGAGACAGAGTGCAGAAGGGATCGCGAGGACCGGTAAGTGTTATGGCAATGTTTATTAACTGTTTGTGTACATTTATCATGCATTTTTATGTGTTTGTGATTGCCTCCCATTATAGCCTATACGTTCGAGTTCGGTTCGTCGAACGTTCGACGAACCGAACTCGAACGGGACCCCCGTTCGGCGAACCGACCTCGAGCCGAACCGCGACCGGTTCGCTCATCTCTAGTTATAAACTGGTAAGTAATCTATAAATAAAGAGTTAAATATTAAAATTTATTCAAAAACAAGTAAACCCATAATGTTATAAAAAATATACCTATTCCCCCTAAAAAATTGTCCTATCCCATGGAATACTATTCTCAGAATAAATATTTGTTGTTATAATTAAAATAAGACCAAAGAAAATAAAACAAAGAAAAGGGGAGCAGTTGTGCTGTCATGCATATGTTTATGCATACGTTTATGCATATGCATACTGATGTATATGTATACGTACCTACACACGTGAACACAGGTGTTCCCCCATTTGTATATATGCTTATGCACTAATATATTATAATGCAGGTATCTACAAGTTCTTGGGTAATATCCCAGACGTGACCATGATTAGAAAGATGGATAATAATCCAACAAAATTAAATCTACAAGAAAGCACTGAATCCAAAGTTCTCATTCAGGCCAAAGGAGGCTATACTATTAAGCCTATATATCCATTTGCTTTCTGTGCATGCCAAGGTTTTCGCTAAGTTGCCCCCTCTGATACTCATACAAACCTGGTCAATGCCTCTTTGTTTGAGGAGAGTGGAGCCAGAATTATGGTGGAAATAAAAATGTCTGGTGATGGTTTTGAGCTGGGAGGAATCATCCGTTGTTTTCCCTTTTTCATTGTCAGGTATGTGTTCGTGGATGCAAATTCTAAGTTCTCTGGAGGTAAGCCCAATATAAATTTTTTTACAAGGGCATTCAGCCATATAGATGACCTCCTTTGAACAATAAGGAGATGTCTGATTTGGAAGATTTTAGAGTGATCTGCATTAAAAAATTCTTTACTCTTGACCATATTCGGACAGGCCTTACAATGGCCACATGGGTAAAATCCTATCACTACCATCGAGTTGTCTTGCGATTTCTTTTTTCGGGGTCGAAGTGACTATGGACCAAAATATCACGTAGATGCTTAGATCTACGTGCTGTGATTTGAGGACAGGATGGTAAGCATTTTTTCAATATAGGGTCACTTAGTAAGATTGGCCATTGTTTGTTGATTACCTGTGTAAAATTTCCCCATTGTTTATTGTAATCGAAAATCAACCTGACCTCACCTCCGTCCATGTTTTTTTGTGATCTTTCCCATATAATAAATAATTTCTCTTCGTCTTTGCCCGTGAATAAGCCTCCTTAATGCATTTCTTGCTATAACCTCTCTCCTCAAATCTCCTCAGCAAGTCCTAAGAGTGTATATATAGTCATCAGAACAGATCCTCCTGCATGTTTAGAGCTGGATCCTGATATTTATTTACATTTTTGGATTGTTTGGAGCCACGGTGAGGCTGGATCTGGGACTCCATGATGAAGGGCATTGGATTCTGTGGTGAGCTGAATCTGTTTCTATTGCTTTGATCTGTTTTTGCTGCCAAAAAAAAATAATTAATGGACGACTTCTGAAAAGCCTATTATTTCTTCATTTAGTAAAGAAAAAAGCTATTGATACTTCCCAAAGACGGATTATTTTTGCACCAACCCTTATAAAACAAAACACAACTTTTCCATTAACACCGCCTTTGTATAAACACCAGCAAGGCAGGTATTTTCCTCAAAGAAGTATACTTTTTGGACTGTTTTAAAACATTCAGTGGCCTAAAATGTTAGCCAGTGTGTTTTTATATAGCATGTTGGTTACCACTGGTTTTTCCCTAGCCAGAGAAATGAGACATTAGTCAGACTGTGTTTGCATTAAAAGGTCATGAAGAGTTCATTACAGTCCTACTAGACCTCATAATAATACACACATTCACTGGAAAATTAGAGCCTTTGCAGCTTTTCAATTTGTAGCAAAAATAATTTGCTTAAATCATTTTTTTCTGAAAATTTGTCAAAAACTGTCAAATTGAAATTTTAAAAGATAAAGACTGCAAATCGTACAAATAAAACCTCTGCAGGTATACATGAACATATGAAATCATTTTATCCATTAGGTGCAAATAAATCACTTGATTTTACATAAAAAAGAAGAAGTCACGAAAAAGTAAAAAGGATAAAATTTCCAGCATTAAAAATAGTATCTGTGATGCTGATCACCCAGGAGTAATGAGATGCTAGACCACTAGGAGTCATTAGATACCCTAGTGGAGAAGATCTGCAGGGAAGTCAAACAAGCCAGGAGTCAGGAGTCGGGAGATAACATCAGTAACATAGGGAGAGAGGGAAGCGAGCCAAGAGTCAGAAAACCAGGAAGTCACGTAAAGTACCAAACAGAGAGCGGATCCAGGGTCAGAATACAAGCCGAGGTCAGTAGCCAAGAGGACAAGTCAGGTGCAAGGGAGAGAGCGGAGCCCGGGGTCAGGAATTAGCCGACGATCAGGGAGGCAAGGAGTCAAGATGGAGTAGGGGAGGAAACAGAACAGGGTACAAGGAACTAGGAAGTGGGACAAGATCAGGGCAGTCACTTACGGGAACTATTACTGGCAGCATTCTGGGTGTACTGGCTCCCGGATAAAGCAAGCCATATCTCGGAACAAGGCTTCAAAGAACAGACCCCTCCCACACCACACACGACTTAGACCGGGAACAACGAATTCACAGGAGGAAAATATGAGGCTCAGAACAGGCTCTGCAGGAGAGCAGAGCACCTCTCAAAGAATCATGACAGTATTCATTTGTCTGATATCGGTGATATCTGAACATGGCCTTGCATTCTATAAGTATTCCAATGCAGCATGTTATTAACATATTAATCAGCATATATAATTCACAACACATTATTTGTTGGCTTATTTGAACATTATTTATTGGATTTTGGTCAATTGGGATTGTTTTATGGACTTATTTATAGGATGAACAAATTAGATTAAAGTTATTCAATATGAATGAACAGCTATACAGCTCACTCATGAGAAAAAAGTGAATTATATTTGTATATTAAGGTTTACTGGTGTAAACAAATGCTTGAAATTAAACTATTTGCTTTGTGCTTAAGCGCCTGGGGAGAGAATTCTGACATATACAAGGATGTTCAAATGTCAGTTATATTATGTATTAAAACTTCTACTCACACTTATTCATGCTATATAGATACTGTATATATCCTTTTATGCTGTCAATACATATTTAATTGTTGCTTTCTTCTACACACATTCAATATAGGAATAATACATAAGTATGCACATGTATTATGTATAAAATCATGCATTTCTAATCATTGGCAATATATAGATTTTTTTTCAAGACAGCGATAATCCATAAAAGTATTATGAAACCGACAGGCATCTGCTGATTGTCTTCTGAGATGTTTAAAAACAAAATGACATTTTGCTGGTAATAGATGAAGGAAATGAACCTTAAGATGTGAATTGGATTATGCTGAACCTCTGAATTGTTCTCATGTGTGCTCATAAATGTGTGCTTTGTGCTTTAGCTTGGTTAGGCTATGTTATTTTCATTCAGTGTCTGTTTATCCCTTGGTATATTCATTAAAGTTTCTATTTCGATTATGTTCCTGACATATTTCAGTCTCAGCTTCTTATTAAACTACTTTGATTGCTCAACTTTGCAGAATGATTGTCATCCAAGTGCAACAATGTGTTTAATTATTAATGTACTGTTTCCCAGCTTCGAGTCATTCTACATGCCACACACATAGTCTGTTCATGCCTGTTTGATCAAAAAGTAGAAAATCATAATATTTAAGCAAATGTAACATTTACCATGAAACTGTTAGTGAATATTTTTATATTTTTCACACGTATTAGTTGAATTAAACTATATAAACTTTTTAAACAAGTATTTATTTTAAATAGCAACACACAAAAACACAGCATCTTAAAGTTCTATCAAAATGGATGGATTTTATGGAAATCTCAGGCTCGCTGCGCTTCCTTTTTACTCAGCATAAACTGACCTGCGGTGCGTGCTTCAAGTCCACAATGTGCCAATTTCTCTTTCGGGTACGCCGAGTTTTATGTGCAGATTTTTCACATAGACTTGCATTAGATCCAAAAAATCCGCAGGTAAAAAACGCACATATGTTTTTAATAATGTTTAATATTTACAGGAAATGTGTCTTATTTATTTTATTACATTTTTAGGCCTCTTTCACACTTCAATATATTAGAAAACCCGGCACACAATTGAAAAAAAGGAGAATATCCAATCAAGTTGCTTTTAATATGCTGGTATTTTATTCGTGAAAAAATTCAATGCAGTCAATGTGTGGCAAAACAAGCAGGGTGAGGTCCAACGTTTCGGCTCATATGTGAGCCTTCACCAGGGACATAAGATGCTGAAACGGTATTGTACAGAAATACAAAAAGGGCACAATTTACAATAACATCATGATATAAATGCATAGCATATCAACACAGCGTATGTGGGATGATACATGGGAAAAAGGGAGAGGAGAGGAGGGGAGTTCCAATATATTAGAAAACCCGGCACACAATTGAAAAAAAGGAGAATATCCAATCAAGTTGCTTTTAATATGCTGGTATTTTATTCGTGAAAAAATTCAATGCAGTCAATGTGTGGCAAAACAAGCAGGGTGAGGTCCAACGTTTCGGCTCATATGTGAGCCTTCACCAGGGACATAAGATGCTGAAACGGTATTGTACAGAAATACAAAAAGGGCACAATTTACAATAACATCATGATATAAATGCATAGCATATCAACACAGCGTATGTGGGATGATACATGGGAAAAAGGGAGAGGAGAGCACCGATCCTCTTTGTAGTAGAGCGCAGATTATCTCTTTCTTTCACACTTCAGTGAAAAGCACACAAGTTTTTCACTGACATGAAAAAAGTGCATATGTCCCTCCGTGTGCCGTGAATTTGGCACACGTGTGATCTCCGTGCGTTATACATGATAATACATGGAGATCAGGCACTTTTACTCACCTGTCCACGCCGCTGCTGTCCGTGTTGCTGATATCTCCTGCGATGCTGTGTCCGACCACCGCTGTCTCCCATCTACAGCTACTTCTGGGTTGGCTGTGCAATGCATATTCATGAGCATAATTAGCTGGCCTGGAAGTAGAGACAGCAGAGGCAGAGACAGCATCGCTGGAGATGGGTGAGTTTAAAAAGTTTTTTATTTTAAATATTCATGATTTTTCTGGTACATGTTACACGGATCACACCATAGAGTGGTCCATGGGACATCAGTGATGCCAGAAAAAAATGGACTTGTCTCTGTGTGGAACACACAGACACGCGTGTGGGCCACACAGAAACACATCAAATACATACCAGAATCACTGATGTGTGAAGATGGCCTTAGAGAAGCCCTTCAACCTGGCATACATAACAAACAAGTAGGAACTCAGGCTGCCATGACAATGCAATTGGTAGAATGCAATAATTTTGCAACAAAATCTAAGAGGCTAAACTGCTGAAATCTGCGCATACTCCCATCATACATTAATACCAGATGTCACAAATTATAGAGTGGATCCCCTCCAGGTTTCATGGACCCCAGCATTGGTCTAGCTACACCATTGTGCTTTGAATTCAAGAATGCACACCAAGAACAAATCTGTTCTTATAATTCTATGAGAGCCACATTACAGATTTGTAATACAACAGTGTTCATGAACCTTTAGTATCAGGTCTACAAGATGACTTGAAATAGTTATCCACCAAAATTGTCCTTTTTCTTATTTTGCTGTTTTCCATAGTATGACAAATAGAAAAAGAAATTGAAAAGACTAGAGGGCAAACAGCATTTTTTCAGGATCGTATGATGATATTTCTCTGTATTACTTTTTCTCAGTGCAAAGAAATCAGTCCTCTCTTAAATCCCTGCCTCCATATCCATTTTAACGAATATACTAAAAATTAGATATGGTTTGCATTGTCTGATACCCGTAACTAGAGATGAGTGGACTCAAATTTTAAAGCATGGAGGTCGTACCCAAAACAGACTTTATAAAAAAAAATCAGTGTTCGAGTTCAAAGTTTGGGTGATTTACGTATGCTAATTACTTGAGCGAGCATCGGTTTTCTCGGGTATGCAATGTGCTCAGCTTAAAATACAACATAGAAAGTAAATGTGTCAACTTTAACTTTATACTTTTTAGAGAGGATTTCATCTTCAACCTTGCTTAACTGTTCACAATAACAGTAATTTTGACCACGGGTGCCCAAACTTTTGCATGCTTCTGTTCACACAGCCATACATATACCTGCATAAAAATATAGACACACATAGACTTTTAACGTTCAAAAGGGAAAGCCACAAAGAGTAACCATAGGTAATTCATTATTTTATTTAACAAATTGCAGCAAATAAATTTTAACACTTTACATACATCATGCAATCTGTCATCCTGCACATTTCTAGAGGGGCAGCAAGAGATTGTGTGTAGTGATGCCTAAATATTTGCGCAGCCATGAACAAAAGAAGACCATGGTGGGAACATCAATTATTATCTCAAGAGGTAGACTGTCATGAGACAAAGTTGCCAACAAGTGATTTTGTTAACTCAAAAGTAAGGAGGAGCAGACTGCTGAAGTGGAAGATGAGATGATGAATGATGTAGTCACTCATCCAACCTAGGAGGCTGCCATGCAGTGTGAGGACAGCAGCGCAGAAGGGGAGAAAGCACAGGCAGGAAGATGCAGTTGAGTGATCAGATGGAGAAGACGGGCAACTGTTTTCCAGAGCACCTGTCGCGGGCGGGAAGGGCGCCGCTGCGCTGCGCTGGCTAACGCTCGGGTCCGGCGCTGCTGCGACGGCTGCTCGGTGGCTTGAGCGCTGGGCCATATCCGGGGACTCGAGCGGCGCTCCTAGCCCGTGAGTGAAAGGGGGTAGTTTGGTTTGGGGATTTGGTCCGTGACGCCACCCACGGGTTGTGGTGAGGTTTGGCACCACCACTGCTGGTAACTGTCAGGGCCAGGTGGACGGGCAGACCCAGGAGGTGGATCCACTGGGCCGAACTCCTAGATGGTGGTAAGGGGTCCGGTAGCTGGAGCACTATAGGCAGCAGAACAGTCCGTGCACACGAGTATAACGGAGAAGTCCCTGGGACCACGGAGTCACTGATGGTAGTCCGGGTGACGCAGCTCAGGTTCGGAAGCCGAGAAGATGTCAGGCGGGGTCCGGAACCTTTGGAGCGAGATGACGGGTCACCGCAGGGATCCGAGATGGTACGGACTGTCAGGATGGCAGATGGACAGCGTTCGGGGTTCGGGATTCGGCAGGACCGGATGGCGAGGCAGGCACGGCTCTACAAGAGAGATAGGTGAGTATATCACAGCGACACCAGGAGACCTGACTCCTAGCTTAAGAAACACGAAGATCAGGCCCCGCCCCCTTGGACATTAAACCCCTTTATACCCTGTACCTGTTTGCATCATTTCCTGTTAATGGACGCTGGCTCTTTAAGAAAGGGTCAATGACCGCGCGCGCGCCCTAATGCGCATGCGCGCGGCCCGAGTGCCAGAAGCCAGGGCAGGAAGCTGCGAGGAGGAAGCAGCAGGGCCGGGTTGGGGCTGGGAAGCCGACGGGCACCGGGAGCGGGGACCAGGACGCCGGGGACGCGCCGGCAATGGCTGCTGGAGAGCGGGGAGCGGCGGTGACCGGACCGAGGACCCGGGAAGCGAGGCAGGGGAGCCGGGGAGCGTGACAGGTGAGCCGGAGGGCAGCGCAGGGGACCCGGGGAGCGTGACAGTAACGGGGATCATGGGAGCGATGGCAGAGAGCAGCTGGGATGTTGTTCTCCCCCTCCGTGGGTAGGGGTTGGTGGTCCCGGGGCCCGGTGAGGTGACGGGGAGGCAGGGTTGGGAAGGTGCAGGGTCGCTTGGACTGCGCAGCGCGGTGCCGGACGGCATGGTAGTACTCACTCAGCCACAAATGTACGCAAAGTCTCTGGTAAACCAAATGGCTGGATGGACGGGTCCCGCAGCCGGCTGCTGTGGCTTCTCCCGGATGGTTGGTGGTGGCTGCCTTTCCCTGCACCTTTGTGTATGTTCGGTCCCGATGGATTCCCACCGGTAACCTGCTCCCCAGCGTGTATATGTGCCGGAGGAGCCCTTTTGCCCGCAGGCTCTGTCCCTTGGAACTCTAGCTGTGGCGGTAGCTGTATTTCCTTTTGCTGGTTGGACGGTTGGCTTCAATCGGGTCTTGGCTGTTAGGAAACCCCTAGGGTTCCGGTCACTGACGGATTTGACCTCTAATGGCGGCTCCAGGCCTGGTCGGGGTCCGCAGGCCCTGCCTGTGTGTGCTGCCTTCACTTCGCTCCCTGGTTCAGTACCGGCGGGCCACCGTCCATCCCCAGTCCTACGGTTCCGCGTTGATCTGCCTCTCCTGCAGACGGCCACCACCGTCTGCCAACCTTGCTCTAAGTGCCCGGGCCACACACCCGGACACGGTCAGTTTGCTCCACACTCCTTTCTCTTTCACTTCCCTCACTGATCTCTCTACTCAACTAACTTCCTTCTCCCGCCTCCAGGACTGTGAACTGCTCAGTGGGTGGGGCCAACCGCCTGGCTCTACCTCACCTGGTGTGGACATCAGCCCCTGGAGGGAGGCAACAAGGATTTTGTGTCTGGCTGATGTGCCTTTCTCGGGGTGGGGGTGTGGGACCTGGATAGTCCAGGGTGCCACATTCCCCCTTGGTTAAATGCAGACCGTCCGCAGGCTGCCCGTCCATCACCGGTTTTATTTTGCAAACTGTAAAAAGAATAAATAACATGTAACGGTAAACATTAAGCATACTTCAGGTCATCTTGAACGTTGCAAAAACACATATATATATAAACATTTTTAATTACAAAGGACGGCTTCCGCTCTCCCACCCAAGCAACCTAGCCCTGATGCTGCCCCTAAGAAGTGGGCAGCACCCCTTGACCCCAGTCCAGATCCAGGCTGCCCGAGCAGGAACGGGTATGGTGCCTCGCACCCGACTGTCACTTCAGGGGACCCCACGTCCATGGGGGACCCCTGACCCCTGGAGGATCGCCACCGATTGCGGTAGTGGCGGGCCTGGGCCATCTCTTTCCTCCAGGCCCATCCTCCAAACCTGCCTCTCCGGAGGCGGCAACGGAAAACATGCCCCAACATATATACAATCCCACAAGTTCGTGGGTGCCCTGCAAGTTCTCAGGCATGTCCATAATCAGTTTCTTATGCAATGGTAGGGGGTAATCAACGGTTAATCAGGGGACAACAACTCCAGTCCCAAAGGGGACGGTTCTCTTCGGACGGATAATCAGATGATTTACTCGGTTTGATTCACAGTCATTCACTTAACAGGTTAACGGTACTGGTGGTCCCAACGGGGACAACGGTGCAACGGAGGGACCGCTGCCTTACTCCGACTCTTCTTCTGAGGTGGCCTCACCCTCCGCTACCAATATTTCAAACATGCGGTGACAGGCCTGTTGGGAAAGGGGCGCCCAGTATCCATTTCCACCGGCGCGCGGGATATAGAAAGCTACCGGCCCACCGCCGTGGCGAAGACTCTCACCCGCTTCCTCGGACTCCGAAACTGGCTCTGTATCAGGTCCGGAATCATCACTCCTAACCCCCTCACAGTCAGGCGCTCCCTCTAGGGCCAGGCGGACTGCCGGGGCCTTCTCCTCCTCTGCGCCAGGTGGGTCGTTACCAGTCGCAGCAGCATCCAGGCCTGCAGCCTCCTCCAGCTCTCCGACCTCCGGGCCCTCGGCTCTCAGCATCTCAGGCCCCACCGCTGTAGCACGGAGCAGCAGGTCAGGTAGGTTAGCGCTGGGGAGCCCCATGGGTAGTGGCAGGGACGGTACAAGGGCCAGGATCGGACCGGGTCTCCCAGCCGCAGCGGCCGGTCCCTGTGGGACATGGAGGTGTGGGTCACTCACCAGCTCCGTCACGTCGGCTCCCAACTCCTGCATCTGGGCAATCGCAATCAGCGCTTCCACCTCGGTGGTCCACTGTTCCGCCAGGAGACGTATCTGATTCCGATGATGTTGGTTAGACTCAGTTACTCGGGCCCTTACCCACGCCACGGTCCCAGGCGCGGGCTGCTGGGCCTCAGGCGGTGCAGGCGGGACTGACATGGTGTCGCGGTTTCAGGGTTCCAGGAACCGGGTCGTTTACAGAGTCCTGGCGTCCCTGTTTCTATGGCCTTGGTTTACATGCGGCCGGCCGCCATCCGTCCCCCCTTGGTTCTTCCTCGGCACCTCCTCTTCAGGGGCGGGGCTTCGGCTTTCGCGCCTCCACTGCTCGAGAAGACGCTCGAGCGGGAAAATCTTCGCACCCAAGATGGCGTATTCTGTAATTTTTCGGCCGGACACCGCCGGCGGGACACAAGGCGCACTTCTACCAGCCGGCAGAACGATAAGATCCTGTTCGTGATGCCAAGTTTTCACGGGCGGGGAGGGCGCCGCTGCGCTGTGCTCGCTAACGCTCGGGTCCGGCGCTGCTGCGACGGCTGCTCGGTGGCTCGAGCGGTGGGCCAGATCCGGGGACTCGAGCGGCGCTCCTCACCCGTGAGTGAAAGGGGGTAGTTTGGTTTGGGGATTTGGTCCGTGACGCCACCCATGGGTTGTGGTGAAGTTGGGCACCACCGCTGCTGGTAACGGGTATCCCAGGAGCGATAGCAGGGAGCAGCTGGGATGTTGTTCTCCCTCTCCGTGGGTAGGGGTTGGTGGTCCCGGGGCCCGGTGAGGTGATGGGGAGGCAGGGTCGAGAAGGTGCAGGGTCGCTTGGACTGTGCAGCGCGGTGCCGGATGGCACGGTAGTACTCACTCAGCCACAAATGTACGCAAAGTCTCTGGTAAACCAAACGGCTGGATGGACGGGTCCCGCAGCCGGCTGCTGTGGCTTCTCCCGGACGGTTGGTGGTGGCTGCCTTTCCCTGCAGCTTTGTGTATGTTCGGTCCCGATGGATTCCCACCGGTAACCCGCTCCCCAGCGTGTATATGTGCCGGAGGAGCCCTTTTGCCCGCAGGCTCTGTCCCTTGGAACTCTAGCTGTGGCGGTAGCTGTATTTCCTTTTGCTGGTTGGACGGTTGGCTTCAATCGGGTCTTGGTTGTTAGGAAACCCCTGGGGTTCCGGTCACTGACGGATTTGACCTCTAATGGCGGCTCCAAGCCTGGTCGGGGTCTGCAGGCCCTGCCTGTGTGTGCTGCCTTCACTTCGCTCCCTGGTTCGGTACCGGCAGGCCACCGCCTGTCCCCGGTCCTACGGTTCTGCGTTGATCTGCCTCTCCTGCAGACAGCCACCACCATCTGCCAACCTTGCTCTAAGTGCCCGGGCCACACACCTGGACACGGTCAGTTTGCTCCACACTCCTCTCTCTTTCACTTCCCTCACTGATCTCTCTACTCAACTAACTTCCTTCTCCCGCCTCCAGGACTGTGAACTCCTCAGTGGGTGGGGCCAACCGCCTGGCTCCACCTCACCTGGTGTGGACATCAGCCCCTGGAGGGAGGCAACAAGGATTTTGTGTCTGGCTGATGTGCCTGTCTCGGGGTGGGGGTGTGTGTTGTAGTACCTGTGACGACTTGGCTAGTCCAGGGCGCCACCCACCCACCCTTGGTAAGTTACTGTTATGCACACTGAAGTGCACAAGTTGTATAATAAGAAAAAAAAGTGAGCCGGAGTATGAGATGGTATACATGGAACTTGTGAGACCATGTTCACACTGGCCATGAGACAAAGAGAAACCAAGGAAAAAAAAGTGAAAACATACCCTGCTGTAACTAAATAAAAGCATAGTGCATATAAACATAGGGTACTTAGTAAACACTGTTTTTGATCAAAAAAAGCATAAAGCTATCCCACCAAACATCAAGGTGTACCCAGTTGGGATAGTACCTACACTCTCTAATATTAAAACCTTACCATGGGTCTAAAATAGGCCTCAATGTGGCTAAGGGCTGAGAGCGACCGTGTCCCAACAGGACACACACAGTCAGGGGGATTCACAGAATGAAATGTCCAGCTCGCTGAGAAGGGGGCCACTCCCTGTTTGTACTGAATACAAAAAAAACTACATAAAAACAAAAAAGTGAGCCGGAGTATGAGATGGTATACATGGAACTTGTGAGACCATGTTCACACTGGCCATGAGACAAAGAGAAACCAAGGAAAAAAAAGTGAAAACATACCCTGCTGTAACTAAATAAAAGCATAGTGCATATAAACATAGGGTACTTAGTAAACACTGTTTTTGATCAAAAAAAGCATAAAGCTATCCCACCAAACGTCAAGGTGTACCCAGTTGGGATAGTACCTACACTCTCTAATATTAAAACCTTACCATGGGTCTAAAATAGGCCTCAATGTGGCTAAGGGCTGAGAGCGACCGGGTCCCAACAGGACACACACAGTCAGGGGGATTCACAGAATGAAATGTCCAGCTCGCTGAGAAGGGGGCCACTCCCTGTTTGTACTGAATACAAAAAAAAAACTACATAAAAACAAAAAAGTGAGCCGGAGTATGAGATGGTATACATGGAACTTGTGAGACCATGTTCACACTGGCCATGAGACAAAGAGAAACCAAGGAAAAAAAAGTGAAAACATACCCTGCTGTAACTAAATAAAAGCATAGTGCATATAAACATAGGGTACTTAGTAAACACTGTTTTTGATCAAAAAAAGCATAAAGCTATCCCACCAAACGTCAAGGTGTACCCAGTTGGGATAGTACCTACACTCTCTAATATTAAAACCTTACCATGGGTCTAAAATAGGCCTCAATGTGGCTAAGGGCTGAGAGCGACCGGGTCCCAACAGGACACACACAGTCAGGGGGATTCACAGAATGAAATGTCCAGCTCGCTGAGAAGGGGGCCACTCCCTGTTTGTACTGAATACAAAAAAAACTACATAAAAACAAAAAAGTGAGCCGGAGTATGAGATGGTATACATGGAACTTGTGAGACCATGTTCACACTGGCCATGAGACAAAGAGAAACCAAGGAAAAAAAAGTGAAAACATACCCTGCTGTAACTAAATAAAAGCATAGTGCATATAAACATAAGGGTACTTAGTAAACACTGTTTTTGATCAAAAAAAGCATAAAGCTATCCCACCAAACGTCAAGGTGTACCCAGTTGGGATAGTACCTACACTCTCTAATATTAAAACCTTACCATGGGTCTAAAATAGGCCTCAATGTGGCTAAGGGCTGAGAGTGACCGGGTCCCAACAGGACACACACAGTCAGGGGGATTCACAGAATGAAATGTCCAGCTCGCTGAGAAGGGGGCCACTCCCTGTTTGTACTGAATACAAAAAAAACTACATAAAAACAAAAAAGTGAGCCGGAGTATGAGATGGTATACATGGAACTTGTGAGACCATGTTCACACTGGCCATGAGACAAAGAGAAACCAAGGAAAAAAAAGTGAAAACATACCCTGCTGTAACTAAATAAAAGCATAGTGCATATAAACATAGGGTACTTAGTAAACACTGTTTTTGATCAAAAAAAGCATAAAGTTATCCCACCAAACGTCAAGGTGTACCCAGTTGGGATAGTACCTACACTCTCTAATATTAAAACCTTACCATGGGTCTAAAATAGGCCTCAATGTGGCTAAGGGCTGAGAGCGACCGGGTCCCAACAGGACACACACAGTCAGGGGGATTCACAGAATGAAATGTCCAGCTCGCTGAGAAGGGGGCCACTCCCTGTTTGTACTGAATACAAAAAAAAAACTACATAAAAACAAAAAAGTGAGCCGGAGTATGAGATAGTATACATGGAACTTGTGAGACCATGTTCACACTGGCCATGAGACAAAGAGAAACCAAGGAAAAAAAAGTGAAAACATACCCTGCTGTAACTAAATAAAAGCATAGTGCATATAAACATAGGGTACTTAGTAAACACTGTTTTTGATCAAAAAAAGCATAAAGCTATCCCACCAAACGTCAAGGTGTACCCAGTTGGGATAGTACCTACACTCTCTAATATTAAAACCTTACCATGGGTCTAAAATAGGCCTCAATGTGGCTAAGGGCTGAGAGCGACCGGGTCCCAACAGGACACACACAGTCAGGGGGATTCACAGAATGAAATGTCCAGCTCGCTGAGAAGGGGGCCACTCCCTGTTTGTACTGAATACAAAAAAAACTACATAAAAACAAAAAAGTGAGCCGGAGTATGAGATGGTATACATGGAACTTGTGAGACCATGTTCACACTGGCCATGAGACAAAGAGAAACCAAGGAAAAAAAAGTGAAAACATACCCTGCTGTAACTAAATAAAAGCATAGTGCATATAAACATAGGGTACTTAGTAAAAACTGTTTTTGATCAAAAAAAGCATAAAGCTATCCCACCAAACGTCAAGGTGTACCCAGTTGGGATAGTACCTACACTCTCTAATATTAAAACCTTACCATGGGTCTAAAATAGGCCTCAATGTGGCTAAGGGCTGAGAGCGACCGGGTCCCAACAGGACACACACAGTCAGGGGGATTCACAGAATGAAATGTCCAGCTCGCTGAGAAGGGGGCCACTCCCTGTTTGTACTGAATACAAAAAAAAACTACATAAAAACAAAAAAGTGAGCCGGAGTATGAGATGGTATACATGGAACTTGTGAGACCATGTTCACACTGGCCATGAGACAAAGAGAAACCAAGGAAAAAAAAGTGAAAACATACCCTGCTGTAACTAAATAAAAGCATAGTGCATATAAACATAGGGTACTTAGTAAACACTGTTTTTGATCAAAAAAAATTTGGGATTTGGTCCGTGACGCCACCCACGGGTTGTGGTGAAGTTGGGCACCACCGCTGCTGGTAACGGGTATCCCAGGAGCGATAGCAGGGAGCAGCTGGGATGTTGTTCTCCCTCTCCGTGGGTAGGGGTTGGTGGTCCCGGGGCCCGGTGAGGTGATGGGGAGGTAGGGTCGAGAAGGTGCAGGGTCGCTTGGACTGTGCAGCGCGGTGCCGGATGGCACGGTAGTACTCACTCAGCCACAAATGTACGCAAAGTCTCTGGTAAACCAAACGGCTGGATGGACGGGTCCCGCAGCCGGCTGCTGTGGCTTCTCCCGGACGGTTGGTGGTGGTTGCCTTTCCCTGCAGCTTTGTGTATGTTCGGTCCCGATGGATTCCCACCGGTAACCCGCTCCCCAGCGTGTATATGTGCCGGAGGAGCCCTTTTGCCCGCAGGCTCTGTCCCTTGGAACTCTAGCTGTGGCGGTAGCTGTATTTCCTTTTGCTGGTTGGACGGTTGGCTTCAATCGGGTCTTGGTTGTTAGGAAACCCCTGGGGTTCCGGTCACTGACGGATTTGACCTCTAATGGCGGCTCCAAGCCTGGTCGGGGTCTGCAGGCCCTGCCTGTGTGTGCTGCCTTCACTTCGCTCCCTGGTTCGGTAGCGGCAGGCCACCGCCTGTCCCCGGTCCTACGGTTCTGCGTTGATCTGCCTCTTCTGCAGACAGCCACCACCATCTGCCAACCTTGCTCTAAGTGCCCGGGCCACACACCTGGACACGGTCAGTTTGCTCCACACTCCTCTCTCTTTCACTTCCCTCACTGATCTCTCTACTCAACTAACTTCCTTCTCTGCAAAACCATAAATATACACATTGTATATTTAAAATTTTATAAATATAAATATAAATTGTAATTGTTAGGTGGGGACTCCCTAGCGTGGGGTGACAGCTACTGCAGGGGGTCCCCTACAGCTCCACCTAACAATTACAATTTTGATCTGACTGAAGTATCTTATCGAGTCAGGAACCAAATTTAACGCATTTGTGTTTATGTGTATATTTATGGTTTTGCACTAGTCACCTGGGTTGGTGGTGGACACCCCTTGGCTAGAGATAGGGACAGGGAGGGACAGCCACCCGGAACGGGGAGTGTCTTGTAACTTAGGACACCCTCCATCGTCAGGAAGGGTCAACAAAGGCTATGAGATCAGTAATTTGACGACTCTATGAATATCTATCTATCGCTATCCTTTTCACGCTGAAACTATCTCTTCCCAACATCTCACTGGCACTGTTTTGTCCTTTATGTATTTTTTTAGAGAGACACTGTTTGTCATATTTTTATATTTTTCTAAATAAAATTAAATATATTTTTAGAGGTAGAATTGCAGGGGTGCCAATACTTTTGGCCAGCACTGTACACTCCTTAACTGATCTATCTATTACAATAAGCAACATCATGCTCTCCCCAGTACCCAAAGTTCGGTGCTTCGGAGTGACCCTCAATTCTGCCTTGTCCTTCATACCACACATCCATTCCCTGACCACCTCCTGCCGTCTTCAACTCAAAAATATTTCCAGAATACGTCCTTTCCTCAATCGTCAATCTAGAAAAATGCTAGTGTATGCCCCCATAATCTCTCGCCTTGATTACTGCAACATCCTCCTCTGTGGCCTCCCTGCTAACCATCTCGCACCTCTCCAGTCCATCCTTAATTCTGCTGCTCGAATGATCCACCTCTCTCCTCAACACCACCTCCTTCTCCCCTCTTTAAATGCCTCCATTGGCTTCCGATCCTCCACTGTCTCCAATTCAAACTACTAACACTGACCTACAAAGCCATCCATAATCTGTCTCCTTCGTGTATCTCCGAGCTAATCTCCAGCTACACTCCAACACGTAACCTCCAGTCCTCCCAAGATCTCCTTCTCTCCTCTTCTCTCATTCGCTCCTCATGAAACCGCCTCCAAGACTTCTCCCAAGCATGACCATGTCTTCTGGAATTTGCTGCCTCAACACATCAGAATATCTGCTACACTTGCAAGCCTCAAGCGGAACCTGAAACTCATCTGTTCAGAAATGCCAGTGTAGTGCCCATGAGCCATCAGGAGCTACAGGGAACTGCATCCTGCAAGGCCTACCCCCAGGGATCCAAAAGACCAGTGCTGGTAACACCAAAACACATATAATCCCTGTTTTTCCTCTTCCCCAAGAAATGGTGACAGGCTAGGGTTGGACCTAATGGTACCGATCCAGTTCACTAGACGACAACCAGGAAGGAGAGGTCAGACAGTCAGTAATTGCAAGTGAAAGGAGATGGACATAACGATGCTGAGAGTGTAAAAGTGACCTGTCAGGTTCAGGCATGTGGTTGCCGGCGGAGTACAGTGAAGTACTCGCGAAACCATAGCACCGACGGGGTGCAGAACCCTAGGTCAGGAAAATGCTCCAGGCAGACCTAATAAAATCTGCACAATGAGGGGACCATCCAGGACCTCACCGACTGTAGGATCTGGGGCACAGCAGTGACTGGAGAACTAGGGGATCGGGAAATGAGGACCTACCCGACAGGGTCCAAACTGCCTGCCATATGGACCAGAACCGAAAAACAACCAGCAGGGGACCCTCAGATGCTCCATACCATGGAACCCACCAACCAGAGACAGGTGCAGGGGAAGTAAGCCTCCAGGTTAACACACCGGCACTGGAACTAAGGGGACCAGTGGTGTGGACCAGCCTCAATTGGGTTGCCAGCAAGATCTCAGTGAGTAAAGAACCAGTTAAACTGCAATCCCTTGTGTGGTCTACCTTCATCAAACACCATCATTTATCCCCTGGGACCTAGTCCTACTTGTGGAGGGCCACAACATCCAGTCTGCAATCCATATAGCCGCAACCCGCAAGTAGCGTCAGAACTAAAACTTTTATTATAATCCCTGAAAATACACCCTTTTAAAAGCAATTCCCCAAGGTCACTTAACCGGGCACTGGCCATTACACCCGGAACACTTCCCAGTGAAACAAGGCCCAGGACAGAGTACCCCATAGTCCTGGGGTGCGACACCTATAATCTCCAATGACCCCACTGCATCACCACCACCGGAGCTGCCGCCTCACCACCATGCTAGAACCGCTGCGCAACCAACACCCCACCTACTATCTCCTCCCCAAAATCCTATAGAATGTAAGCTTGAAAGGGCAGGATCCTCTTCCCTCTGTACCAGTCTGTCTATTGTAATTTGAATATGTATTCTGCAAGTAACCCCTTCAAATGTACAGCACCATGGACTCAATGGTGTTCTATAAATAAATATTATTATTATTAATTATAATAATATTATTAATAATGATAATATCAATAGGGTCATCATTTGGCCCTCGCTCCAAACTGATTTTGAATAGTGATCTGATTAAGTTCGCAGTCACCAATCTTTTTTCTATCAAAGAAAACCCTACTACCACTGGAGACGAGGAGGGTCTGAAATGTCCTTTAGCAAGGCTTTTTGTGATGTAATCTTTCAAGACCTGCCTCTCAGGACATGAAATATTATATAACCTGCTTTTATGCAACTTGATGCCTGGCATTAGATTGACTGAGCAATCACAAGGATGGTGAGGTGGCAGCTGCTGACACCCTTGCTCAAAAAAAGATCCTCAAAGTCAGACAAATACTATGGTATGGACCTAGTAGCAACCATGGAATTACAGTAATTATCCACAATTTATTTTTGTGCCTGCCAGTCCACTACAGGATTGTGTAGAGTCAGCCAAGGAAACCTAGAACGACCAAGGAAGGCAAACCATCCAGCATAAAACAATGGATGGATTCGGTGTGCATGGCCCCTACTTGGAGACATAACTCCTGATTGACCTGAGTGAAACGCCCCCTGACTCAGGGGTACTGAATCTATATAGACAATAAGAATAGGCTTAGGCAACTTATGAGGTGTTAGGCCTTGGGTCTGGAAGAAGCGGGCATCCACAAGACTGGACCCTGCATCAATATAAAAAAAGGCAAAAATTAACACCTTTCTTTCTATAATGAAAAAAGAAAAACTGCTCACCTGGCACTATTATCATGTGGACAGCAGGCCACAAGTAAGGTGGCCAGCACAAAACTGATTAGAATCACAGTGGTTCTCAGCGAAAAGTGCCCCCAAATCAGGGGGAAGCAAAGGTACAAAGTACTTCAGCACAGAAGGAAATCCACAGGACTCACTTCCAGAGAATCAAATCTTCTTTTATTGCGACATATTAAAATTCACCTCTCAGTGGAGGCAAAGTCAAGAATGGAGAGAGGGGAGGAAAAAGTGCAGACAAGTGCAGATTTGGTTAGACTGAATCTACATTTGTCTGCACTTTGTCCTCTCCTCCCCTCACTCCTGCCTTGGCCTCCATTGAGAGGTGAATTTTAATATGTCACAATAAAATATTTTATTCTCTGGAAGTGAGTGCCGTGGATTTCCTTCTGTGCTGTAACACCTTTCTTTTACCAAATAGGACCTCGGTGAGAAAGAAAAGTTGTGAATTACCAACGGAGGAAGTATGTACACCTACGTTGCTATCCTCAAAACAACCCGGGCTATTTAGTTTTTATGCAGCTGTATGCAGTTACATATCAAGGGATGGGTCCCTACAAAGTGACCCTTATGACCAGAAAAAGCACCCTCAGATTTTGCTGAACTACAGGTAAACTGGTGCCACAAGTTGCACACCCCAAATGTGTTTGTTCCTCAGTGAGCTCAGATCTAGGTTCATTAAACACAAGACTCCCAGTTGATAAAGGTGTCTTCTTAATTCTTTCTTGGAGACAATGATCTGAATGGATAGCTGAGACCATGGCAGCTTCCAAGGAGTCAGTGGTCTCATACAGGAAAAAAGTATCTTTTACTTGTTCAGAAAGACCATGACAAAAATTACTCTGAAGAGCGGGACCATTCCCCTGGGTATCGATGGACAATCTTCAGAATTCAGAGCAGAAATCCTCAGCTAACAGGTATCTCTGCCAAGTCTGAAGTATTTTGGATTCTGCCAGGTCAACATGGATGGGATCATCATAAATGAGTCTGAGAGCATAAAATAAATCTCAACCATCCAGAGCATGGATGGTTGAGATTTATTGGTTGAGGAGTGTGGTTGATGCCTAAAATAAAGTTTACAGGCCTCCCTAAAAGCTACAAACTTGTCCTGACCTCCAGAGAACCTATTCGGCAATGCCAATTTAGGCTCAGATGTGAAATGCCCAGGATAAGCGGCTGCTAAACCCGGGGTCTGTGAGGAGCATTCTAATATCACAGAGTGCAGATTTGCTACCTCCAATGACAGATTAAGTCAGAGCAACGTTGGGTTCTATCATAAACCCCAAAAAACTGGTGCTGCCAGTGATAATGTCACATTAATGGGTTAGGGAGAAGGGATGTATCCTCAATGTGCCCTGAATCCGGCTTACCCGGAAGGGCATGATTAACCTGTCTTCACCAGAGCCTCTGATGGTGAGGTTGGACTTTGCTGATGATAGGCACCAGGTAGCACTCCAGAGCAGTTCCTAGTTGTCGCGATATACCAAGAGGCTGAACGGTGCATGATGAGAAGGATGGGGTATAATTTCACTGTCTATAGCAGGGGTGGGCAATTCATTTTCCCATGGGGCCGCATGAGAAATTGGGATGGTGTTAGAGAGCCGGACTAATATAATTAACTCGATTCTACATTATATATATATATATATATATATATATATACATACATACACACACACGCATATATATATACTGTGTGTGTGTATATAATATATATACACATACACACAATGTATACATACATACACACACAATCCCTATATACTACATCACTACACCCACCACATACTACACCTGTAATATACATCCCTATACACTACACCTGTAATAAACTACAACTCTATATACTATACCACTATATACTACATCACTACACTCTTATATACACCTGTAATATACTACATCACTATATACTACACCTGTAATAAACACTACATCACTATATACTACACCTGTGATAACCTACATCACTACACCCCTATATACTACACTTGTATTATACTACACCACTACACCCCTATATACACCTGTATTATACTACACTCCTACATACTACACCTGTATTATACTACACTCCTATATACTACATCTGTATTATACTACACCACTAAACTCCTATATACACCTGTATTATACAGGTGTATATAGGAGTGTAGTATAATACAGGTGTATATAGGGGTGTAGTGGTGTAGTATAATACAGGTGTATATAGGGGTGTAGTGGTGCAGTATAATACAGGTGTATATAGGGGTGTAATATAATACAGGTGTATATAGGGGTGTAGTATAATATAGGTGTATATAGGGGTGTAGTATAATACAGGTGTATATAGGGGTGTAGTATAAAACAGGTGTACATAGGGGTGTAGTATTATACTACACCCCTATATACACCTGTATTATACTACACCACTACACCCCTATAAAACTACACCACTATATACTACACCACTGCACGCCCCCATATACCACACCTGTAAAACTACATTCCCATATACTACACCACTACACCCCAAATATTTGTCAACAGTAACTCCCTTCCCCCCCGCCCGCCCCCATTGTCCCCGCAGGGTAATAGTAACCACTCACCTCTCTCTTCTTATTGTCCCCTCCTCAGGCACCTCTGTACGAACCCCCCGCTGAGCGGCTTCTCATTTACATGCCCAGGCTGCGCCGATGCTGTATTCCTAGGAGCCCCCGCCGCTGCTTCTTTCCATACGGGCCCCCGCCGCTGCAGCTTCTTCTCCTGCCAGGCGGGAACTTTTCAAATGACACGCGCGCGCCGTACTGACGACATCAGGGCGCGCGTGTGTCACAGAGAAAGGTGTTGGGCAGGGAACAGAGGAGAGGTTCCTGCGTTCCGCTGCCTGCACTGACTGTGCGGAACTGCAGGATTGCTCCCTGCCTGGCATGCAGCGTGTGATAAAGGCAATCTGACCACGGGCCTCCCGGAGCCTGGAGCTCCGGACAACAGGTCAGATTGCCCTCATCACTGACCAGCCAGCAAGGACGCCCTGAACCAGACAGGCTGGTCACAGAGAGTAGGCGGGCAGGATGTGGCCCGCGGGCCGCCCCTTGCCCCGGACTGGTCTATAGGGAACCACAGGAAGGTTAACCCTTGTCATTTACCCTAAGCAACCCAGAGGTCTTTGACATCCCTAAACAGGTTATTTTGCCCTGTTTGGCAATCACATGCTTATTACTGTCTTACCCTAATCACGACCCCATCTAGTGAGCAGGGCAGCAGTAACACTAGTCCTGCATTATGGTAGACACAAACGGAAAAGAACAGACAAGGGAAAAAGAAACTGAATTCACTTAATATGCAACCAAAACAACAAGGTAGGCAAAAAGGGGAAGACAAAGGAAATAAATCACAAGGGAGATAATGACTAGGAAGACACCAAACAAATCTCCAATCAGCAATCTCTAAAATCAAGTCCAAAACGATTCTCTTTCCACAGCTCACAGCTCCATACCAGGCCAATTGGTGAGTATTTATACCAGAGGGGAGTGGAGAAATTAGAACAGCTAAGACAACTCAGGAAGGCAAGCCAAGAAAGGCAACAGCAATTGCTTAACCCTAGCAGAACTAGCACACGGACAGTCTGCACAGCTAACTGAAGTTCAATGCAGATCCAACCAGTGCAGGCATGTGTGCAGCTACTCATTGTGACCTACTGACCTCGGTAATAGGGGAGAGACTTCTCTCTATCATGATACCCAATTAGCAAAGTACATGACTGCAAGCATGAAATATTCCATATTGGCAGTCACTTGACCATGCACTCACTCTGTTAATTAAGGATCCCTTAGGGGCACTTTGCACACTGCGACATCGCAGGTGCGATGTCGGTGGGGTCAAATTGAAAATGACGCACTTCCGGCATCGCATGCGACATCGCAGTGTGTAAAGGCTGGATGATATGATTAACGAGCGCAAAAGCGTCGTAATCGTATCATCGGTGCAGCGTCGGCGTAATCCATAATTACGCTAACGCAATGGTCCGATGTTGTTCCTCGCTCCTGCGGCAGCACACATCGCTGTGTGTGAAGTCGCAGGAGCGAGGAACGTCTCCTACCGGCCTCACTGCGGCTTCCGTAGGATATGCGGAAGGAAGGAGGTGGGCAGGATGTTTACATCCTGCTCATCTCCGCCCCTCCGCTCTGATTGGCCGCCTGCCGTGTGACGTCGCAGTGACGCCGCACGACCCGCCCCCTTAACAAGGAGGCGGGTCGCCGGCCAGAGGGACGTCGCACGGCAGGTGAGTGTGTGTGTGAAGCTGGCGTAGCGATAACTTTCGCTACGCCAGCTATCACCACATATCGCTGCTGCGACGGGGGCGGGCACTATCGCACTCGGCATCGCAGCATCGGCCTGCGATGTCGTAGTGTGCAAAGCCTGCCTTAGGGCTCATACAGACAACCATGTTTTTGGTCCAAGCAAAATCCAACTTATTGCAGATGGAAGTTATTCAAAGAGGCAGTGCATATGATCAAATTTTCCTTGGACCAAGTGGTCCATGGAAAAAATAGCATGTATGATTTGCCTCCTTGAATCAGATCGCCCATTAAAGTCTATTGATCTGTCCAAAAAATTTGGACTGCTCTCAGATGACATCCAATTTTAACAGACTTACAGAATTGAGAGGATGGACATTCTTTTTATTCTTCTTTTCTACATCGGAGAAAAATGAAAAATGGATCCTACTCTGATCTATTTCTGATCAAACTTGGATCAAAGTCTGATCATAGATTGATTAGCATAATATAAAAATACGGTCATGTGAAAAGGAGTGACAGCAAATTTAGCTCAGGTCCAAAAAAACTGTTTTTAAAAGCAATGTTAAAATTGATAAATTTATATAAGCTGACATTTCAGTTTTAAAGAAGTAATGTCAGAAACTATTTTTTTTTTCATTTCTACAAATCAGAATAAAACAGGAAACCTGTGTGTAATTTTACCATGTGCAATGTGATTTTTAAACTACATCGTTCCTTTACAAATTTACAGTGATGTCTCAATTGTTTTTGGTTGATTGAGAGTTCAGTATGCAAATCTTTTTTTCAGAAACAAATCCTCATATTTTTATTAGCGACCAGACATCAGATGACTTTGAGTCATAAGAAAAGACTGAGCTGGATTATCATTAACTCCCTCTGTTATTTTTATTCCCCAACATGATTTACAAGACTAGTTCTTATTAGTGTAATGGAATTTTCAGGAATATTATAATCTTAAAGGGAACCTATCAGTTAAAAAATAGTGAATACCATTTTAGGCCTCATTCACACATCAATATGTTTGGTCAGTATTTCATCAGTATTTGTATGTCTAAACCAGGAGTGTGGCTACAGTTTTTCCCTATAAGTTATACTCCTGGCTTTTGCATACTAACACTCATGCAAAAATACTGACGTGTGAATGAAGTCTCACACTTATGAAGCAGTATAATGAGAAAAGCAACAACAGGGAGAAACTGAAGTTGTATTCTCTCTGCAGCTGCTTGTGTCCTGTCATTGGCTTGGTGTAGGGGTTTGCAATAATCAGCAAACTGTAACCACTCCCTCTGCTCCTTGACTGACATCTTGCTGTGTGTTTTTCATGGCTTTCATGTTTGTGTTTATTAACTATTTACCTTCTTCACAACATTTGACGTAACTGCACTCCATGATTGGGAAGGGGTTCCTGCAAAATGACGAACAGTTACGTCAAGGCGATCATGCAAGCGAGCACATAGGATATGCCTGCATGATTGCTGTTGGGAGCTTGGCGTAAGTAATAGCTAAGCTCTGGCTGTCACAGTCTAAACCGTTGCCCGCACTGCCCCTGGATGTATAATCCCCAAAATGCTGCAATCAATAACTATCACAGAATTTAGGAAGATAGGAGAGGGAGGGGGCTCCTTCTCTCACCTGATTGGCACCCCCGCAACATAATCGTGGGTTGATAATGGTAGATATGGCATCTGTAAGTCAAATAATGACCTCTAGTCTGTCAGCAACTATAGCTTATTAGGCCATACGAGAACTATGGTCTAAAAGGTGTTCTGTTTGTGTAACACTGACAGGAGTAATGCATTGCAATGCATTTGCATTGAAATGCATTATTACCAGTGATCAAACTCATAAAAATGTAGGTGCTGGGAAGAAAACAAAGTCCAGAAAATACTAAAAAATTCCGGCACACTGAATGAAAGTCTGAGAAGAAAATGATGCTCAAAAATGTAAAGTAAGGATTTTTTTTTTTTTTAAGTGAAAAATAAATGTAAAAATATTTTTTTAAAAAAATTACAAAATAAAAAACAAAACAATGAAAAATATGTTACAACAATACATATGTAAATTTATGTAAAAACAAAAATCAACAAAACAAATATACATATTTGGTATAGTCACATCCATATCTATAACATTTTCACACCATTTAATCTCTTCGGTAAACGCTGCAAAAAAATAAATACAATACGTGTAAAAAAATATGGTTTTTCATCATACCGACAAAAAAAGGGGGAAATAAAATGTAATGAAAAAGTCGTATGGATATAAAAATGGTTTGGAGAAAAAGTCATCTTATCTTAAAGTTATGCAAAAAACATTTGTGGAGACACGAGGGTCAGTGGGTGCTGTCCTCCGCCAGCCTGGCTGTCTTTATAAAGACTGCATGGGCTAGGTCTCATCCCACTGAACACTCAGACTTCTTCCCCATTGGCAAAACACTACTCAGACACATCACATTTCCAGGTATTGTTAGTTAGTACTGCCTGCTGTAAAAGTGCTAGTCAACTAGGTAAAATGGTCTTGTCAGTTTCATTGCCTGCTCAAAATTACGTAGTCAATCACATTTCTAGGTATTTTTAGTTAGTACTGCCTGCTGTAAATTTGCTAGTGAACTAGATTAAAAGGTCTTGGCAGTTTTTATTGCCTGGCCAAAACTACACTGCCAACTACACTGTCAATCACATTTCTAGGTATTGTTAGTTAGTACTGCCTGCTGTCAATTAGCTAGCTATCGATGTAAAAATGTCTAAATGTCTTGGCAGTTTTCATTGCCTGGTGAAAATTACGTAGTCAATTACATTTCTAGTATTGTTAGTTAGCAGTGCCTGGTGTAAATTTTGTAATGAAATAGATAAAAATGTCTTGCCACTTTTCAGTGTCTGCTCAAAATTAGGCAGTGAACCAAATTTCTAGTTGTTGGTACATTTTAGTGCGTTCACAATATTGCCAACTCTGGCAGGAAATAAATAATTTATCTTTTGTGTCAGGTGTGTGACACATGTGGCCGTGGGGTTGCAAAACATCTGTTTGAAAGGGAAAGGGTACATCAACCATGAGTGGTAAATCATGATGAAGTTGTGGTGGAAGAGTGAATTGGCAGTGTGTTATTTATGTATGTGTGGGAAGTTCTGGTAGTCAAAGCACTAGTGAGCAAACACCGGATCATCCTATCCCAAAAGAATTGAGAATAACTTCCGTTACTGGACAGCCTACTTCACTAGATATCTTTGGCAGCCACACAACAATTCAACTTCCAAATGAGTCTGCTAAACAGCATGTGCTAGAGTGGATGGCAAGCACTGTATCAAGTGTCTTCTCCTCTTCTTCCTGCACCTCAAAATCACATAACGTTATTTCCTAAGAGGTTCCACCTCAATTATACTTGTTTCCCCTGCATTACAAATATCCAATCGGCAAACTGACTGTGGGGAACCACACATGGGTGAGTATGCAGAGCTGCTCACACATTCTATCCCATGGGCATCAGAGGTCTGCTTCCTTGACTCAAGAGGAGGAAAGCATCTGCACAGATGCCCAAAGTCTTTGCCAGCTGGACCTTTGCTTGGACTAAGTAGGGTCCGATCAGGAACCCAACCTTCCTCAACTGGCTTTAACCCCTGGGGAGATGATGATGATGAGACTCAGATACCTGAGGTGCATGCATACTGTTATGTGATGTCAGGTCAGGACATGGAGGTGTGGGACAACATAGAGCATCATGATGAAATTCTAGTTACCACTTGGTGTGAACCCAGAGGCATGCAGCTTTGTAGCTCAGCATATGAGGAGGAGAAGGGGGAGGAGTAAGCCGAGGAGGCAACATTGGCAATTCCAAAACAAATGCATAGTGATGCAACCATGAGAGGCACTGCATCCTCAGCCAAAATTCTGGCTGTAGCCAGCAGCAGTCGTAGGTCTGCAGTTCGCAGGAAGGGTGGCCTAGCCTGGGCCTTTTTTGAGACTGCAAAGGATGACCCAACTTTTGTTATCTATCAACATTGTAAACAACGACTCAGTACAGGCAAAATTTCAAATAATTTGACTACTACATGCATGAACTGGGACATGAGCAAGTGTAACGTAGCCAGAGGTGGTAGTCATGGGTGAGGGTTGCAGTGCTCATCCCGCCCCAGTATGCTATAGACACAGGGGCAGAGTGGTATGTGGAGTGGGTGTGGTGGTGCTATCTGTTTGCAGCTGCTCATCCAGAGTTTCGTCTAGCTTTTCTGGGTCACATTCACATAGCATGACGTTACATGCGGTGCTACTAGAGATGAGTCCACAACCAGTTAAAACGTCAACGGCTTTACTGCATACTTGTCTTAAACTTTAAATTTGTATTTATATATTCACTGGCTTGACATTATGTTCTCCGACAGGCAATTTCTTATCTATCCATCCTGGCTCTCCCATCTTGGCCGCAGTCAGAGTCCCACCAGCTACCAAAGAAGATGAGGGTTTGGCACTGCTGTTATTAGATGCTGTGCTATTCCCCTGATTGCTATGCTACTTTCCCAGGATAACTTGTAGAGTCATCTATCCGCAATGTAAGTGGCCTTGTCAGTCAACACCGACTCCTCTGACTGTCCGCACTGTTCACAAAGCCCACTTGTGGGGAGGGAGAACTTTCCAACCTCTCGTCTACCTCACCACATCCTTCCTGCTGCCAGCTGCATTTTCTGGCCATCAGGTTTCTTACTCCTGCTCAATCTTTGACCTGTTCTCCTCCACACCTCACTGTTCCACTCTGTTACATCTGCTTCTCTCTCTTAGGGGTACTTCTCACATAGCGAGATTGCTAGCGAGATCGCTGCTGAGTCACAGGTTATGTGATGTACCAGTGACCTCATTAGTGATCTCACTGTGTGAGACACTAAGCAGCGACCTGACCCCTGCTGTGAAATCGCTTATCGTTACACACTGTTCTGGTTAATTTTTTGGTCGTCGAGCTCCCGCAGGGGAGCACGCATCGGTGTGTTTGACACCTTACCCAATGACCTCGTTCATGACTCACATAGGCGTTCATCTTTGTTGATTTCCGCTCCCTCTCTGTTCTGATTGGTGATCGCTACTGCGTTTGGATTGGCTGCTTGCATCCTCTGTTCTGGATTGTAGATCGCAGTACATTTCAGAGGGCTGAATTCACTTGTCCCGGACCGCATGTAGCAGCAGATCGTAATACAGTCTATTCTGCATCGGGACTCGGGATTGACAAGGATGGAGAAGGATGGAAGCGCTATTATGTTGCCTTCTCTAAAGGCAAGGCCGCCCAGTCACAACGCAACGACCACCAATCGGAGCAGAGGGGGCGCGGAAAAGGCAATGTAGATGCACGCCTATGTTACTAATCAAGATTTGAATCGTGCTGTGACTGGGTCCCAGCAACCGCCGTATCGTTGCTGCGTCGTTGGAAAGATCTGACTGTTTGACAGCTCACTAGCGACCCTGTAGCGACGTACCAGCGATCCTGACCAGGTCAAATCATGGTTGGAATCGCTGGTACATCATTTAGTGTGACGGTACCCTTACTTTTTCCTATCTCACTAAAATCAGGAAAGGTCTTCATCTATATCCCTTCACTGTGGGCTGGGACTATCCAGCTAACCCTTTCAATACTGCCACTACACCTTCTATTTGAGCCTCCTTTCCCAGCTAAGGAGCCCATTGCCATCTAGTGGTAGCTGACAGTACAGAGATATTCCACATGACAGAGCATTTTGACATTTCGACCTTACCAAACATTACACCTAAAAACACATGTCAATAACATTTCCCTTAATTACACATATAAAGGCATGACGTCTTCAGGGGTGGCAGGGCACTGGACACCCTCTTACACAAGGAACATGCATTACCATTGGAATCTTACTGCACTAAAATGTGGACTACTGGGCTTACTCAACCATCGGCTGCAAGATCAACCACGTCTGCTGCTTCTTCTTCCTCCTCCTGCGTTCTTGTCGAAAATATTCTCACACAAGTCTCTGACTGCAGAACCTCCACTTGTTTACCCACTATAGACAGGGTGATTAAGAGCCTGACAGCTGTTATGGAAGTGAGCATGCCTGGTGTTTTTGACCCATGTGAGACATGGAGGCCACATCCTGTGTGTTGTATGGACCATACCCCCCTGTTGTGCAAATGTAGCACCCCTGAACCACTCAGGGCACTACTAGGTACTGCATCCTGACAAGGTGCAGGGCCTACCCCAAGGGACCAGGAAGACCGGTGCTGGTACCAACAAAACACATAACCTCTCCAGTTTCCCACTTCCCATTAGGGATGACTGACTAGTCCGGGAGCCAATGGATGGCCACCCAGAGGTGGAGCCAGTCCAGTCCACTAGAAGGCAACCTGGTAGGAGGGGGCAAACAGACAGACACACTCTGTCAGACAGTGGAGTCCGGTAGTGACACTTGAAGGGGACAGACGTGTATCCAGACAGGGTCGTGTAACGGTAACCGAGGTAGCAAAGGAGAGGGGTTGCCAGGGAGGGTACAGCCAGATACCTCTGGAGCCAGAGCACTAACGGGGCACAGAGCCCTAGGTCAAGCGACAGCTTCAGGCAACCTGACAAATACCTGCACAGTGAGGGGACCTTCATGGACTTCACTGACCCAAGAATCCGGGGGCACCAGCAGTAAAGATTGAGCCAGGGACTGGAACAGAACACCGACTCTACAGGGTTCGCACTGCCCGCAATACGGACGAGAGACTGCCGTCAGACAGTAAGGGACCCAAAAATGCTCGAGGCTACAGTGTTCCACCAACAGTGAGAGGTGGTGGGGAAAGAGACTACCAGGTCACCACACCGGCACTGGGACAAAAGGGACCAGGGGTCTGAACCAGCCATCCTCAGGGCCACAGCTCAACATCACTGTGAGTAAACAGAAGTTGCACTGCATCCCCTTCATCTGCTCTCCCTTCTTTCGGCAATGGACCCCTACATTCACTCCCTGGGGCCTGGCCGAACTTGCAGAGGGCCTAACATCTAGCCTGCCACCACCATCAGCCCCAGAGGTAACAGACTGTGCAGCGGCGGTTCCATCACCATAACCGCAACTCGCAAGTGGCATCACAATACAAACTCTTTCAGTTCCCTTGTAAATATTCCCCATTAAAAAGCGTCCCCAGGGTCACGGAACCGGGCATCGGCCATTACACAACCGTGACACAGCATTCCCGTACATATACGGCCCGAGACCGAGTAATCCAACAGCCCTGGGTGACACAGCTTTTTCCTGGCGTCACAAACAGGATATGGACTGGACCCGTGTACCGCATGGACTGTTTTTTGTGCAAACTACCACAATTTTATTTTTGTGAAAAAGCAACTGCGCCATCATTCTGGTGAAAGCGCGTGAAAGAGTGACTCCGCCCCCTGGGAGTGTGCAACATGTAAAATCGAAGCTAACTGCAGGAAGCTAGAAGAGCCTGCTGCAGAATGCTCCCTGATGCGCTAGGGGAATGGCAGCTCTGGATCACGAGCTCAGCAAACCAGAGAAAGGCGAAATGTCTGCCCCAAGGGACAAGAGACTGGAATGGGCCAGCAGCGGGATCGCTGCCCGGCTGGAAGGAGAATTGGTGCGGCTGTGCATCCGGATGCGGTTACAGCTCATCCAGCAGACAGAGGACTGGTGTGCAGAGATGCAGGGGATGGTGACGACCGTGCGATCCCAAGAGGAAAGGGCCCTGCATGAGGAGCGGTGCCATTAGCAGGTAGGAACTTAGGATCTGACCCGGCCGCATCCTCTTCTCCAGAGGAGAAGGACCCATGTGTCCCATCTATCCCGGCCAGTCCAGACCAGGCCGCAACGCGTCTATCCATGGCCAGACCAGATGAGGCCGTAATGCCTCTGTCCACGGCCAGATTGTACCTCCATGCAGCAGCGCTGGAAGCGACGCTGGAGCATCCTGGATTACGCCGGACATGGAGGTCTTTTTGGGGCTGATTAAAGTGGTTAACCAGGGTATATGTTTGTGTTTTTTATTTCAAATAAATGATTTTTTTCGGGTGTGTGTGTTTATTTACTGTAATTTACAGATTAATCATGGAAGGTGTCTCATAGACGCTTAACATGATTAATCTAGGACTTATTGGCAGCTATGGGCTGCCAATAACTCCTTATTACCCCGATTTGCCAACGCACCAGGGCAAATCGGGAAGAGCCGGGTACAGTCCCAGAACTGTCGCATCTAATGCATGCGGCAATTCTGGGCGGCTGTTGGCTGATATTTTTAGGCTGGGGGGCTCCCCATAACGTGGAGCTCCCCATCCTGAGAATACCAGCCTTCAGCCGTATGGCTTTATCTGGCTGGTTTTAAAATTAGGGGGGACCGCACGCCGTTTTTTTAATTATTTAATTATTTATTTCACTACACAGTATAGACACGCCCACCGGCTGCTGTGATTGGGTGCAGTGTGACACCTGTCACTCAGTGTGGGGGGCGTGTCTCACTGTAACCAATCATAGGCGCCGGTGGGCGGGGTAAGCAGGGAATACGAGATTGTTTAATGGGCGGCCGGCTTTTTCAAAACAGTAAAAGCCGCCGGAGCAGTGTGAATGCCGTGCAGCGCCGGTGATCGGGGATCGGTGAGTATATGAGAGAGGGCTGCTCAATTCAGTTACTCAGGAGTTTAGCGGTCACCGGTGAGCCCTTCACAGGTGACCGCTAATCAGGACGCGACACAGACAGAGCCGCAGCATGACAATGAAGTCGGGTGAGGTTCACCCGAGTTCATTCTGATCGTGCGGCTTTTTCTGTGTCTGCTGTCAACTACCATTCAGCTCTGCTACATGGCTGTCTGTGGCTGCTGTCAGTGGCCATGTAGCAGAGCTGAATGGCAGATGACATAGTAAAAACGCATCCCTACACATTACACACGCTTGTCAAGTCAATAAATAAAAAAAAAAAAAGGTGCCCAATGCATACGTCACAGAACACATGATCTAAAGGAGCGCACACAAAATTGATCAATTTAACATAGACTACTAACGCACGTGTGACAGCAAATGAACGACCTACGTGCAATCTCATTCAATCGCATATGCGACCTGGGCGTGTCACATCGCATACGAGATCGCACACCTAATTGTAAGGTGTAAAGCAGGCTTTATTGTGCCACTTGTGCCAAGCAAGTCCCACCACCTCTGCATTCTCCCCTCCTGCACATTTTTGCAAAGTCATTTTAATTGAAAAGAGTGCTGCCAGTTAGTGCCATCCAAAAAGTGGCTGTTGTACTCCATTAGTGTCCCACTGGTGCCAAGCAATTTCCAGTACCTCTGCATTTCACCCTCCTGCTCATTTTTACTAAGCTATTACAATAGCAAACACTGCTGAAACTTAGTGGCATCCAGAAAGTGGCTGTTGTACTCCATTAGTGTCCCACTGGTGCCAAGCAATTACCAGCACCTCTGCATTCCACCCTCCTGCTACTTTTTACTAAGCTATTATAATAGCAAACACTGCTGAAACTTAGTGGCATCCAAAAAGTGGCTGTTGTACTCCATTAGTGTCCCACTGGTGCCAAGCAATTTCCAGCACCTCTGCATTACACCCTCCTGCTCATTTTTACTAAGATATTATAATAGCAAACACTGCTGAAACTTAGTGGCATCCAAAAAGTGGCTGCTGTACTCCATTAGTGTCCCACTGGTGCCAAGCAATTTCCAGCACTTTTGCATTCCACCCTCCTGCACATTTTTACTAAGCTATCATAATAGCAAACACTGCTGAAACTTAGTGGCATCCAAAAAGTGGCTGTTGTACTCCATTAGTGTCCCACTGGTGCAAAGCAATTTCCAGCACCTCTGCATTCCACCCTCCTGCTCATTTTTACTAAGCTATTATAATAGCAAACACTGCTGAAACTTAGTGGCATCCAAAAAGTGGCTGTTGTACTCCATTAGTGTCCCACTGGTGCCAAGCAATTTCCAGCATCTCTGCATTCCACCCTCCTGCTCATTTTTACTAAGCTATTATAATAGCAAACACTGCTGAAACTTAGTGGCATCCAAAAAGTGGCTGCTGTACTCATTAGTGTCCCACTGGTGCCAAGCAATTTCCAGCACCTCTGCATTCCACCCTCCTGCTCATATTTACTAAGCTATTATAATAGCAAACACTGCTGAAACTTAGTGGCATCCAAAAAGTGGCTTTTGTACTGCATTAGTGTCCCACTGGTGCCAAGCAATTTCCAGCACTTCGGCATTCCACCCTCCTGCACATTTCTACTAAGCTATCATAATAGCAAACACTGCTGAAACTTAGTGGCATCCAAAAAGTGGCTGTTGTACTCCATTAGTGTCCCACTGGTGCCAAGCAATTTCCAGCACCTCTGCATTCCACCCTCCTGCTCATTTTTACTAAGCTATTATAATAGCAAACACTGCTGAAACTTAATGGCATCTAAAAAGTGGCTGTTGTATTCCATTAGTGTCCCACTGGTGCCAAGCAATTTCCAGCACCTCTGCATTTCACCCTCCTGCTCATTTTTACTAAGCTATTATAATGGCAAACACTGCTGAAACTTTAAGGGCCATAGTTTCATTGTCAGGGATAGTCAGTGTTGTTTCTTCAGCTGTCAATAAAGCTAGACCACCTCTGCAATCTACACCACCTCTCAATTTTTACTACCACATTTTAAGTGGACAATCTTGTCGCTATCAAAATGAGTGGCAGAATGACAGATGCTGGTGGAAAGGGGAACAGGCGTGTTGGAAAAGGAAAAAAGTTTGTGTCCGTGGGGAAGGTGGCAAAGCTACATTAACATCTGCTGAAGATAGGCCATCTTCCAGCAAAAGTAAGATGTCTACTATTTTCCGTGTACAATCCGATGTGCTCCCTTTTTTACGGACCTGAACAACTGTAACAAAGTTAGGTGATGCACAAAAAAAGCACATGCTTGAATGGATCTCAAGTGCTTCAACAAGTGCCCTCTCCTCCACCTCAACTACCGCATCCAAAAAAAACCCAGTCCTCTGAGTTGTCATCCCAATCACACTTGCTTTCTCCCAGCTCTCAAGTCTCCATCCGCCCTGCACAGTATGGTGGAACAGAGATGGCTGAGTCCGCCGAGCTGTTCAGTCACCCTGTAACCTTGGAATCAGAGGTATGCTCCCAAGCTACAGTGAGTACAGACCAGGAAATGGTCTGCAGTGATGCCCAGAACCTTTGTGACTCAGTTTCAGGCCGTGATGACCAAGTTTCTGAGCATAATGTTGACCCTTATTCACAAACTGTAACACCTGTTGGTAAAGACAATGAGGAACATACTGATGACGATGAGACGCAGATACCAGATTGGGATGACAACTTAAATATTCAGTCAGGGCAGGAAGAGGTTAGGTCTGAGGGTGAGGGGAGTGCAAACACAATGCTTGATGAGGAAGTTCTAGATCCCACCTACTGTCAACCCACAGTCAGGCACTCGAGGAGGTCAACAGAGGCGGTGGAGGAGGATGCAACTGACGACGAAGTTACCTTGCGCCTTCCTGGACAGAGGACAGAGGAGGAGTACTGGTAACATGTCTACAACTGCATCCTCAGCCACCACTCTGCCTCTGAGCACTAGTCGGGGTGGCTCAGCAGGTCACATGTCCTCTAAGCCTTGCCTAGCCAGGTCCTTTTTTGACCTTTGAAAGGATCGCCCAAATCATGTGATCTGTAAAATTTGTCAGGAATCTGTAAGTAGAGGCAAAAACCTCAGCCTTTCTTGAATCGTCACATGAATAAATATCATATGTCCCAGTGGGAAGCAATGCGGCCTAGCGAAGTGGACCATCCACCGCCTGCCCCTTCCAGTGCATCTGTGCACTCTTCATCTTCTAGGACTGTGGGGACAGCTGTCACACCTGGTTTTCCACGCACACCTTCCACCACTGTAACCGCAACAGTCAGTTTGCTGGGTAGGTTTTCAGTTGGTTTGGAAGGGGAAACAAGTGCGGGTGTACAGCTCTCTCAGACATCGATAGCACCAACATTTGATGAAGGCAACATCATTTCTACCCCTGCACTTTCCTTACAAACCTGTATTTTTCCAGGGACACCCTACTCACCACCGTCTACACACAGCAGCCAGATCTCTGTCCCTCAGATGTGGACAAATAAAAGGCCATTTCCTGCGACCCATGACAAAGCTAAGAGGTTGACTTTATCCCTCTGTAAGCTCTTGGCTACCGAAATGCTGCCTTTCCGCCTGGTAGACACACAGGATTTTCGAGACCTTATGTCCGTCGCTGTGCCCCAATGCCAGATGCCCAGTCGCCACTACTTCTCTAAGAAAGGTGTGCCTGCACTACACCAGCACGTCGCACACAACATCACTGCTTCCTTGAGAAACTCTGTGTGTGAACGGGTGCATTTCACCACCGATACTTGGACCAGTAAGCATGTCGCTGACTGGGCACTGTGTAACTATGGTGATAGATGGTGAAGGGTCTGCTGCACAAGTCTTGCCATCCCCACGACTTGTCCTTCAATCCTCTGTCTGTCCAAGATCCTCCACTGCTTCTGCCTCCTCAACCTCGTCTGGGTCCTCCACCTCCACCCCAAGCCTGCATGGTCAGGCCACCAGCATTTTAACTGCACACAAGGAATCACGCACCCCTCATTACTATGCTGGCAGCAGAGCTCAACGGCATCAGGTGGTCTTTATCTTCAAATGTCTTGAAAATAAGAGTCACACAGTGGCTGAGTTGTGGGCAGCTCTGGAGACTGAGTGTGTTAAATGGTTGTCTCCACTCACTTTTTTAACACACTATCCTGGCCTAAATGGCCTTCTGAACAGGGCACGAAAACTGTCTGTTCACTTCCGCCGTTCAACCGCCGCAGCTGAGCGACTTGCATTGCTCCAGAAGTCTTTCGGCCTGCCAGTTCATCGCCTGAAATGCGATGTGCCGACACGCTGGAATTCGACTCTCCACATGTTGCAGCGACTGTGGCAGCACCGCCGAGCACTGGTGCAATACGTCATGACGTATAGCCTGGGCCAACGAGATGCAGAGGTGGGGAGATCACCCTGATGGAGTGGTCTCAGATCAAGGACCTATGCACCCTTCTGCACAGTTTCGACATGGCGACGAATATGTTTAGTGCTGACAATGCCATTATCAGCATGACAATTCCAGTCATTTACATGCTGGAGCACACGCTAAACACTATTCGGAGTCAGGGGGTGGGACAACAGAAAGGGGAGGAAGTAGAGGAGAATTCATATGCGCAAGGGACAACAACATCACCAAGGTCCAGATGTTCATCATCACCAAGGCGGCAGGCATGGGACCATGGGGGACAGGGATCAACAAGGGTGCAAGGTAGCATGCAAAATGTTGAGGAAGGTGCAGGAGAACATGAAGAAATGGAGGACGAACTGTCCATGGACATGGAAGACTCAGTGGATGAGGGAGACCTTGGTCAAATTTCAGTTGAAAGAGGTTGGGGGGGAGATGTCAGAGGAAGAAAGAACGGTTAGCACCTCTATGCCACAAACACAGCGTGGACTTGGTCTGCATGGCTGCGCAAGACACATGAGCGCCTTCTTGCTGCACTACCTACAACATGACCCTCGTATTGTCAAAATTAGAAGTGATGATGACTACTGGATTGCCACACTATTAGATCCCCGGTACAAGTCCAAATTTTGTGACATAATTCTAGCCATAGAAAGGGGCGCACCTATGCAGGAGTATCAGCAGAAGCTGTTACTCGATCTTAGCTCGGCTTTTCCACCAAACAACCGTGCAGGTGCAGGGAGTGAATCTCCCAGTTGTAACTTGACAAACATGGGACGGTCTCGTCATCTTCAACAGTCTACCCGCACCAGCAGCACCGTATCTGGTGCTGGTAACAGCAATTTTAATGAATCTTTTCATAATTTTTTTAGACCGTCCTCTGCAAGGCCACCAGAGACAACAAGTCTGACACATAGTCAACGGCTGGAGAGGATGATACAGGAGTATCTCCAAATGAACATCGATGCCATGACTTTGCAAATGGAGCCTTGCTCATTTTGGGCTTCAAATCTTGAAAAATGGCCTGAGCTCTCCACTGACGCCTTGGAGATCTTGTCGTATTCAGCTGCCAGCATTGTCTCAGAACGTGTCTTCAGTGCTGCTGGGTGTGTGCTGACAGATAAGCACACGTGTCTGTCCAGTGACGATGTGGACAGACTAACATTCATCAAAATGAACAAGTCATGGATCCGCAAGGACTTTACTACCCCTGTGTCATCCTGGGGAGAGTAAATGCTTGTGTATTTGGAATGTGCTTGATGAAAATCTACTTGTGAAGTGTACAACTGGGGCACAAGTGCTGCCACTGAAGGAGGTGTCTGTGTGGCCCAATTTTTGGGAAAAAGGGAGACTCCGCTTGGAGTGTTTCTAAAAATGATCCAAGATGAACAGATCTGGGATCAGCAAAGACTTTGCTACCTACCCCGGTGTCATCCTGGGGACAGTTAAGGATGGCATATTTTTGAATGTGCTTGATGCAAATCTATCTGTGAAATGTACAACTGGGGCTCAAGTGCTGCCACTGAAGGGGTGTCTGTGTGGCCCAATTTTTGGAAAAAAGGGAGACTCCGCTTGGAGTAACCCTTGCTGTTTTTTTAAAAAGGAGCCAAGATGAACAAGTCATGGTTCAGCAAAGACTTAGCTACCTACCCCGGTGTCATCCTGGGGACAGTTAAGGATGGCGTATTTTTGAATGTGCTTGATGCAAATCAACCTGTGATGTGGGGTCACCTTGCGGTTTTTACATGATTTTAGAAGGGCATGTCATGGCTATATTTGTGTCTCGTCCACTTTTTCCTCGTAACGCTGTTTTGTTTTCGCATGAGAATTTGTCCTTGTCACTTTCCAATTGTTTGTGTTGTGTTGTGAGTTGTTTGTCACCTTTTGGACACCTTTGAGGGTATTTTCTAGGTGTTTTTATGTGTTTGTGATTGCTTTCTATTGTTTCCTATTCGAGTGGTTCGCCGAACCGGTTCGCCGAACCGAACTCGAACGCGACCTCCGTTCGGCGAATCAAGCTCGAGCCGAACCGCGACCGGTTCGCTCATCTATAGTGGTGGAGAAATAGACTACCAGGTCACCATACCGGCACTGGGACAAAAGGGACCAGGGGTCTGAACCAGCCATCATCAGGACAACAGCTCAACATCACTGTGAGTAAACAGAAGTTGCACTGCATTCCCATCGTCTGGTCTCCCTACTTTCTGCGACGGACCCCTACATTTACTCCTTGGGGCCTGGCCCTACTTGCAGAGGGCCTAACATCCAGGCTGCCACCACCATCAGCCCCAGAGGTAACAGACTGTGCAGCCGGTGTTCTAGCACCATAACTGCAACCCGCAAGTGGCATCACAATACAAACGCTTTCAATTCCCTTGTAAAAATTCCCCATTAAAAAGCATCCCATGGGTCACAGAACCTGGCATTGGCCATTACACAACCATGACACAGCATCCCCGTACATATACGGCCCGACACCGAGTACCCCACAGCCCTGGGCAACACACAAACACACTATGAGCAAATGAGAGGGATTGATGCCAATGTCCTGCTGTCTGCCTGAAATGTTTTTAAATATCAAGACTCCAATTTGGGTCTACAAGTTGTGTCTTGTCTGTAGTGAGAAATGGAAAAATGGACCCAGCAGCAATATCCAGTTTAAAAAATGAAAACAAAAAATCCTTTTTTCCAGCATTATTTTAAAAGGGGGATAAGATTCCACAATGCACAAAACATAAGCATGAAGCTTGACGAGTTTCGGACCTTACATATTAAAAACAAGAAAGTCCTTAATCCTAAGTGACTTAAGATTAAGGACTTTCTTGTTTTTAATATGTAAGGTCCAAAACACGTCACGTTTCATGCTTATCTTTGTGCGTTATGGAATCTTATCCCCCTTTTAAAAGAATGCTGAAATAAAGGATTTTTTTCATTTTTTAAACTGGATATTGGTGCTGGGTCCATTTTTCCCTTTCTCTCTATCTTCACATCGGATTGGCCTGTCTGAAGGACCACGTTCACCATACAAGTCCTGGAATACACTGATCAGGTGAGCTGAAAACCCCTTTTTTTCAAATCATTGTTCTAGTCTGTAGTGCCAGTGTTTTGCGAGCAAGAAGCATATGCCTGTCACTTATGCATCTCTTGATTTTTTTTAAATGAAAATGCCAACCCACATCTTGTGTGTGGCATGGACCATACTTCTCTGGTGTGCAAACACACTATGGGGAAATGAGGGAGGGGTAATTGATGCCACTGTCCTGCTGTCTGCCTGCAATGTTTTTAAATATCAAGACTCCAGGATGGGTCTCCAAGTAGTGTCTTGTCTGTAGTGCCAGGGTTCTGGAAGAAAGAGGACTATGCCTGTCACTCATGCATCTCTTGATTTTTTAAATGAAAATGCCAGCCCACATCCTGTGTGTTGCATTGACCATACTTCCCTGGTGTGCAAACACACTATGGGGAAATGGTGAAGGAATCAATGCCACTGTCCTGCTGTCTGCCTGAATGTTATTTAAAAAATCAAGACCCCAAAATGTGTCTCTAAGTTGTATCTTGTCTGTTGTGCAAGTGATCTGGGAACAAAAGGCCTATGCCTGTCACTCATGCATCTCTTGATTTTTTAAATTAATATTCCTGCCCACATTCTGTGTGTAGCATGGACCATACTTCCCTGGTGTGCAAACACACTATGGAGAAATGGAGGGGAATTGATGCCACTGTCCTGCTGTATGCCTGAAAGGTTTTTAATCTCAAGACTTCAAGATGGATCTTCAAATTGTCTTTTGTCTGTATTGCCCGGGTTCTGGGAGCAAAATGCCTATGCTTGTCCCTCATGCATCTCTTGATTTTTAAAATGAAAATGGTAGACCACATCATGGAAGCGTCCAATACTTGAGCGACTTTTTGATGCAATATCTGCAAAATAGTGCTGGCTAGTGGCTTGCCACTCTGTTAGATCCACGATACAAGAGAAAATTTAACAAGATGCTTCTCCTTGTGGAAATGGACACACAAATGCTGTGGTATCAATACAAGCTTGTAGACCATCTTAACAGTAGTTTTCCACAAGACAGTAGTGACACACGCAGCGTGCATGGCAGTTCTAGAATTCCAACCACGGGAACGTTGTGTCATCAATGCAGAAACATTAGCAGCAGCAGTTCAATTGGCAGAAGCAATTTCTGTGAGATTTGGCACACATTTTTTAGACCATCGCATGCACCAGGAAAACACAGTAGAAGTTTTACACATAGTGAACGACTGGAGAGGATGTTGCAGGAGTATCAAGAGCTGAATATTGATGCCATAAGGGGGGGTTTGTATCCTTTTGTGTTTTGGCCTTCAAAAATGGAAGAGTGGCCATAGCTCGCCTGCCATGCTACAAGTTTTGGCCTACCCTGCAGTTAGCATTCACTCAGAACGTGTTTTCGGAGCTGCTGGCAGTGTATTGACAGAAAAGAGCATCCGGCTGCACCTGAAGTGTAGACTGACAAACTTTCAAAAAGATGAACAAGTTGTGGATGTCCAGCAACTTTGCCACCCCAGTCCCAGACTGTACAGACTAAATGATGATGTAGTGCCAGGGTTCTGGCAGCAAGAGGCCTACGCCTGTCTGTGATCTTGCTGTCTCTGGTGAAGGTAGAAATGTTGGTTCAGGCCTTGTTACAGGGCCGGTCCCAAGCATCAATGTTGCTTTGTTGCACTCTTTGTAGTCTGTGCCAATTGTTACCACTTTTCCTGTTGGCTGACCTTAATTTTTGGAAATATGGAGGCTCTAAGTAGGATCTCCAAACTGTCTTTTGTCTGTAATGCCATGGTTCTGGAGCAAGAAGCCTACGCCTATCTGTGATTTTGCTGTCTCTGGTAAAGGTAAAAATGTTTGTTCAAGCCTTGTTGCAGGGCCGGTCTCAAGCATTCATGTTGTTTTGTTGGACTATTTGTAGTCTGTGCCAATTCTTGCAACTTTTCCTTTTGCATGACCTTAATTTTTGGAAATGTGGAAACTCCAAGTAGGGTTTCCAAATTGTCTTTTGTCTGTAGTGCAGGGTTCTGGGAGCCAGAGGCCTACGCCTTTCACTCATGTATCTTTTAATTTTTTAAATGAAAATGCCAGCCCACATCCAGCTTTGTTCCTCACTTGTCATCCATGTGCTGTCAGTGTGCTGTCTGTGTGCAATCTGTTTTTATCTCAGCAGCTATTATTCATTTACAGTCATTTACAGGACCAATTACAGAGTTCTGTGCTACATTATAGTATTGTATCCATAACAATTGGACGTCATTAGGAAGGTTCATGTGCTGTTTGTGTGGCGTCCATTTTATTCTCGCTCCCATTGACTTGTATTGGCTAGTCTCAAATGATTTTGACATCCACTCGCAGCATGTTGTTACTTTTCGCTCATCCAGAATCTGGATGAGAAAAAAGCTGACTATCTGCTCTCCCTCATTGAATAACATTGGTCCGAGTGCAATGTAAGATTTTTTTGCATTGCACTCGCGCGAGTCATACGCTCGTGTGAGTGTAACCTTAATCATGTAATTTATACTGTGATACTGTTGCTGTCAAGCTTGCTGTTGCTAGTCGTATACTGTCCAACACTACAAGACCTCTACTTTCCGGTCTTATTTTTCTTCCATGTGGCTTCTATCACTGCCAGTGCTGCAAGACAGTCATGCCAGTCACTCATTTCCTGCCTATTCACTGTGTTTTATAGCTATACTGTACTGATGATGCTGAGAATGACAGTACTGACCCTATACTTTCAGACATCTGATTGTCTGCACCATTATATTCTAGAATGTGTGGTTGCTGCTTCTGTCACTTTCACTGGCAACGCCCACACATATCTCTGGATCATCCATTGTGTTGTATATGCATTCTATACTGCTATGTATGCCATACTGCTATGGGGAAGCTTTCTCTATTCAGACAAAATAAACATGAAACAGCTCCCACAAAAGTGATATTTTTTGCACAGCCTGTTAAGAAGCCATTGTTTCTTCACCTTCAAATAGCAAGCCTGTTCCTGCTCACTAAATTAAGGGATAAGGTTTGCACAGCTTGGTAAAAAGACATTGCTTTCTTCATTTTGCAAACAATGAACCTCTTGTTGATCTTAAAGTAGTGATTATTTTTGCATGGCTTGGGAAACTGCTACGCCTTCTTCATTTAACAAACAAAAAACCTCCTATAGACAGAAAAACTTTACCACCAACTCAAGCAAAAAAGCCTTATGTACTGACTGTATATAAATAACAGCAAGTCAGGCATATGCTCCCAAAAAGGAATAATGTTTGGAACATTTTACAATTTATAAAGCCTGTTAGTGTAATATAATGTTAACAGGCTGTCAGTTACAGGCGTTTACCATACTTTTTTACCTGACCAGATATGTTGAGGTCACTTTGACACTTCTAAAGGGTGCTTTACACGCTGCGACATCGCTACCGATATATCGTCGGAGTCACGTCGTTAGTGACGCACATCCGGCAGGGGTAGCGACATCGCAGCGTGTGACACCAAGGAGCGATGATCAGCAATCGCAAAATCGTTCAAAAACGGTGATCGTTGACACGTCGCTCCTTTCCTTAATATCGCTGCTCCCACAGGTACGATGTTGTGCGACGTTCTTGCGGCAGCACACATCGCTACGTGTGACATCGCAGGAACGACGAACATCTCCTTACCTGTGTCCACCGGCAATGTGGAACGAAGGAGGTGGGTGGGATGTTACATCCCGCTCCTCTCCGCCCCTACGCTTCTATTGGCCGGCCGCTTAGTGACGCCGCAGTGACGTCGCTATGACGCCAAATGCACCTCCCCCATGAGGGAGGAATTGTTCGGCGGTCACAGCGAAGTCGCTGCAAAGTTATGTGCGTGTGACGCTGCCATAGCGATAATGTTCGCTTTGGCAGCGATCACCACATATCGCACCAATGACGGGGACGGGTGCTATCGCGCACGACATCGCTAGCAATCGCTAGCGATGTCGCAGCGTGTAAAGCACCCTTAAGGCTGTGTTTGCATTAGGCTACTTTCACACTTGCATTGGACGGCTTCCGTTGCTATCCACAGCCTTGAGGAATTGCGGTAACCGTTGCAGGAAACCATTATATTCCACATAGACTTCTATTAGCTATGGATAGCAACGGATGGTCTTGCATTGCATCCGCTGCACGAGGCAGCATCGTTATTTTGACGCTGCGTCGGGCGGAGGGAAGGCTGCATGTAGCGTTTTTTGAGCAGCGCAATCCGTAGGATTTCGCTGTGCATGCTCTCTCTGGCTCCCTGCACTCGTAACCAGGTTAAACATCGGGTTACTAAACAATGCGCTTTCCCTAGTTACCCGATATTTACCCTGGCTACGGGTGCAGGGAGCCCGACACTTTCCCGCTCGGCTCCGCCCCCTCCCGCACTTCACTCCACGTGTACACATGCACGCACACACACACTCACACTCACCTGTCCCCAGCCTTGCATTCCTAGCTGCACTGATGTCCTCAGTGCCATGGTCCCGCTCGGCTCCACAAACCCCGCACTCCGCCCCCGCACTCCGCTCCCGCACTCCGTCCCCCTCACACATTCTCGGCGGCCGAATGATCAGTTGATCACCCGGCGACCGGCTGCTGTGAGCGATCAGCTAATCACCCAGGGACCGGCTGCTGTGAGCGATCAGCTGATTATTCACAATAGTCTGCCGCCAGTAAAAGGAAAGAAGAAGAAAAAAAATAAATAAATAAATAAAGATTCTGTTGTTTTGTACGATCCGTTGCATCTGTTGTGCCACTAAATGCAACACATCCGTTGCATCCGTCACACAACGCAATGCAACGGATGCCGTTCAACGCAAGTATGAAAGTAGCCTAAAAGAGACAGGAAGATGATGACCACAGTTCATGGAGACTCCAGATACATCATTTTTTGGGAAATTAAAGACTTACTACTTTCCCTTTGCATTGAATTACCTGTAAATAAAATTACTTGGACAAATTTGGCAAAACTGGGGAATCTGAAATATGAAAGATTTTATCATCTTTAATCCTTTTTAAACCTTCTTTTTCACAGTATTTCTGTGCTAGATATACACAAAAAGCTTACTGACAGAGATAAAAAAAAACCAGAAAAGTAAAACTTCAATATAAATATTTCCTAAAGGAAAAAATATCCACAGGAACAACTAAAACACATGCTATTCACTCAGAAATCTTCACAACTAACTAATGCCATCCAGTGGCTATGCTATAAATTGTCATTGAAGTTGTTAATACAGGCTGCATTAAAAACAACGCTTGAATATGGTATTTCATTACTGGGAAATCATTGCTTTCAAATCGGAAACCCAAAGTAACAAATAAGAACATTTCTGTTAAATATATTTTTACTTAATGTGGTAGGGAACATGGAGCTGCCACATTGAGATAACTCATAATGTTACAGCATTGATAAATTTAATATCTCATTATGACATGTTAAAGCCAGGTTATCCATAAAAATGATTTAATTCTGAAGATTCCTTTTCGGTATCTGTATTGTATTTTTTTTTTATTTGACATTTCTATTGATACATACTTGGTCATTACTCATTCGTTTTGTATTTCAAAATAATTCCTTTGCACTGTTAAGTTTTGCAACACTTAGGAATATTGGGGAGGGAAAAACTAATTATATTATAATTTGTGGTCACGTATAGCAAGTGTGTTATCAAAATTGCTGGGTTAACATTAAAATATTATACTCACTTCTACTCGGCCCTTCCTTCATCTTCAGCTACCCACCTGATCTTTCACCCAATTTCACCCCATCCTCTGTGGTCTTTTACTGTATTTACTCTGAAATCTTCATGTGCTGACTAGTTATCATTAATCAAGAGAAGAGCACAGCACATCAATGACATTTTTGCTGAATTTGTACAAATCAATATGTAAAATAATACTTCCGACAAAGCGACGACATACTGTCAGGGGTGCGGGAAGGACACCTGGGAGGCTACACTGACCCTAGCACTGGGGGCACTGTGCTCACCCTGATCCTGGAGGTACCCTTGAAGGTAGGGAGGTCCAGGTCCCTGCCCTGGTCCTGTCTTCTGTCCGACCCTGTTCTAATACCTCCCTCCATACCCCAACCCTGGGATGAGCTGGACCCTAAGTAACAACCTCCCAAAGAGACAGACAAGGGGATAAAACTGAAACACACTCACACTGCAAACAACCACAGAGGAGAGAGAAAATGACACAAGAGGGAATAAACAAAAAGGGGAAAGGAGCAATTGATATGTACAATAATACTTCTGACAAAGCGACGACATACTGTCAGGGGTGCAGGAAGGACACCTGGGAGGCAACACTGACCCTAGCACTGGGGTCTCTGTGCTCACTCTGAACCTAGAGGTACCCTTGAAGGGAGGGAGGTCCAGGTTCCTGCCCTTTCCCTGTCTTCTGTCTGACCCTGTCCTAATACCTCCCTCCATACTCCCAACCCTGAGATGGGTTGGACCCAAAGTAACAACCTCCCAAAGACACAGACAAGGGGATTAAGCTTAAACACACTCACACTGCAAACAACCAAAGAGGAGAGAGAAAATGACACTGAAGGGAATAAACAAAAACAGGCAGGAGCAAGTCACACCAAGGTACGCTCAAACAGTGCAGACAACAATTCACTGGTCACCAAAAAGAGGACTGCCACGGAGGCCGGGATTTCGCAACTCCATGCAGAAACGATCTTTGATGATGGTACAGAAAAGTCCTCAGACTTAAGTAGGAGGAGACTAGCTGTAAATAGTGATTAGCAAACCTGATTCAGAGAAGCCAGCCACTGCTCCAGGAGGAATTAACTCCTAACGTGCCAGTAGCAGTAATAAATAAAACAACCGATGCCCGACAGAAAAGAACTACTAGCAGAAACCAGAAACCAGGTTGCTTTTTGGAAATATGTACGGAGTCCAATCAGGTAGTAGACAATCCGGGTGAGGCATGGTAGGTTGTTTAGTAGTGATTGGTAAATGAGGATCCGCACTGCGCATGACATATAACTGTTTCCATGCAGACTTTGATGTGTGTCTGTTCCGTATTTCTGTGTTTATTTCATGTCTATTAGAATTTACCCTCGCAAATTCCTCAGTAGTTCAGTGCAAAATTCTGCAATTAAGTCATAGATTAAATTTACTTTCCACCAAACGTCCACCCTTATAGCAGAGGACAGTTTTATTGAAATGTATTATTAAAAAAATTACCTGTTTTGAAAACAAATCAGAATAACGCGGATGCCACACAGATGCGAATATATGCCAGGGTGTCAGCCATTGAAACAAGTATAATCTGTCATCTTGAATTTAAAGAGAAGGTTTAAGCTATGCAATCTGAGAGCACCATATCAGAGCAGAAACCCTTAATCCATGGACATGTCACTTACTGGACTGTATTTAGCTGTTTCAATACATTCAGTGTTGTATCAGCATGAGATTATCACTGCATGAAAAGCTGCATTTTGGCTGCTAGTCCAGCAACTACCCCCCACACCGATTAGCAGATGTGTGTCACTATACAGCAGGTGAAATAAGTTCTGAACACATCACCAATTTTGCAAGCAAATATATTTCTAAAGGTGCTAGTGTCATGAATTTCTCAGCAGATGTCGGTAGCAACCAATTCAATTCACACAAGCGATGAAATCAAACCATAAATGTCCATAGATTAATTTATGTATAATAATGGGAAATTACATTGGTAAAAAGTATTGAACACGCATACTGAAACTGATTTAATACTTGGAAAAAAACCCCCTTTTGTTAGATATGACAGCTTTAAGATCGCCCCTGTATGGAGAAACTAATCACATGCATTCCTCAGGTGTGATTTTGGCTCACTCTCCCACACAAACACTTTTCAAATCCTGAAGATTGAACTCTGAGGTTTAGTTCCTTCCATAATTTTTTAACTGGATTCAGGTCAAGTGATTGGAAGGGCTGTTTTGGCAGATTTTTTTTTCTTGCTCTGAAACCAATTGAGAGTTTCCTTGGTTGTGTGTTTGGGATCATTGTCTACTTGAAATGTCCACACTCATTTCATCTTCATCATCCTGGAAGATTGCAACAGATTTTATCAACAATGTCTCAGTACAGTCATGGCCAAAAGTTTTGAGAATGACACCAAAATTATTTTTTCACATGATCTGTTGCCCTCTGGTTTTTAATTGTGTTTGTCTGATGTTTACATCACATACAGAAATATAATTGCAATCTTATTATGAGTACCAAAAGGTTAGAATGAGTTAATGCAGCAAGTCAATATTTGAAGTGTTGACCCTTCTTTTTCAGGACCTCTGCAATTCTCCCTGGCATGCTCTCAATCAACTTCTGGACCAAATCCTGACTGTTAGCTGTCCATTCTTGCATAAGCAATGCTTGGATTTTGCCAGAATTTGTTGGTTTTTGTTTGTCCACCCGTCTCTTGATGATTGCCCACAAGTTCTCAATGGGATTAAGATCTGGGGAGTTTCCAGGCCATGGACCCAAAATCTCTATGTTTTGTTCCATGAGCCATTTAGTGATCACCTTTGCTTTAAGGCAAGGTGCTCCATCATGCTGGAAAAGGCATTGTTGGGCGCCAAACTGCTCTTGGACAGTAGGGAGAAGTTGCTCTTGGAGGACATTCTGGTACCATTCTTTATTCATGGCTGTGTTTTTAGGCAAGACTGTGAGTGAGCCGATTCCCTTGGCTGAGAAGCAACCCCACACATGAATCGTTTCAGGATGCTTAACAGTTGGCATGAGACAAGACTGGTGGTAGCGCTCACCTCTTCTTCTCCTAATAAGCTGTTTTCCAGATGTCCCAAACAATCGAAAAGGGGATTCATCTGAGAAAATGACTTTACCCCAGTCCTCAGCAGTCCACTCCCTGTACCTTTTGCAGAATATCAGTCAGTCCCTGATGTTTTTTCTGGAGAGAAGTGGCTTCTTTGCTGCCCTCCTTGAAACTAGGCCTTGCTCAAAGAGTCTCCGCCTCACAGTGCGTGCAGAAGCACTCACACCAGCCTGCTGCCATTGCTGAGCTAGCTCGGCACTGCTGGTAGTCCTATCCCGCAGCTGAAACAGTTTTAAGATACGGTCCTGGTGTTTGCTGGTCCTTCTTGGGCGCCCTGGAGCATTTTTGGCAACAATGGAAGCTCTATCCTTGAAGTTCTTGATGATGCGATAGATTGTTGACTGAGGTGCAATCTTTGTAGCTGCGATACTCTTCCCTGTTAGGCCATTTTTGTGCAGAGCAATGATGGCTGGACGTGTTTCTTTAGAGATAACCATGGTTAACTGAAGAGAAACAATGATACCAAGCACCAGCCTCCTTTTAAAGTGTCCAGTGGTGTCATTCTTACTTAATCATGACTGATTGATCGCCAGCCCTGTCCTCATCAACACCCACACCTGTGTTAATGGAACAATCACTAAAACAATGTTAGCTGCTCCTTTTAAGGCAGGAATGCAATGCTGTTGAAATGTGTTTTGGGGGTTAAAGTTCATTTTCTTAGCCAATATTGACTTTGCAAGTAATTGCTGTTAAGCTGATCACTATTTATGACATTCTGGAGTATATGCAAATTGCCATTAGAAAAACTTAAGCAGTAGACTTTGTAAAAATTTATATTTGTAGCATTCTCAAAACTTTTGGCCATGACTGTACATGTGCCCCTTAATCCTTCTTTCAATTATATGAAGTTTGCTAGTGCTGTATACTGAAAAGCAGCCCCACACCATGATGTTCCCATCTCCAAACTTCATTGTTTGCATGGAGTTTTTGGGGTGATATGCAGCTCTTTATAGTCTCCAAGCATCGTGTGTATTATGGCATCCAAAGAGTTACATTTTTTTCTCATTTCACCAGACTATATTCTTCCAATTTTTTTACAAGTTGGCTAAATGTTGACCATGGAAGCATACATATACATTGAACCGTTTACGCTTGAAAGGTGGCTGACTGCAATTTTTAAATGCTTTTAAAGTTCCAATATGGCTTGGGGTTTTTTCAGTGGCACATTAAGTGTAAGTCCCCTGCACCCGGTCATATACTTACCTTCTGGCGGCTTCATCAATTATTGATGTCGTTCAGGTCCCATGACTCCAACTTATGCCTGTAACTCCTGAATGGCCAAAAGTCAGACGTTACGTCAAAAGGTCTCAATGCATCTCTATGAGAGCCAGAACGAGGCTGTTATAGAGTTCTAATGATATGTGACCTCTGGCATGTTCCATGAAACACTTTAGTGGCCAGCAGGTTAAAACACAGGACTGATCAGAGCGTTGCTGGAAAAATATGAAGACAGTGGCAGGTGAGTATAAGACCGGGGCGGGAGACTTAAGGGTGCTTTACACGGTGCAACATCGCTAACGATATATCGTCGGGGTCACATCGTTAGTGATGCACATCCGGTGCCGTAAGCGACATCGCAGCGTGTGACACCAAGGAGCAATGATCAATGAGCGCAAAAACACGAAAAATCATTGCTCGTTGACACGTCGCTCCTTGTTGTTCGTTGTTCCTGTGGCAGCACACATCGCTATGTGTGACAGCGCAGGAACGACGAACATCCCCTTACCTGCGTCCACCGGCAATGAGGAAGGAAGGAGGTGGGTGGCATGTTCCGGCCGCTCATCTCCGCCCCTCCTCTGCTATTGGTTGGCTGCCGTGTGATGTCGCTGTGATGCCGCACGAACCGCCCCCTTAGAAAGGAGGCAGATCGCCGGCCACAGTAAGTCCGTGTGACGGGTGTTAGCGATGTTGTGCGCCACGGGCACCGATTTGCCCATGACGCACGACTGACGGGGGCGGGTACGCTTGCTAGCGATATCGGTACCGATATCGCAGCGTGTAAAGTACCCTTAACATTTGAAGCACCATATTGTGCTGCAATAAAACAAAGTGCTGCAGTGATGCTTTAAACAGAGCTGATAGAGAATGCTTATTAAGGAATAGTTATTGTTTTTCTGTCATGTACGGACCTGTTTTAGTCACATAAACTGAGAAGTGAAATTGTGTATAATTAAAGACGTTTCTGCCTTTGTCCCCTCCCAGCAAAAGTCGGAGTACCTGCCTTTTGACAGGAGAGACAAATTAACATTTCATCCAATCTATAAATCTGGACAGAACATAAAATCCTGGTCTTCCAGGTCCTTAAATGGTGATATTTGCTAAAAACTTATTAAGAGTTCAGCTGTGTCCTTCAGCTCATTCTACTCAATGAGGATCAATTTTGTGACACATATGACAGCTATGACATAGAACATTAGCAAAGAGTATTGTTTTAAAAAAAAGTACTATTTTTACCACATCCTGAACGAAGTGGATGATCTGCTTCCAATTAACAGAAAGAATTGGTCAGTTATGACCTGGCACTTTTGGGAATAAGATGATTTTGGAATGTCAGAGTTCTTCAGTGACGAGACTTATAAAAAAAAAGGGCAGATGTCTATATAACTAGTGTATGAGTCATCTTTATATGATCTCCTAGACTGCATTATATTCATTTGATTATATATTATTATCTTTTTGCTTACAGCCAATTGTATAAATAGAAGTTGTTTGGCATCTGCAATGAGAAGTGCATGTAATTATTATTATTCATTATTATTATTATACTGCCATTTGTTCCATGGTGCTTTACAAGTGAATAGGGTATACATAAACTAGTACAACAATCATTAACAATACGGGGCACATACTGGTATAGGAGGAGAGAGGACTCTGCCCGCGAGGACTCACAGTCTACAGGGGATGGGTGAGGATACTGTAAGAGAGTGAACTATGACAATACAGGGCGAGCATTAGGACCCTGCAGAGTCTGCCTGTCTGTCTGAGCGATAAACAGGAAGTGGTTGTGGAGATCCAGGAAATAGATAGAGGGTGTGTGGTGTCCATGGCAACGGGTTTGACAACAGAGCAGGTGAAGCAATATGGGCCTTAAAAAGTTGGTTGTAAGCCCCGGTTGGTGACCAAGAGACTTGTTGGTGAACAGAGCCAGTGACAGCATCTGAGGAGAGTGAAGGGAAACAGAAATTGCGGAGACAATACCACATCACTGTGTGATAAGCGATCCAGTTGTGCGGACCTGGGTCCAACTGAAAGAGCGTCTGAGGAGAAGCTGAGGAGATGTTTCCCTCCCTGACAGAGCAAGTGATTGATGTCCAGTAAGGCCATGAGTGACTGCGATAAGAGAGACGGCGTCCGGTGTCATCCCCATTGGAAGGATTCTGACAAGCCCTGGAAAAGAGTGATCCCCAGACTGCGTCCTGAGGCTACAGAATTAAAGTGCTGGACAGGTGACTCTGGCATTGGCTGATAGCTGCCAAACTTTGTTTTCTTTTTGCAATAAGTACTTATTTTTGGCGCCAAAGTTTTATTTTTATTTTTCTGGACTTGCTGCAGCCCACGCAGAAACACACCGGTGTAAAGTTACATTGGAGTTTAATGGTACCATAGTTTGTGAGATACCCGGGTATCCCTGTGATAAGTGTATAGTCATCATTAATTTAGTGTATTGTATTATTATCTGTGATAAGTTATACTCAGTGCGCCATCTCGGAGGTTCCATCAAGCCACCCTCATCTGATTTACATCGTCTTTCCAGTTTGATAAGTTTAACGTGTAGGTAAATTTGTTCCGGGTCCTAAATGTGATTTACATATACTGGGATCTCTGAGATCGGTGCATTGATTTTTGGCTAACGCTTAGTGTGTGAAATTATTAATGGTAATGTTTTTAAGGGGATTTTGAGCTTATTATATTCTACATTTCACCGTAATTTGATCCCCATTTCAGTAAAATACTGTTGTTCATTTCTGCCTCAGTCTCGGTCTGTGACTCACTGGATCTTAATAGGACCTCTGGTCATTACATTTTTGGCGTAGTCGGCAGGATCCAGTGTTTGTCATGGACGGAGGCGGCGAGGGAAGAAATGATCCCACCGCATCAGCAGCCCCGCTGCTGGGTGCGGATCTTTTGGCAGCCGCGGCGAATGGGGGAGGGCATGTACCGGTAGGAGCTTTACTCCAGCACATGCCGAAATACGACGGGCGTAACATGGCGTTGCAGGATTGGGCGGAGAGGGTCCAGAGTATTCTGCGGATGTGTAATCTGACTCCCGCATTACGAGCAGAACTGGCATTGAATGCACTAGAAGGCGACGCTAGGCGGACGGTGATGGTACGACCTGAGGCTGAGAGAAGTACGTTAGAGAAAATTTTGGTACTGTTAGAGGGGAGTTCTGGGGGCCGGGCTCGTGTGACCCAGCTTCGATCATTTTTCTTTAACCGCCCTCAAAAGGAAAGTGAGTCTCTGATGCAGTACTCTAATACGCTACAGGAAACATTGAATGAAGTGCAGCGACTAGACCCAGGGGCCCTGGGAGCGTTCCGGGAGGTAGACCACTTGCTCCGGGACCAATTCATCACAGGGTTAGCTAACAGGCTCCTTCGGGATAAACTGTATGAGGTGGCCCGGGCTACGCCAGAAATATCTTTCTGGCAAATTTACCAGGCCGCGGTGGAAAGGGAGGCAGAGTCCACTCTCGTAGTTCAAGGAGCTGTGGACAGTACACGGCTGGAGGGAGGCGGAATGCAATTGTCAGGAGCGGAAGGACTGGTAGATGTTGTACAAGCTCTGCGTGCTGAGTTGAAGGAGCTAAAGCTGGAAGTGTCTAAAATCAGAGCTGGGTCGTCCCCTACTCCCCTGGAGAGGCCACCAGCTACACCCTCTGGGATGGTGATTTCACCGACAGCCAGACCGCCCTCTTTGAATGACTCAAGCCCCCGTCCACGGGGAGCAGTCACCTGCTGGAGGTGCGGCCGCCGGGGACACATCTCACGATACTGCCGGATGTCCACAGTCCCCGAGACTCCTCCGCCGACGTTAAACTCCCAGCCGCTGCCTTGAGGGGGCAATTCGCAGCGGCCCCCCCTCACAAAGCCCCCAACGGAATGAGCAAGATTTGTTTGCATGGAGTCCAGTTTTAGAAGCAGAATTTGAAGGACGGAAGATGAATTGCTTGGTTGATACGGGATCTGAATGTACCATTATGCCTCTAGAAGTTTTCGAGAAATACTTCAGTCAACTAGTGGTTCCCGAAGATGGTCGAATGATAAGACTTACTGCCGCTAACAATGGCCAGCTGACGGTGAAAGGGATCGTGTGGATGAGACTGAAAATGTTTGGTCAAGAGCTGGGTCAGAAAGGGGTAGTGCTGGTGGACCACCCCCCTAGAAGAGGGATGGAAGTGACACTGGGAATGAACATTCTGCGAGATCTAAATCATCAGATGTATGCCCGTGAGGGACCCCGTTACTGGACTCGTGCTACAGGTCACCGACCGACACAGAGAATGTTACACCGCCTAGTGTTGAACTGTGATCTGCTGAAAAGTGCAGTCCCTGGGGGCCGGGTGGGCCTTGTCCGAGTGCCATCACGGACCACTATTTCACTGGCGCCCCGACAGGAGGAACTCTTGATGTTGCCAGTAGGGGCGGCGCAGAGGCTGAATGGACTTGAGGTATTACTTGAGCCAGCCCCAGAGAAGTCCTCTTGTGCCAAGGTGCATGTGGCCCGGTCTCTGACGATTGTGAAGAATGGACGGGTGCCAGTCAGATGCATTAACGTGTTGGAGGAGGCTATTACCATTCCTGCTGGGACCATCCTGGCTGAACTGTTCGTGCCAGAGGGGAAGATGCCTAACAAAGCGGTGTTTGAATTGCGGCCAGACCCACAGTCATCCTGGACATATGCGGTCGAAGTAGCAGGGGCTGAATCTCCTACCGAAGAATGGAATGGTCGTGTGATCATGGATCAAATGGGAGTAGATCGGGAGGAACTGACTTCCGTGCAACTAGAGCAGTTGGAGAGGGTCGTGTGGGAACATGAAGAGACCTTCTCGTGACATGAAGAAGACTTTGGGTGCTCACCGACGATTGAGCATGAGATCCCCACAGGGGACACCCCTCCCATTAGAGAACGTTATCAACAGATTCCCCCGACACTTTATCAAGAGGTGAAGGGCATGGTCGCCAGTATGCTCGACAATCAAATAATACGAGAGAGCCAAAGTCCCTGGGCTGCCCCCGTTGTCCTTGTGCGAAAGAAGGATGGGACCCTCCGATTTTGTGTGGATTATCGGAAATTAAACGCGCACACTGTGCGAGACGCATACCCGTTGCCTCGAATTGAGGAGTCCCTGTCTGCATTAGGACGGGCCAAATACTTTTCAACGTTGGACCTGGCGAGTGGATATTGGCAGGTACCAATGGCTGAGAAAGATCGGGCAAAGACAGCATTTGTTCTGCCAATGGGGCTCTATGAATTCAACCGGATGCCGTTCGGACTCAGTAATGCCCCGGGGACCTTTCAACGCCTTATGGAACACTGTTTAGGCGACCTGAATTTTGAATTGGTATTGATATATCTAGATGACATCGTGGTGTTCAGAACGTCATTTGAAGACCATCTTGAGAAGTTGCGCCAAGTGCTCCAATGTCTCAGTCGCCATGGCTTAAAGATAAAACCAAAGAAATGTCAACTGTTCAAGAGTCGCATAGAGTATCTAGGCCATGTGGTGACTCCCGACGGGGTGTTACCCTCAGTCAGTAAGATCTTAGCGGTACAGGGGTGGGCACCTCCTCAGACTCTATGGGAGGTGCGGGCTTTCTTGGGATTGGCAGGGTACTATCGACGATTTGTGCCCAGGTTTTCACAAGTAGTGGGTCCCCTCAATGAACTTTTAAGAGGGTCGGCGCTGGGTCCTCGCAACCGCCCTATCCAATGGGGGCCTCAGCAGCAAAAGGCATTTGACGAGGTGAAAGCCGCCCTAACAAGTGCCCCTTTGTTGGCATATGCCAGGTTTGATACCCCTTTCCTGTTGTACACTGACGGTAGTCTTCACGGGTTGGGGGCGGTACTGGCCCAAATTCAGGATGGCCGGGAGCGGGTCATTGCCTATGGCAGCAGGTCTTTAAGGGACACTGAGCGCAATCCGGCTAATTATAGTTCGTTTCGCCTAGAGCTGTTAGCCCTTGTGTGGGCAATGACGGAGCGCTTTGCTGAGTATCTAACGGGAGCTGAGGTGTTGGTCATGACCGATAATAACCCTCTTGCTCACTTAGAGAATACGAAACTGGGAGCGTTGGAGCAGCGATGGGTCGCTCGCCTTGCTAAGTTTAATTATCAGATTATGTTTCGCTCGGGGCGAGAAAACGGTAATGCGGACGCATTGTCGAGGGTACCCCTTGGATTTAGGGGAGAAAGCATTGATGACCAGCTCGAGGACACAGAGACCCCTGACTTGGGGCAGGTACCTATCTTCCGCAGTGTGGTACATTCAAGTGGGGTGGCATCAGGGATGCCGTGTGTCCTGGGAAAAACGCCATCAGATTGGGCAAAAGATCAGAATGAGTGTCCAGACATCTCGCGAGTGCGCACCTGGGTACAAAATGGGATTTGGCCGAGTGCAGAGGACAAGGCCCAACTATCCGCAGAAGGAATTAAACTATTGCGACAGTGGGATAAGTTGTGTGTGGAACAGGATCTTTTGTATCGTAAGGTGTATCTGCCATCTGAGCTGCAACACCGGTACCAACTGGTAATCCCTGTAGGGATGGGTCCGGTGGTTGCCCGCGAGGCACATGAGAAGGGAGCCCACTTTGGTAGTGAAAAGACACTCCAGTGGTTACAGCGAATCCTCTATTGCCCTGACTTGGGAGGGATGGTAGCGGAGGCATGTCGGCAATGTCGGGTCTGTGGGCTCAGTAAGAGTCCTGAACAGCGGGCCCCTACTCAAACCATTAAAACGTCTGCCCCCTTGGAATTGCTCATGATTGATTATGTCCTGATAGGATACTCGACGTCTGGGTGCTCCTATTGCTTGGTAATGACAGACCATTTCACTAAATATGCTGTGGCAGTGCCGACAAGAGATCAGACAGCGGAGTCGGCGGCTAAAGCTGTGTGTCGTCATTTTCTCCAAGTGTTTGGGTGTCCGCAAAGGATACACTCAGACCAGGGGGCATGTTTCCAGGGGACACTAATGGAAGAGCTACGCCGGCTGTATGGCATAGCGCATTCAAGAACGACACCTTACCATCCCCAAGGAAATGGGGCCTGTGAGCGTTTCAATCGTACCTTGATACAGATGATGAGAACATTAGAGGAAGGGCAGCAGGGCCACTGGCCTGAGTACCTCCCTGAACTAATGTGGGCCTACAACAATCGATTGCACAGCACTACGGGCTATTCGCCACACATGTTGATGTTTGGGAGACCCGGGAGGGATATTGAAGATTTGAACATGCCAGATCCCTCCTCTGATTCCCCTCGGACTGCATCTGAGTGGGTTCGGGAACACCAGCGGCGACTGAGAGTGGTGCATCAGGTGGTGGGTAATAGACTCAATCAGGTGTCTCATAGGGACACGAGGCCTGTGCAGACGGAACCTTTCTCCCCAGGGGATAGAGTGTTGGTAAGGGTCAAACGACCGACAGGGAAACTGGCCGATCGATGGGAGGCGACCCCATACCTGATAAAGAGACGAGTGAACCCTGAGATTCCAGTCTATGAGGTCGAGCCCGTGGGGACAGGGGGGCTCACTCGTAATCTTCACCGTAACATGCTACAACGGTGCTGGTTTGAGGACGTGGCTCCCGTTTCTACGGAACCAGAGGCTGTGTCCCAAGGGTCAGGTACTCCTGATGTTTGAGTTTGATGATGAGCTCTCCTCTGCACCTGTTTATCTGCCCCTGTGAATGATCTGCACCTGTGTGGAAAGAGTGTTGAGCCGGTGGTATGTCCTTCCGAGGGTGAGGGCTTGAGTCAGCCACCTGACATGAATAATGGGTCACGGGGTGTCGCACTTCACGAGGAGGCAGCGTCACGCCTTTCCTCTGATGACACTTCTGAAGGGACTCCTGCCCCTTCGGGGACAGAATCCGTTGGGAAGGACCTTCGGAGAACCACTCGACCTACGGCAGGAATACCCCCTCAGCGCTACGCACAGGATGATTTTGAGTGGGGAGGTATGTCGAGGACGCCAACCTCTAGTGGGGTGGCATGTAAGAGAGTGAACTATGACAATACAGGGCGAGCATTAGGACCCTGCAGAGTCTGCCTGTCTGTCTGAGCGATAAACAGGAAGTGGTTGTGGAGATACAGGAAATAGAGACAGGGTGTGTGGTGTCCATGGCAACGGGTTTGACAACAGAGCAGGTGAAGCAATATGGGCCTTAAAAAGTTGGTTGTAAGCCCCGGTTGGTGACCAAGAGACTTGTTGGTGAACAGAGCCAGTGACAGCATCTGAGGAGAGTGAAGGGAAACAGAAATTGCGGAGACAATACCACATCACTGTGTGATAAGCGATCCAGTTGTGCGGACCTGGGTCCAACTGAAAGAGCGTCTGAGGAGAAGCTGAGGAGATGTTTCCCTCCCTGACAGAGCAAGTGATTGATGTCCAGTAAGGCCGTGAGTGACTGCGATAAGAGAGACGGCGTCCGGTGTCATCCCCATTGGAAGGATTCTGACAAGCCCTGGAAAAGAGTGATCCCCAGACTGCGTCCTGAGGCTACAGAATTAAAGTGCTGGACAGGTGACTCTGGCATTGGCTGATAGCTGCCAAACTTTGTTTTCTTTTTGCAATAAGTACTTATTTTTGGCGCCAAAGTTTTATTTTTATTTTTATTTTTCTGGACTTGCTGCAGCTCACGTGGAAACACACCGGTGTAAAGTTACATTGGAGTTTAATGGTACCATAGTTTGTGAGATACCCGGGTATCCCTGTGATAAGTGTATAGTCATCATTAATTTAGTGTATTGTATTATTATCTGTGATAAGTTATACTCAGTGCGCCATCTCAGAGGTCTCATCAGATCACCCTCATCTGATTTACATCGTCTTTCCAGTTTGATAAGTTTAACGTGTAGGTAAATTTGTTCCGGGTCCTAAATGTGATTTACATATACTGGGATCTCTGAGATCGGTGCATTGATTTTCGGCTAACGCTTAGTGTGTGAAATTATTAATTGTAATGTTTTTAAGGGGATTTTGAGCTTATTATATTCTACATTTCACCGTAATTTGATCCCCATTTCAGTAAAATACTGTTGTTCATTTCTGCCTCAGTCTCGGTCTGTGACTCACTGGATCTTAATAGGACCTCTGATCATTACAATACAGTAGGTGAGGACAGAGCTGGTTGCGCAGTGGTGTAGTGGTCTGAGGGTTATTGAAGGTTGTAGGCTTGTCAGAGGAGGAGGGTCTTCAGGTTCCCTTTGAAGGTTTCCATGGTAGGTGAGAGTGTGATATGCTGGGTAGAGCGTTCCAGAGTATGGGAGAGGCATGGGAGAAATCTTGCATGCGATTATGGGAAAAGGAGATAAGGGACGAGTAGAGAACGAGGTCTTGTGAGGATCTGAAGTTGTGTGCAGGTAGGTAGTTATCTGAATGCTGCATGTAAATGAATACTACTTTAGGATTTTCAAGTAAATACATAATAAATTGAAAATTATTTTGTCTAGTTCTATCCTTGATTTTTTAAGGTAATTTTCATTGCTTTCTAGTACATTTAGTTTAAAAGATATAAAGACTATATGGAAATAAAATGGCGAATACTGTAGTAGCATGTACAGAATTAAGCACCCGAAGAACAATAAATAGATAAAAACATTTACAATTATTATGCTATAAATAAATGTGAAAGTTTATTATAGTAGACAAACAGGAGAACAAACGTGGTTATATTGCAAAAAACATATCAAAATTTATTAATGCACCTAAAGTTAGATGCAGCACAACAATATGCAAAAAAGTGCAGAGAGGCAGAAAGCACTAAAAAGCACAAAGCACAAATGCAATCAGCAAAATCACATGGCAGATATGAGAAATGACAAAGTACAAAGCATTACATGTAAATTACAAAATTCACTGCCAGGTGAAAACAGAGAGCAATAGCTGGTGATCACAATACAAATAGATTAAACAGCACGCTGGACATATACTGACATCCGGGCACCGGCACCTACCAGCGGCTGTATGGATTACCAAAAGGATCACCAGTGATTTGTTTTAAAGTGCCAGAAGTGCAGAATCAGAGACCAAAACGAGCTCCCCTGGAGCAGGTAACGCGCGTTTCACGTGTTTGTAATGTTAATGCTTCATCAGACCAAGGAGGGACCAAACGTGCTTTGTGCTTTTTAGTGCTTTCTGTCTCTCTGCACTTTTTTGCATATTGTTGTGCTGCATCTAACTTTAGGTGCATTAATAAATTTTGATATGTTTTTTGCAATATAACCACGTTTGTTCTCCTGTTTGTCTAATATTTCCTTAGTGGTTTGCATTTTCTGTAGAGATAGAGGTCCATACAGGACACTCTCTATATATATATTTTTGCAATTTAGACTATTTAGTCATGTTATACTCTCCATTTAAATTGTATCTCAACTCCTCATGGATATTTTAGTCTTTCTAAGTTTATTATAGTGCAGCTCTAGTTATCGCTTACCATTGAAAGCAGAAAGACCATTTTATACTATTTGCAATGAAAATGGAATTAATTTTAAACTATGTGCAAAGACCTACGGCAAGGGATTGTTTTTCTCAACTGTCAGGGAAGATTTCTCCAAATTTCATCCATAGCACAGCAGTGTGTGTGGGTGTTTATTTTGCCCTTATGTTAAGACATTTAAACTCCAGAGATGTTGTCATGATTTGCGGTGAAACATTTATATTATGTATATATAATATAAACAGTTAGGCCCAGAAGAATTCAACCTTGACAGTATTTTTAAAATTTAGTCCCTTTATAAGTCCCTTTATACTAGTATGATGCATTTGAAACAAATCCATTAAGCTGTGAAGTGGGGACTTTCATAAAGTTTAATGTATCATGAAAAAACATTCTCAGATTCACTGGGATCCATTGAAGCATTCCAGAGTTATTACAACACAAGGTGACAATGATCAGATTTCTAAAATTTGGCTTGGTCATTAAAGTTAAAATTAGCTCTTTCACTGCCCACTGCCAGTTAGAAACTGACTTGCTCCTCTTTGTTTTTTGCTTAGCTTTTCCCAGTGGACTTTTCTGTTTTTGCCCTCAGCTCTTTTTTGACTATTCTTCTTAATGTTTTTGTCACTGCACTGACCTCCTGGTTCGGACCAAGCTTCTAAATTACATTATTGACTCTGGTTCCCTCCTCTTGACAGCTGTTGTTCCATAGAATCAGTCTAAGGCTAGTTTCACACTTGCGCTGGACGGGATCCGTAGCATTGCGTTGTTTGACGCATGCAACGGATGCGTTGCATATAGTGGCACAACGCATGCTACAGATCGTACAAAATAACGCAATCCGTTGTAGGTTTTTTTCCTTGACTTTACACATCTGAGCATGCGCAGTTGTGTAAAGACAGCTGCGTTAACGGAATCCGTCAAATGACGCATTCTAACGGAATCCGCCACCATAGGCGTCCATTATAAAAACAACGGACACCAAACGGATTCCTGCAGGTTGCGTTTTTATGACACTCCTCCAAGTGCAGAAAAACGCTACATGCAGCGTTCCATCCGCCCGGCGCTCACTGACGGTCAGTGTCAAAACAACTGATGCGCTGCGGGGCGGATGCAATGCAAGACCAACCGTTGCTATCCGTAGCTAATAGAAGTCTATGAGGAATATAACAGTTTCCTGTAACGGTTACCATAATTCCTCAAGGCTGCGGATAGCAACGGAAGCCGTCCAACGCAAGTGTGAAACTAGCCTAAGGCCTAGGTTCCACTTGCACATAGTTTCCAATCTGAGAGCATCAGAAGCGATATGCTAGTGACACAACAACAGACGAAGTAGAGGAAAGCTTGACACGCCCAATGGAATAGGTCACCACACATCCATGGAGTGCAACGATATGAAGTCCGCCAAGGGGACTATAACTTGAATAAGAGGAAAAAATATTGGCACATCCAACATAAAATAATTTCTTTCTTTATTTTCACATAGTATTAAAAATGTCCATCCATATTCAGAAGACCCTGACGCGTTTCCGACGCAAAAGAGCGTCCTTAATCATAGGCTAACATTTTTAGTGAGCTCTAGACATTTATAGGTAAAGATCAACAATATAGTTAGAGACAATTAATAACACATGATTAAAAATCACACATTAAAAACAAAAAGTAGGATTGAACAAAAAGAAGGGGGAAGGGATTGTGAAACACCATAGTATAGAGTATCTCATATAAAGTACCAATAATAGTATTTCAGCAACGACATAGAGCAAGTCATATTAATCTCATTGCAATGAACTGTGTGACTGAACACATTGGATGGAGAGAGAGAAAAAAAATAAAAAAAAAAAGGGAAAAAGGGAGATTTTTTTTCTTTTTTTCTTTTTATTCAATATATATAATATAAATCATTTCTATAGTTTATACCTCCTGGAAATTTGTTTTTTAATGTAAGGATCCAGTAAGCTTCTCTGAAAGCTAGATTTTTCATCCTGTTATCACCTCTAGTGGATGCATTGACTTTCTCAATAGCAAAAAAAGAGAAGCTATCCAGCCTTCCCCTATGTGCAGTTATAAAGTGTTTGGCAGCTCCTGAGTATGAAGCATTGTCATTATTAATGTTTGCAATGTGTTCAGCCACACATTTTTTTATTTTGCGAGACGTATATCCAACATAGCGCAATTCACATGTTGCACATTCAATACAATAAATCTCATGATCTGTATCACAATTGATAAAAGATTGTATCGTATGCGTCTTACCAGAAGGAAGTGAAATCACAGTTTTTCTAATTTGGGCATAAGGACATAAATTACATCTGGACACCCCACACCTATAAATACCTTTCACTTGCAACCAATGTTGTTGTTGGTTTACTGTGGAAAAAAGGCTGGGGGAGAGCATGTTTCCCAAGGATCGACCTCGTCTTGCCACACACATGCAACCATTTTTTAGTACCTTTCCCAGGATGTCATCCTGATTGACAACAGGCAAATATTTGAGAATTATTGCTTTTATTTGCTGAAAATGAACACTATGTGCTGTAGAGAAAATTAATCTCTGATTTTTATCAGAATGACCCCTGGGAAGTTGGTGATTATTATAAAGTGCATTCTGTCTAGAACGACTCTGTACGATATTGCATGTGTGATTTAGGGCAGAGTACAGTAACCTCTCTCTTTTAATCATTTTTTTATTATTAAACTCTCCCTATCAAAGTTAGCATAACTAGAACATAGGTGTCTTGCCTGCATGAATTCTCCATGCGGTATTGCATTGATTGTATGAAGGGGATGATTGCTTGAAGCAAGGAGTAAAGTATTACCTGCGGTTTCTTTCCTATAAAGACAAGAATTAACCGATTTCGTACAAGGATCACCAGTGAGTGTAATATCCAGAAAAGGAACTTGTGGGCCACCATGACTATAGGTAAAACTTAAATTTAAATCATTTTGGTTCAGAAACTCCAAAAAGTGAGGCACGGCCGCCATGTCGCCCGACCAGACAAAGATCAAGTCATCGACATAGCGGCCGAACCAAACTATATCAGCGAAAAATGGATTGGTATCAGTGTAGAGACACGGGGCTCAGTGGGTGCTCTCGTCCACTAAAACCCGCTGCCTTTAGAAAGACAGCGTGGCTCAGAGCTCATCCCAACTTAATGCCGGCCTCTTTAACCGTGGGCGTAACACTACTCAGACAACACAGGGTGAGGGAACCACAATAATTAGACTTTATTGGATCCCCAAACAATTAACGGCACATAACACATACCCAGCAAAACACAAATGTAACAGGCAACAGAGTCTCACCCTTCCGCTGGCTCACCAGGGATTAGAATGTCCGTGCCTCAGAGCTTCCAGGGCCGCTTACTCCAATCCAGCAGCACCCCGCTTTCGGCGGACACCCACCGAGAAAGGAATAGCGCCAGATTTAGGAAGCTGTGTGAGGTCTGCAAAGTCTGTAGCCAGGTGACCGGATTGTCCCAACCTGAGTGTCCTCCTTAGGTAGTCCTGGTATGATGATACAATCCTGGCAGCCGGGGTCGAAATCCCTAGGCTGTGGATATGGTCTCCAACCGGAACCGGAGTCCCTAGATTGAAGCCATAAGATATCCTGATCCTCTAGTCAGCTCCGAAGAGCTTAGACTGGATCCATCAGCATCCATCAACAACCTGGTGGCTTAAAGAAGTCCCTTTTATATCCACAGCCTTCCACTTGGATAGACTGCGTCGTCATCGATTGGTTGGACAAGATCGCCTCTCCCATTGGATGAATCTCAAGCTGCATGGACAATGTTCATCCAAATGATGTCTACAGAAAGACTGAGGGTATACATGTAGTCTGGAAGTCACCGACTAGACAATGGCTACTAAGGTAATTACATTAGCAATACACAACTACAATACAATGATTACTGGAAACGTCTGGAAAAACAATATGTCTGGCTTTCAGTGGCCAACACAATTACATGAATCAACAAGAGTCTTGTAAAAACAATGAGAGACTTATTCCCCGTCTATAAACAATCTATCATCCTGTCTGGCTGAATTTTAAGAAACTTTAACCCATGGGAGTCTATGTCGTCACAATCAGCAAAGAGAAATAACTCCTCCCACCAAGCCATATATAATATAGCTAAAGTGGTGGAGAATTTCGAGCCCATCGGGGCGCCCTCTACTTGTAAGAACATAGAAGAATCAAACATGAAAAAATTGCTCCTGAGAAGATAATTTGTGACTTCCAAAACATAACTGATAAATTCCTCACTGTAATTACCGTATTTCCTCAAATGGTGACCAATAGCCAGTACCGCTAGTTGGTGGGGTATAACAGAGTATAAATTCACCACATCAAACGTCAAAAATCTATAAAACTGTTGCCAAACAAAATTATCAAAGCATTTCAGCACTGCACTGGTGTCCTTTAGAAAGCCAGGGACTCTATGGGTTAATGGCTGTAAAACACCATCCAGCCATGAACTGATACCCTCATTCAAGGAATCAGTCACACAGTTCATTGCAATGAGATTATATATGACTTGCTCTATGTCGTTGCTGAAATACTATTATTGGTACTTTATATGAGATACTCTATACTATGGTGTTTCACAATCCCTTCCCCCTTCTTTTTGTCCAATCCTACTTTTTGTTTTTAATGTGTGATTTTTAATCATGTGTTACTAATTGTCTCTAACTATATTGTTGATCTTTATGTGAAAATAAATAAAGAAATTATTTTACGTTGGATGTGCCGATATGCTAGTGACCCTCTACTGTGGAAGTGAGCCAATGGTCATGCGATCGGATCACAGCTCCGGAGAAGAGGGAGGGAGCACATTCTCCTTTTCCTCCCCAGTCTTTCTCCGCATACATCGCACTGAGATCGGATGACATGTGAGTGCAGTGCGATGTTTCACACGCGCCCATAGACTTGTATGGGTGCGTGTGACCCGAGACTCGCTGCCAAACGCAGCATGCTATGATTAATTTCTAATTCTGATATGGCATAAGAAATCAATTGCAGATGGATACTGCCCCATAGTTTTGCACTGGTGCAAGTGCAATCTGATGTTTTATCGGATTGCACTCGTCCCTGCAAAACACAAGTGGAGCCAAGGCCTAATGGACCCAATGGTAAGAGCAAATCCCTGTACTGGAATTAAAGGGTGAAGGCTGTGGTTCCTCTGGAAGGTTCCAGACAAAGGGGTTTGCACCGTGTCTATCTGAGGTAGCCTTCTTGAATCTGCAGCCTCTCACAGATGTATTGGCAGTCCTTTTCCTATATGTGAAAAATAGTAAAAAATAGATGCAACTGTAAATGAAGTCTGGAAATATAATATAAGGTATAAGTATGTAGAATAGGTGGTAGATGGTCATGTCAGAGGTAGTTTCATCAGAACTGTGATAAGAAGTGAATAATGGCAAATCAAACCAAACCTGCAATTTTGCATGATATTCATAAACTATATAGTTTGAATTTATTAGAAAAAATGTGATGCGACTGGTTTATTTATCAAGTGGATATTACCTATTTACTGGAGAACATATTACCCCTTTGACTGCAGTAAAGGGTGGCTTTATACAGTACAGTGGTATATTAAAAAGGTAGTCCACTACTCAGCATTACTGGCCACATTGATGTAAAGCTCATAGAGAAGGCTTTTCTCAAATACCTTGTGTACTAAATTCTGAGCGCTATTGCGGTCTGCTCATTCCCATCTTGTGACCCCCGGGCTCCGTGACCTCTTCAATCCGATGATGTCATGTCAACTTCCAATTTACCTGAAAACACCGAGGCAGGTCCCAGTCTTTGTGAGTGATTGGGAAGTGGGCAGAGTTTCACAGCTCGTCACAGCCCAGCATCGCTCCTGCTTGTGGCGCTCTGCACCAAAGGAGAGAGCACACAAGAAACTCCGCTCATAGCCCAGTCACTCAGAGAGACTGGTGCTCGCCTCGGTGATGTCAGGTGAACTGGAAGTTGATGTGGCATCACCAGATCTCAGAGGTCACAGAGCCCGAGGGTTATGTGATGGGGATGAGTAACTGTAAAAGCGCTGCTAAAAGTGAAAATTTATCACATAAGGTATTTGAGAAAAGCCTTCTCTATGATATTTACATCAATATGGCCACTAATGCTGAGTAGTGGACCACCCCTTTAATGTGAATACTAGAAATGGACAAATAGTGAAATATTCGGGTTTTGGATTATTTGTCTCAAATATTTCATACTAGTTGTATATTCGTCACAAATAACGAATCTATACAAGCCAATGGAAAACTTGAATAATTTTCAGGCAGATTCTCCCGGGATGTCTGGCAGAGCTGTAAAATGCTGAAATGAATGGAAAAGTGCTGAAATTGAATAGGAACAGCATAGGGAAGATGCAGGGATGCATCTCTGAAACACAGGTCACTTCTGGGAATAATGTTGTCAGAGTATTATGCCACTTTGACGTGCGATCCCATTCCTATTTTTGATAACCAGTGCAGGTGAAGTAGAAAGCTGTGGGCTGCAGTTCCTAGCTGGCTGCTTTATCTTTGCTGGTTATCAAAAATAGAGGCTCTCCCCATGATTTTTTTTTAAATTATTGAAATAATTAGTATTAAAACCAATGTGGGCTCTTGACCATTTTTGATAACCAGTGCAAATAAAGTGTGGTGCCCCTGACCTGGTCAGGCACCACTGAGTACTGCACCCATGCTGGGGGTAGTGCAATACAGGTAATCCAGAAGTCTGACCGAGGTGTGACTACACAGGCGCATAGTAATCAGGTCTCACACATGTACCTTTGGGAGGACTCCTGAGAGCTTCCAGGAGGGGGCGTGGCCTCCATGTCCACTTAAGGGGTGTGGTGGAGAGCCTGGTTGCTAGGCGGCGTAGGCAGGCACAGTGGGGAAAGAGGAAGAAGGAGGAACAAGAGTCTGAAGCAGAGTGTTGAGGAGTGAGAAGTTGGGAAGTGGAGCTCAGAGAGAGCAGACGTGCAGAACCCACGAGTGAGCCAGTTTAGTGTGCAGCTCAGGGAGAGCCGACGTGGGGAGCAGACCCTGGAGCTGTTGCAATCTAACAGCGTCCGCGCAGTGACTACTGACGGGGGAGATCGGACACCTAGTAGTGCCACCCGAAATCCACCCAAGGCTAAAGAGAGAGCAAATGGGTGGCAGAGTAAGGGGACTGCTGGAGAGGTATCAGGCCCGAAAAGGGTAACAGGTCCCGGTGCAGAGATAGATTCATCTTTCTTCTGTCAAACCTGCCTGAGGGGGCATTTCAGACCCTCAAGACAACACCACAAAGTCCGCAGCCACGTAGCAAAGAGAGGGCCCATAGTTCACAGGAGGCAAGCAGCCGGAGTGACCTGGTCTAGGCTACAAGCAAACGGGCCGAAACGAGGGGAGCAGCAACTTCCCTGGGTGACCCCCGTAGGGACTGCAAGTCGGGGTCATCACAAACAACAGAAGGGCTAGAGAAGGCGAGTCAGTAGCCACCCTCACAAGTCAGCCTGACGGACGCCTGGTTCCAGCCTGGTTCATCCCAGCTACGCCCGGGTTACTCACCCTGCCACCATCAGTGAGTAAAATCCCTAAAAGACTGTTTGGACTGTGCCTGAGTCATTCTGCGCCTTGTGGTTCCACACACTTACACAGGGCCCTGGGGCTTGCCTAATTCTCGGGAGGCCACTACAACTAACTGCACCCACCATCAGCCCCAGGTGTCCCTTAATCTGCAGTGGCGGTAACCCTGACCGCAATACCAAGAGTGGTGTCACCACAATCCTAAGAAGACATCTTACCTGTGACCAGACTGTTCCATCCACGTGGAGTCCCTGAAGGTAATGCACCGACACAACACCTGTGGGGCTTCACAAAAGCAGACAGCTGGGAACTGGTATTCTCACGGTGGGACTCGGCTTTTAGAAATGGTGACGTAAGACAGGTCACTGGATTTCACAGCAGTTCCCATGGTACTAAGTGTGACCACTTGCGAACCCGCTACCATATTGCCAGACTGCTGGATTGTGGGACATGGCCACACAGCAGTCCAGCATTCAGATCATTGGAGTTCACACTAAGTTCACTGCTGTGCAGCCATGTCCAGCACTTTGACAGTCTGACAATCTGGCATCAGGTTCAACTGAGTTCATTGAGAGCAGTGGGGGAGAACTGAGTGTGAACTTTAGTGACCTGACTCCGTATTCCTGGACTGTCAGATTGTTGGACACGGTGGCACAGCAGTCAGATAGTCAAGTAGTTGTAAGGCTCGGAAACCTTAAAGTAGCCTTCAAGAGAGCTTTTAAAGTTCCTGCAGTTCACAGCTGCTGGGAGAACTGGTGTGTGTGAGCTTGCGTAACTTTTTAGGTTAACAGAGCTCACAGCCACAGTGTCTCAGAGCACCCGTCAACCCAGTAACTTTAAGGAAGCCTTTAAGGGACCTTTTAATGTTCCTGGAGTTCCCAACTGCTTGGAAAGTCTCCAGATGTCCTAGCAGCTGGAACCTCCAGGAACTTTAAAGTCTCCCTTGAAGGCTCTTTTAAGGTTTCTGGGCCTCACAGCTACCGGACTGTCGGAGAACTGTGCCACCGTGTCCCACAATCTGACAGTCCGACAGTTTGGAGTTCTTCCCCGCTGTTCTCAGTGAACTCCATTGAACCAACTGCCAGACTGCTGGACTGTCGGATTGTGGGATACATATACACAGCAGTCCAGCAATCCAGCAGCAGGTTCAACTTATTTCACTGAGGGCAGCATGGGGACCATGTGAACTCCAGTGACCTGACTGCCGGATTGCTGGACTGCTGTGCTGCCATGTCCCACAATCTAGCAGGGGGTTTATCGGCAGTCAGACTTGGCACCGTGCAAACTCAGAGCTCCTACAGCTCACACTACACACTGAGAGCAGTGGAAGAGCCAGGTGTGAGAAGGGGGTCTGATAGAAACCTCTCCATTACCAACCCATGGCTTGATGTCAGCTGTAAATTTTGAAAAATCACAGCTGACATCAACTCCATAAATTACCCTTCTTGTCACCGCACTAGGGCAATCGGGATGGGCCAGGTAAAGCACCACAATTGGCGCATCTAATAGATGTGCCAATTGTAGGGTGGCTGTGGGCTGTTATTTTTAGGCAGGGGAGGGCTCAATATCAATAGACTTTCCCAGCCTGAGAATACCAGTCCCCATCTGTCTTCTTTACCTGTGTTGGTTATCACAAATAGGCGGGAGACTGCACATCATTTTGTTTTTTTGTACTGTGTCTGCCAATCATAGTAATGCAAGTAGCAACAGCAGTACTGTGATTGACAAGCAATCTCTGCATATTTAATGGCTGAAAATAAGGTGCCAAACATGTGGGGAGAGGGCAGGAAACTCACGAGGTGAATACCAAAATATTTGATGTGTAACGAATATCCTCAACACCTTGATATTCCTGCGAGTAACAAATAGTGCCAAATGTATTTGCTCAGTACTTTAAATACACTAACAATTTTATACCATGAAACAATGTTGAATAACTCTGACAATTAAAAGGTATTTAAGTTACCAAATAAAGACTAACATTAACTAATCATTTAAATTTACCAACACTGTTATTTATTAGTACATCACAAAGTAGTCCTCAAAATAACTAACCACACTGGATATACAATGAAAGACACAATTTTCAGCCCATATAAGCTGAAAATAAACCAGTGACTAGATCAAAGATTTTTTCATAAATTTTATATTTTTATTAAATACAATTAAAAACAATAAAGTGCCTGAAAAGATCAAAGATTAGGCACATAAATCGCTCTGAATAATGATACAAGTAGTCAAGCAAAGCAAAGCAACCCAGTAAATACAGGAAAGTTGTATAGGAATAGAAATATACTATGCAGCAAAAACATCCACAAAGAAAAACTGTAGGGATAACACTCTAGCAGTGTAGTGATGCTAAAGCCTATAGAGTAAACTCAGAGGCAGTAAATAAATCCACTAGTGATGGGCCAAAAAGCACACGGATTAAACAAAATTTTGTTTAATCCGTGAGTTGAGTGCTTTTTGGCCCATGTTTTTTTCTTCCTTGTTCATTGCTTATTATTGGGCCTCTGCACCCTCACTTATCTATGGTAATCATTAATATTACTGTTGTGCATTCCCAATCCCTTTTTTACTGGTTGTAAGGAAATCCACATTTCCTTAAAGTGACTTAAGCCGCATTGCCACAGGCACTTCTCTCCACACACATCTCTAAATATATAAAATTACACAGATATCACGTTTTTCAATAAATTTTACAGCATCAACTTTTTGAGTGCCGGATGATTGACTTTTATTTGCATGAAAAGGTTTCGACCCTATCCATGCACGATCTTTATTTACCAGGAGTGCGGTACTACTACTACTACCAACTATGTCTAGCAGCAGCAGCGGCGGCGGCAGCACCTTCCCTAAGCATTAACAATCACAAAATGGTGCTGACGCTGCATGTCCCCTTTTTATATACATAGTGACATGTGACTAAGGCAGACAATGACAGAAGCCCTTGTGCCTGAACCTTGTGGATGTTTTCTGCACTGGGGTTTGCTGCAGGAACATTCACAAAGTTAAGAGAAAAAAAAGTTCACCACTCCTCTGGCCACTTCCCATTCTCTCCCATCATTAAACACATCCCCCCCGTTCACCATACAGCAACAGAATCCTATCCAAAAGCATCATATGTTATTAGAAAAGTATTTTGGAAAACGAACATAGCCGATCATTACCAGGTTATCCCAAAACTGGTCATGTACACGACCTAGAACCAGATAAGGAAATGCTCGTACCAAATTTAAAATTAGCAAATGTGAATCGAGCAAGTTCTCCCATCTCTAGTCCTGCTAGTCCTGTCTTGTCCTACCCCAGCATGACCCATTTTCACAGAGCTGGCAGAAAAAGAAATACAAATAACAAAAATTGGTAATTTTGTATACAACAACTGATTTCTAGCATAAACAGGCCAAAGAGTTCGAATTGACCAGTTTCAAACAAACTGTTATTTAATTGGTCTACATTAAAAAACTTGACATCTACGTATTTATTTAAGTTCTACACGAAAAAGGTAGATGAAACAGCTGAATGCTAAAAGAATAGATACGCAGTTGGTAAGTATGGAGCCATTCTAACATTCATTTCTTTAACAATGATTTATTATTTTTAGATAAAATAACACGTCATGTAGAGCAATCAGTCATATTATTCAGTGCTTGTGTATTGAAGTGTGTGCTGTTATTTATAGCAGAGAACAAAGCTTTAGTAAACCTAACATCTAGTTACACAAAAACAAAACAAACTTCATTTTTTATTTACATATTCCTTCTTGCTGCCAAACTTAAAACCTTTTACACTTGGCTATAGCCTTATTACACAAATTTACAGAAACGACACAATCTGTTCCTACAAAAACAAAAAGCTGTTACATTAACATACTAAAATATATCTGCAAATACACAATAAAAGAGTATATAACAATATATAGATGTTTGAAAGGAAATGTGCACTAATTTTAGGTTACTATGTCCAGTTATGGACAGCAGTCATAGAAACTGGGCTAGTCATTTTCTGCAAGCAGCTCTGTGTGGTAGAATGCAAAAGGGGTCAGGAGCTGCCTTTATATTGTAAGCAATATTCTGTTCATGAAGGCTGACATTTTTTTTGACAAGGATCATGGAGCGGTGAGAGGGAGTAATAAACATGGAGTCTCTAAGTGTGTCTGTGTATTTATTTCCATTAAAGTATTTTTTCTCTGTTTGGTGTCTTTTTTTAACCCTTTTTTGGAGATTCTTAATGGCCGGGTAGAACTTGCCTGACATTAAGAATCTCTTGCTTAATACTAGCTAGTAAAACAAAGCCCATGTCGTCTTTTTTTTTAATTATTTCATGAAATTCATGAAATAATTAAAAAAACGGCTTCCCTATATTTTTAGTTACCAGCCGGGTACAAATAGGCAGCTGGGGGTTGGGGGCACCCGTACCTGCCTGCAGTACCTGGCTAAAAAAGCAGAAAAAAAAAGGGAAAGCCCACGTAATTTTTTTTTAGTTTTTTGGCAAAAAACTTAAAAAAAAATAAATACAAAATGCATCCCTGGATTTTTCATTGCCAGTGAAGGTAACACCAAGCACTGGGGGTTAGCAGCCAGTAGCTGCTTGGATTACCCTTAGCTACCAATACAAAAAATGCAGCCGGAGCCCACGTTTTTTTTTTTAATTATTTATTTAAATAACTAAAAATAATCGGCTTCCCTGTATTTTGATTGTCTGACATCACAGTACTGTAAAAATAAATTATTAAAAAAAATGACGTAGCGCTCCGCGGTATTTTTGATTCTTAGCGCAGATAAAGCAGACAGCTATGGGTTGCCACCCCATCTGCCTGGCGTTACCTTGGCTGGTAATCAAAATACAGAGAAGCTCATTAATTTTTTTTATTTAAAAAAATAGTTAAAACAAAAAAATGCTTGGGCTCCCGCCGTATTTTGATCGCCAGTCACATAAAGCCAGGCAGCTGGGGGCTGGGATTCTCGGTAGCCCACAGCCACCCCTGGAAATGGCGCATTGTTTCTTAGTGCCATTTCCAGGCACTTTATCCGGCTCGTCCAGCGGCCGTGATGGCGGTGGCTCGCTCGGTAATAAAGGGGTTAATAACAGATGGTACTAAGCCCGAAATTTATGGTGTCACACTAAAATAGACATGGCCACCATGAATTTCTAGTAAAGATAAAAAAAAAAACGCAAGAAAATATTTTTATTAGACATAAAACACAACACAATTAGTGACGCCATCTTTATTGAAATAAATAACCCCCCCTCCGCAGTAATCCTGGGTCAAGGGTCTCGTGCCGTTCAATCCGGATCCAATCACCTCACCGCTTGACTTATAGTGTCAGCTGATTCCGTCAGGTGACCGCATCAGTTGATCATCGCCAGGTCCGGCAGCCACGAGAGGAGGAGAGAGAGAGAGGAGAGAGAGAGAGAGAGGAGAGAGACAGAGAGAGAGAGAAGAGAGAAGAGAGAGAGAGAAGAGAGAGAGAAAGAGATAGAGAGAGAGGAGAGAGAGGGGAGAAAGAGAGGAGGAGAGAGAGGAGAGAGAGAGGAGAGAGAGAGAAGAGAGAGAGAAGAGAGAGAGGCGAGAGAGATAAGAGAGAGAGGAGAGAGAGAGGAGAGAGAGAGAAGAGAGAAAAGAGAAGAGAGAGAAATGAATGAAACTCTGCTTCCTACTGGGGGAAGACAAATCAATGGTGGAGATCACCGCCCAATATGTCAGCACATCATGTCATAAGCTGAGGGGTACATAAGGCCCCTAAATGGACTTTCAGAGCCCAAATTGTGCCCCCAACTCCCCATAACCCTGATCCCCTCCCACCACACTTACTGTATTTCTCTTGCTTTGGCAACACTAATTGTATTTTGGTCCTGCCAATAAAGCATATTTGAATTTGAATTTGAAAAGAGAGAAGAGAGAGAGAAGAGAGAGAGGAGAGAGAGAAGAGAGAGAAGAGAGAGGGGAGAGAAGAGAGAGAGAAAAGAGAAGAGAGAGTAGAGAGAGAAGAGAGAGAGGAGAGAGAGAAGAGAGAGAGGAGAGAGAGGGAGAAAGAGATAGAGAGAGAGAGAAGAGAGAGAGGAGAGAAGAGAGAGAAAAAAGAGAGAAGAGAGAGAGAAGAGAGAGGAGAGAGAGAAGAGAGAGAGGAGAGAAGAGAGAGAAAAGAGAGAAGAGAGAGAGAAGAGAGAGGAGAGAGAGAAGAGAGAGAGGAGAGAGAGATAGAAAGAGATAGAAAGAGAGAGAGAAGAGAGAGAAAGAGAGAGAGATACGAAAGCACTACCGCCCCCATCATCATTACCGCACACACCCCGGCACTACTGCCCCCATCATCATCCCCACACACACCCCGGCACTACTGCACCCATCATCATCCCCGCACACACCCCAGCACTATCGCACCCATCATCATCACCGCACACACCCTGGCACTACCGCACTCATCATCATCACCGCAGACACAAAGCACTACCGCACTCATCATCATCCCCGCACACACCCTGGCACTACCGCCCCCATCATCATCACCGCACACACCCCGGCACTACCGCACTCAGCATCATCACCGCACACTCTAGCACTACCACACTCATCATCATCCCCGCACACACGCAGGCACTACCTGAGTGAAGTCTCCGGTGACAGTGCTGCATGCCAGTTGCTGCGTGGAGCCCTGTCAGCTTCATGTAGCAGAGCTGAAAGCATTTTGTGGATTACTTTGGACCTGCATGGGTGTATGGGGATTAATAAAGTGGTAAAAGAGGGGGTTTTGGGATTAATAAAGTGGTAAAAGGTTTTTTTTTTCTCTTTTATTTCAAATAAAGGATTTTTTGTCGTGTGTGTTTATTTACTTTCACTTACAGGTTAATCATAGAAGGTATCTCTGGGAGACATCTGTCATGATTAATCTAGCCGTATCATTCCGATTACAACCGCATCAGGGCAATTTGGGATGAGCCGGGTAGAGTCCCGGGACTGTCGCATCTAATGGATGTGGCAATTCCGGGTGGCTGCTGGCTGATATTGTTAGGGTGGTGGGCTCCCCATAATGTGGTGCTCCCCATCCTGACAATACCAGCCTCCAGCTGTGTGGCTTTATCTTGGCTGGTATCAAAATTGGCAGGAACCGCAGGTTTTGTTTTTTTTTAAATTATTTATTTATTTATTTATTTTACTGCACGATATAGACCCGCCCGTCGGCGGCTGTGATTGGTTGCAATGAGACAGCTGTCACTCAGCGTGGGGGCGTGTCCGACAGCAACCAGTCATGGGCGCCGGTGGGTTGGGAAAGCAGGGAATACGAGTTTGAATAATGAGCGGCAGCCATTTTCAAAAGAGGAAAAGCCGCCGGAGCTTTGTGACAGCCGTGCAGCTGATCAGTGAGTAGGAAAGAGAGAGGGATTGTAATGGGGATGCAGAGCGCATGCAAATACGCAACGTGCGCACATAGCCTTACTGTGAAAAGCCACGCTTTTGGTGATCGAACCGATATTGAACGTTAACTCTAACTGTCGAACGTGAAGCAAATCGTTGAGTTCGTCAAACGACTCGAACATTGCTCAAAACAACTCGAATTTGAAATTGGCGAACTGTTCGCTTTGAACACCGCTCATCTCTAGTCCTGACAGTATCAGATATGCTTGTTTTGTTTTTTTGTTTTTTTTTAAAAAAAATAAATAAATAAATAAGTGGCTGGATCATGAGCTCTGAGTTCACAATGGGGTCTAGAAGAGCCGTTTTGGATTATTGGATAGTGATATGATTGAGTATGGTAAGGTAGACTTGTTTAGCGAGATGTAGAAAAGATTTAAAGTTTTAATCATGAACTTACAGTGGATGGAGTCTAATGCTGAAAGGGATTTTCTCCTCTGAGGCTCGGTGCACCCAGATCACTGCTGGATAATTTGTATTTGCAGTTTATGCCAGGGTTGTCAACTGTGTCGGGCTGTTCTGCATGTAGCTGATGCTGCTTCATCCATTGATTTTCCAGTGTCTTATTATACGGTCACCATGTTAAATCCTTTCAGGAGATGGAGGATACTGTAGCTAAAAATGACTGTAAATTGTTTAAATGATGCTGGGTATTTATGGCACACAGATTTCTGTATGTGTGGTATGTGGCAGTGTCCAGAGTAGAGCAAAAGCTTCTACCAGAGAAAGAAAGAAGATTGCATGTAGAGGGAGAGAGAAGTTATTGAAGTTGTACACTCAGCAAAGTCGACATAAAACTATTCATAAATGATACGTGCAACTAAAACAAAAAATAATGTGTTTCTTGCTCTTTAATATGAAATAATAGCATAGCTGTGATAAAATGAAGAGCTGAAACTCTTACTAACTTGTGAGTGACAGCTCCAGCCTACAGCCATGCAGTCTGCTAATTTGAACTTGTGCATGTTTCTCCTGAAGCTTTAAGCTGGCTGTGAAATTGACATTTTACAGTTCCATATCATTCTGGCATTGTAAGAACATTTCTCTGGTCATTTCAAATGAAAAACTATTTTACACCCTTGAGTTACCAGAACTATATCTTAGCTTTAAGCAGTACCAAAAAAGTATTTATCTCATAGAATTTAAGATTAGGGTACTTATAATTTTATAAAAATGAGTAAAGTGGTTTATTCAGGTCCTGTTACTCATGGGGAGAGGAAATACCAAAAACATAATGAAGACTATGGTTTATACAGCAATCAATTTATAAAGAGATGGACATGCTTAGGTTTGAAATCATCTGATATTTTGTCTATGAACATCGAAAAGACAACCTAAAAAAGTAAAAATAAAAAGTACCCACAATCAATAATTATTCAGACAAATCTGCATCCCGCTGTGACTATTCACAATTGCTTAAAAAAAAATTCATCCTTCTTGTAAATATTTCAAAAAGCAGGGAAATAGACAAAAATATTATCCCACTGCAATACTAGTACTATTAATTATTATAGCTGGCAGCTATATGGTGTTTTTCTTCATCTGTGTGTAAGAGGGTGGCCAGAAGAGGATACTCATATTCAGTGCTCCACAGCATTTGTGCCCCAAACATCGCCATCTGCCAGAAGATCAGGGTCCAAAAGGAACCAATCTCTAAGGAGTGTGTTTCCTTGAGTCAACAGTTAGGAGTGGATGTCGAGTGAGGTGACAACTATGGCTCAGTTACCAAATATAAAAAATTGGGTTGGCACCAGCGAGGCACAGTTGGTGCCAAGATCATCAGAGGAATGCACGTATATGCAGCAGAGCAGGCCCATGTGTCTGCAGGGAAATCAACTGGAAGCGCACTGAGCCCAGAGGGACCTAAAGCCTGCATACCATTGCCAGAGAAACCTGAAGCCTGCATACCATTGCCAGAGGAACCAGAAGTCTGCATAACATTACCAGAGGAATCAGAAGACCGAATATTGTCACCAGAGGAACTCGAAGACTGAACACTGAACACTAGAGATGAGCGAACCGGTCGTGGTTCGGCTCGAGTTCGGTTCGCCGAATGGAGGTTTCATTCGAGTTCGGTTCGGCGAACTGGTTCGGCGAAACGCTCGAACCACATAGGAAACAATGGGAGGCAATCACAAGCACATAAAAACACCTAGAGAACACCCTCAAAGGTGTCCAAAAGGTGACAAAAAACTCACAACACAACACAAACACATGGGAAAGTGACAAGAACAAATTCTCATGCAAAAATAAAACAGCGTTATGAGGAAATAGAGGAGGTGACACAGATATATGAGTATATGCAAGGGAACATCGATGCCATTACTGTGCAACTTGAGCCTTGCTCATTTTAGGCTTCCAATCTGGATAAATTGCCTGAGCTCGCCACGTATGCCTTGGGAATCTTGTCGTGTCCTGCAGCCAGCGTTCTCTCGGAACCTGTCATCAGTTCTGCTGGGGGTCTGCTGACAGATAAGCACACGTGTCTGTCCACTGACAATATAGACATGGCTCTCAGAGGACTTTTCTTCCTCTGGGTCATCCAGGGGAGGCGAAAGGCACGCGTATTTTTGAGAGTGCTTCATGCAAAGCATCTTTTTCATTTTGAAAAGGGGGGTCAACTGATGCCAGTCAAGTGGGGTGTGTGTGGCCCAATTAGTGGAAACGAGGGAGACTGTGATTGGAGTCCCCTCGCTGTGTTTCTAAAAGAACCAAGATGAACAAGTCATGGCTCTCAGAGGACTTTTCTTCCCCTGGGTCATCCAGGGGAGGCGAAAGGCACGCGTAATTTTGAGAGTGCTTCATGCAAAGCATCTTTTTCATTTTGAAAAGGGGGGTCAACTGATGACAGTCAAGTGGGGTGTGTGTGGCCCAATTAGTGGCAACGAGGGAGACTGTGGTTGGAGTCCCCTCGCTGTATTTCTCAAAGAGCCAAGATGAACAAGTCATGGCTCTCAGAGGACTTTTCTTCCCCTGGGTCATCCAGGGGAGGCGAAAGGCACGCATATTTTTGAGAGTGCTTCATGCAAAGCATCTTTTTCATTTTGAAAAGGGGGGTCAACTGATGCCAGTCAAGTGGGGTGTGTGTGGCCCAATTAGTGGCAACGAGGGAGACTGTGGTTGGAGTCCCCTCGCTGTTTTTTACATGATTTTCGAAGTGCATGACATGCCTAAGAGGTTTAGTTTCAGCATCTCAAACTTTTTTGCTACAGAAAGGCTGCCTTTGCACCCTTTTGTCACCGAGGATTTTTGAGACCTTATGCCCATTGCAGTGCCCCAAGAGCCGATGGCCATTTGCCACTCCTTTTCCAAGAAAGGGGTGCCCGCGCTAACACAGCAGGTCGCACACAACATCACCGCTTCCTTGAGAAACTCTGTGTGTGACAGGGTGCATTTCACCACAGATACTTGGAACAGTAAGCATGGACAGGGGCTTTACATGTCGCTGACTGGGCACTGGGTAACTATGGTCATAGATGGAGAAGTGTCTGCTGTACAAGTCTTTCCGTCCCCACGAGTTGTGTGTTTCAATCCTTCCTCTGTGTGTACAAGTTCCTCCACTGCTTCTGCCTCATCAATCTCGTGTTGTTCCTGCACCTCAGCCCAAACCCTGTGTGGTCAGGCCACCCTTCCTTGTAACTGCACCCAAGGAATCCCACACACCTCCTTACTATGCTGGCAGTAGAGCTCAAGGCCATCACGCGGTCAAATTTTTACTTTGAAATGTAGGGGAAATGTGAGACACCGCTGAGGAATTGTGGACGGTTAGCTCTGTATAGTGAGACCGAGTTTAATCAATGGTTGTCTTCACTCAACCAGCAGCCAGGGAATGCCGGGTGCGACAATGATGCTGAACAGTCTGCGGCCCTTCTTCAGGGCAATGTGACACACATGCCTTGTATGGCTCACGTGTTGAATCCAAATCTCCAGCAATTTTTAAAACACTATCCCGGCCTACATGTCCTTCTGTCGAGGGCACGGTGTAACGCCTGCCTGGATCGACACACTCAGACGGGCTGTAAAGGATAGGCTAGAGGGAACCCACTCACCAAGCTGGACCCGCAGAACCCTGAGACCCTTTAACCCCTATACAGTAATTTTGAATTACACAGGGCCCAATTTGATCAATACCTGTGGAAGGCTGCAGTTCCAGAGAATAGTAGTCATGCAGGGTCAAAACATTAATTGAGGAAGAGGAACAAAATAGGAGGGACAGGACTTAATCAGAAAATAGAGGTGAAATGCAAATCGGCTAACGAAGTACCTAAACAGCAAGCAGGAAAAGTACTCAGGTAACAAGCACACAAACTCATTATTATTATTATTATTATTTATTATTATAGCGCCATTTATTCCATGGCGCTTTACAAGTGAAAGAGGGTATACGTACAACAATCATTAACAGTACAAGACAGACTGGTATAGGAGGAGAGAGGACCCTGCCCGCGAGGGCTCACAGTCTACAGGGAATGGGTGATGGTACAATAGGTGAGGACAGAGCTGGTTGCGCAGTGGTCTACTGGGCTGAGGGCTATTGTAGGTTGTAGGCTTGTTGGAAGAGGTGGGTCTTGAGGTTCCTCTTGAAGCTTTCCACGGTAGGGGAGAGTCTGATGTGCTGAGGTAGAGCGTTCCAGAGTATGGGGGATGCACGGGAGAAATCTTGTACACGATTGTGGGAAGAGGAGATAAGAGAGGAGCAGAGAAGGAGATCTTGTGAGGATCTAAGGTTGCGTGCAGGTAGGTACTGGGAGACTAGGTCACAGATGTAGGGAGGAGACAGGTTGTGCATGGCTTTGTATGTCATGGTTAATGTTTTGAACTGGAGTCGTTGGGCGATGGGAAGCCAGTGAAGGGATTGGCAGAGTAAACTCATAAAACTAAACTGGGGGTAACAGTAACCAGAGGTTCATAGCTATGTCTGGCAGTGGTCTTCAGACAGGAGGGGCCTAAAAAAGGGTGTTGTGTCTTCCCATTGGTTGTAGCTGAATGATGGTACTTCATCTGTGAGATACCCACCACCTGCATTCAGCCATTGGTTCTGCATATGTCAAGGTAACGCAGCCCAGTGGGTGAGCATAACCTGCGTCCACCTGCGCCGCTGGCATCGACTCCTCTCCCATCATCAGCACTATGCACGAAAGGAACACGTTGTCACCTTGCGACAGGAGTACAAATTGACGTAGCGGACTATGGTGGTGACTTAACAGCCGTGTGCGGCAATGATGCAAACATGGCAGCGTGCCTTCGTCAGGCCAATGTGACACACGTGACTTGTATGGCTCACGTGTTTAATCTGATTCTCCAGCAATTTTTAAAACAACATCCTGGCCTACATGGCCTTGCACAGCGGGCACGCTCGCTATGTGCTCACTTCCATCGTTCGCACCCAGTAGCTCAACAACTTTCATCGCTCCTGAAGTCTTAAGGTCTGGCGGTTAAACGTCTGAAATGTGATGTTCCGACACGCAAAAATTTGAATCTGCACATGTTGCAGCGTCTGTGGCAGCACCGCAAAGCCCAGCTGAAATACGTTATGATGTATACCCTGGGCTAACTTGATCCAGAAATGGTGCAGATCATGCTGCTGGAGTGGTGTCAGATCAAGGACATATGCAATGTTCTACACAGTTTACAAATGTCAAAGCAGATGTTTAACACTGGCGATGACATTCTCAGCATGACAATTTTAGTCATCTACATGATGGAGCACACTGCAAGCATTATTCGGAGTCAGGTGTTGGTCCAAGAGGAAGGTGAGGAAGTACTGGAGGAGTCATATGCAGAAGGGATAACAAGATCTACAAGGTCCAGACGGTCCACGGCACCTTGGCGGCAGTCATGGTACGGTGGGGGAGAGGGATTATCAAGGGCGCATAGTATCAGCAAAACAGTTGACGAAGGTGCAGGAGCCCAGGAGGAAATGGAGGATGAACTGGCGATGGGCATAGAACACTCAGCAGATTAGTGAGAGCTTGCTCACATTTCGGTTGTGCAAGGTTGTGGAGAGAGGGCAGAGAAAGGAGGCATGATTCTCACCTCTCCGCCACCAACACACCAAGGACTTGGTCCTCCTGGATGCTCAAGACACATGAGTGCCTTCTTGCTGCACTACCTACAACATGACCCTTGGATTGTACGAATTCTAAGTCATGCTGACTACTGGGTTGCCACACTGTTAGATCCCCAGTACAACACACAATTTTGCGAAATAACTCCTGCCATAGAAATGGACGCACGTATGCAGGAGTATCAGCAGAAGGTGTTACGCAATCTTACATCTGCTTTTCCACTAAACACCAGTGGTGCACAGAGTGAATCTCAACACTTTTTCATCGATAGGAGGAAATGGTCTTACTTGTCCACATCTGAGGGACCGAGGGCTGGCTGCTGTGCTGAGACGGTGTTGAGTATGGTGTCTCTGCAGAGTTGCATTTTTGGTCATATACAAACTGAGTTGAAAAAGGACAGATGCTGGTGGAAAGGGGAACAGGTGTGTTAGAAAGGGTAAAAAAGTTTGTGTCCGTGGGTTTGCTGGTTAAGCAACATTAACATTTGCTGAAGAAACAACATTTGGTATGGTGGGACTGGCAGATTTGGATAAGGTGGTATATACTATGTTACCGCTATATAAAAAATATTAAGAAGAAAATAAAGAGAAAGGTAGATATCCCAATCGCCATTCGGTGTCCACCGTGCTCACAGATGGAAAAGGAGAGGTTGGCAACTGGTCGGTTAGGTGGAGGATACAGAGCAGGTTGACTTTGAAACAAATAGTAGCCTGAACCGAGTTAGACGCCACTCAGATCTGGAGACTGGGAGCCCTGTTAGCGTCACAGGGTCCACACGAGCACCCAGCCCCAGATCTCACTGTTAACAACACAGGGGCCATTGGGTACGCTGTCCGTGTGTGTAGGGGACACACCTGTGGACAGCAGGCGCATCAGCAGCAGCAGGCCTGTTTATGCCACTGGGCTGCACTAGCAGGACTGAAAGGACAGGAGCTGTTCTTAAATGTTCTGCGTTACCAACTGTGGTGGCGGCCTGCATCGATTCCCTCTCCCTGCCTACTGCTGGCCTAAAGCTGCAATGGGTTCAACACATGGAGGTGTGCTCCTTCGGAGCAGAATAGAAGACTGGGCACCTTCTTGTTGGCTATAGTTATATAGTTTTATAGTTTGCTATAAAATTTGCGTAGCAAAATGAGCAGGAGGGTGTAATGCAGAGGTGCTGGAAATAGCTTGGCACCAGTGTGGCACAAATGGAGTACAACAGCCACTTTTTGGATGCCACTAACTGGCAGCACTCTTTTAAATTAAAATGGCTTTACAAAAATGTGCAGGAGGGTGTAATGCAGAGGTGCTAGAAATAGCTTGGCACCAGTGTGGCACAAATGGAGTCCAACAGCCACTTTTAGGATGCCACTAAGTTTCCTCAGTGTTTGCTAGTATAATGGCTTAGTAACAATGGGCTTGAGTGTGCAATGCAGAGGTGCTGCAAATAGATTTGCACTAGTAGGACACTAATGGAAGTCCAACAGCCACTTTTAGGATGCCACTAAGTTTCCTCAGTGTTTGCTAGTATAACGGCTTAGTAACAATGAGCTTGAGTGTGCAATGCAAAGGTGCTGCAAATAGATTTGCACTAGTGGGTCACTAATGGAAGTCCAACAGCCACTTTTATGATGCCACTAAGGTTCCTCAGTGTTTGCTAGTAAAATGGCTTAGTAACAATGAGCTTAAGTGTGCAAAGGGCAGGAGGGTACAGTGGCAGGGTTGTGGGTCAGTGTAGAGGAAAGGAAGCCTCACTTTCTATCCCTCCTAATGGTGAAATGCAGCAAGGAACTCCCTGACCTTAGCTACACAGACACTCTTATCTGTAGCTATTAAAAACTCTTTCCATGGACCTGACTGTCACCTATGGCTCTGAGCCTGCTGTTATTAGCCCTTATAAGGGCTGAAAGAAACTTCTATCCCTATTCTGTATAGCGCTGTGTGTAGAGCGTACACAGCAGTATCGGAGACAGGAGCTGCACCTGCGGTGACTGACACCCAGACGCAGAAGGCAGATAATGGCGTCTAGACGGGCAGATGCCCATATTTATAATCCAGGGACATGTGACATGGACATCCTATCACACATGCCGTTGCTTCTCTGGCTAAAAGTCCACTTAGCTGTGTGTGTGTGTCTGGGATTGGCTGACATGCTAGCCCGCCCCACTACAAGCGCGCTTAGGGAAGGAAAACAAGGAAAAAAAAAAAATGGCGATCGCCATTATCCCAGCAGCAGTGATCTGAATGCGCTGTTCCCGCACACTATACGCTGAAATTTCATAACAGTGTGAGTCACAGAGTGACTTACACTATTACAGCGAAAAGCCAGCTAATAATTAGCTTGGCTGTTTGCTGCTAGAACCGTTCTCGAACGTAACTAGAAGTATTGAGCTTTTAGCAAAAAGCTCGAGTTCTAGTTTGATCTAGAACAGCCCCCAAAATCACTCGAACCGCGAACTAGAGAACCATGAACCACGAACCGTGCTCAACTCTACTGAACACACCAATAGTAAGGATGACAGCGTTCCTCCGGGTAAAAAAACATGTAATTCTTTATTCCATCAGTTGTTTTACAGCAACGTTTCGACCTGGTGGTCTTTGTCAAGCAAGGTCCACCAGGTTGAAACGTTGCTGTAAAACAACTGATAGAATAAAGAATTGTATGTTTTTTCACCTGGAGGAATGCTGTCATCCTTACTATTGGTATGTTATTTCAAGTGATCCCTTGATCTTGGACGTGCGCTCCTGAAGTGCTGATTGTGCTGTTGCACAGGCACATAAGTCTTTTAACCAAGGTGCTGTGGGCTTTTCATTTTTGAACACTGAACACAGTCATTGGAAGAGGATCAGCCTACACAATCAAGCAACAAAGGTTGGACATTGACAACCAGACGGAGAAGCGGACATTTGTTAAGGACCGGCATCCAAGTGAGCCTTGCCATTACTTCCTGCCTTGATGTATAGTGCTGATAGAGAATTGCCAATTATTAAATCAACTCTTGGGGTGTAACACTGTCACAACATCCCCACATAGTCTTGCTTTCTCCTCCCTGCAGGGACGCTTACACACTCACCTTCCCGGCCGCACGGTGGTGGTTTCTGTCCCTTTTACTGCCGCCACCTCCCTGAGCTTGCACACAACAGAAAGGTCTCCAGGGAGAATGCTTTTGGTGTGCATGATCCACCCCACTCATAAATACTCAGTGTGCTTAATCCTGGAAGTGCCTCTCAGCCTATAGCTGAGAGGCACTATAAGTTTAAAGCATTTTCTCTCTGTGGAAGGTGCATGAGCAACGTGTCCATTAAGTTGCATGTTTGCTAGGTATCAGGTTCCACAACCCATGCCTACATACCGTACTTGCTAACCTGCCCTTGTTTTTCAGTACCTGTCCAGTGTACCAGTCTGCCTGCCTGTAACTGCCTGCCAGTATCTGATCACATGTACCTGCCTACCTGCCAGACTGCACCAGCTGCAAAGACTGCACCAGCCATTCAGTCTACAGTTTCTACGAGCCATCCAGTCTGTACCAGCCATCCAGTCTCCTCCAGCCATCCAGCCTACACCTCAGTCCATTCGTGCCTGTCTAACCTCTGGGGTCAGCTGCTACTTTACCTTCCAGCACAAGCCTAGCTTCACCATTAGAGGCTGTAGTGAAGACTAGGTAGTAACACAGTAACATAGTTTCTAAGGCTGAAGGAAGACCTTATGTCTATCTAGTTCCACCTATTTTTAGTGCCACTGTTCTGCTGTGTTGAACCTGTGGAAGGCAAAAACCCACAGAGTAAAAGCCAATTTTCCCCATTTGGAAAAAAAATTCCTTCCCGACTCCTAAAGCTGGGTCAACTATTTACCCATAATATTATGTTATTTATAACCTACTATACTGTTGCTAGCAGGAAAAGCATCCATTCCTCTCTTAAATTCATTCAGTGAGTTGGCCATTACCACTTCGTCAGGAAGTGAGTTCCAGAGCCTCACTGCTCTTACTGTGAAGAACCCTCTTCTATGCTGGTGCAGAAATTTTCTTTCCTCCAAACGAAGAGAATGCCCCCTTGTTCTTGTCACAGTCCTTGGTACAAACACATCATGGGAGAGATCTTTGTACTGCCCTCTGAAATACTTTTACATGTAAGGTAGTCGCTTAGTCTTGCCCTCCAGGGTGAGCCAGGTCTCATGACGAAGTGAGCCCACACATACTTGCGCGACATGGGGCAATGCATTACCACACAACTGCACTAACATAGACAATTTGTGAAAGTTTATGTTTTCCTATTTAATTGCATATTGTGACCTTAAGCAGGGTGACACCGATGCTTCCCTGATGGAAGGACCAGGGTTGTGTTATTGTTAAGAGAATAATAACCTTCAGTGATTGCATGTACTTGGTCAGTCGAGTGTAATTGTGAAACATGCCAACTGCTATTTGATTTCTTTTGCCTTGTACTCCTACATGGCCTGTTGTGTACTCATTCCCCCCCTTCATTTTCTTATTCCCGCCTATTAAAACCTTGCTGAAGTCACTCCTGTGTCATCCTTACTGCATGTTGCATTCTTTACCTCCATGTAACGTGAGCATGAAGAAATATTGAAGCTGTGTCTTGAGTTAAAAAAATGGCAGCAGCTTTTATTCCAGCAAAATAAAAGGAATCATTGCAGATACAAAAACAATAACATGAGCATTTCCCTATGAGCTTCAGATCAAACATACTCCTTGCAGTTGCTAATTAGTGATGGGTGAGCACTAAAATGCCTGGGTGGTCGATAATCTAGTCCACCAATTTCTAATGCTCTAGTGAGCACCTCAAGTAACAAGTAAAATGGAAGTCAATTGGAAACAAATCTGAAGGGCCCAGAAAATCCCTAAAAGGATGGAAAAATGGCTGGAGTGGAATGGGAACAGCATGGGGAAGATGCTTGGACACATCTTTGACTCCGAGATCAATGCTGAGATCAACGTCAGTGTTTTACGCCAGTTTTATGGACTGATAATAAAATATAATCCAAAGATATCATGGATTTAACAGGAAATAAAGAAAAATAGGAAACATTCTTTCTTCTATAATGACTTGCATATAAGGCAAATTTACCTAGAGTGAAAAACTACCTCCTCCATCCCATTTGCTCTGTCCACACATAGCGTTTTTGCTGTGCGACTACTAGACTAGTAAAGTCTATGCACTAAGTGCAAGGCCTATAAAAAATTAAAAGAAGGCATCGCAATGTACCCTGACATATAGAGGATGGCCTCAGAAATCATTATTTCCCCATTTGAAAGGCATGGGACTCCTAGACTGGTAAAACATATACGCTATGTGCAAGAGCTGCCAAAAAGTTTGAGGCATTCTAATACCAGGGTGTATTAGAATACCTCAAAATTTTTGGAACACACGTAGCGTAGGGTATCAAATTACATTTGCAATTAGAAGAAATGGGACTTCTTTGGCAAAAATAAGGAGTTTCGGAGGCCACTACTCAGAGTACAAGTGGCATCCTACTTCAATTTTGCTCCAGCGAAGGTGGGCGACAGTAACTCCTGAGTCAGCTCAGGGCATCAGGAACCCCAGAAGCTTCAAAAAGATTTAACAGGGGTTTCCAAGCTTTTTTATCACCTTGGACACCTTTGCCAATGAAAATTCATGAATTTTTAGAGGACCATCAGCTGGCTATCACTCATAATTTTTTCAGGGCCAAAAGCTGGACGACAATCATATTTATTAGAGGGCCAGCAGCCAGTCCTCACTCATAATTTTTAGCGGGTAAGCAGCCGGTCCATATTAATAACTCTCAGAAGGCCAACAGGAGGCCCTCAGTGATAACTTTTAGAGAACCAGCAACCATCACTCACTCATCATTTTTAAAAGGCTGGCAGCCAGCCCTCACTCAATTTTTAGAGGGTCAGCAGACTACTATCACTCATAATTTTTAGAGGGCCAGAAGCCAGCCCACACTCATAATTTTTTTAGGGCTAGAAGTCGGCCAGCAGATGGCCCTCACTCATAATTTTATCACTATCTATCATAGCTTTTTCAGGGACAGAAACCGTCCCGTACCCATAATATTTAGATAGCCAGCAGCTGGTTCTTTATCACAATTTTTCAGACCTAGAAGCCCTACACTCATATTTATAAGGGGGCCAGAAGCTGGGATTCAGTCATAATTTTTAGAAGACCAGCAGCCAGCTCTCACTCATAACTCTTAAAGGGCCAGCAGTCTGCAAATCTTCATAATTTTTAGAGTCATAGCAGCTGGCCTTAACTCATAATTCTTTCAGGTCCAGAAGTTTTCTTTAATATATACATTTTAGAGGGCCACTAGCCGGCCTTAACAAGTAACATTTTCAGGACCAGAAGTTCACCTTCACTCATAATTTTAAGAGGGCCAACAGCCGACACTCGCTCAATTTTTTAGGGGCCAGGATCTGGGTCTCATATTTTTTTAGAAGTTGAGCAACTAGTCCTAACTGATAACTTTTAGAGTGCCAGTGGCCGTCCCTCACTTAAAGGGAACCTGTCAGCTGCAATATGCATTTTAACCGAAAGTCCTTTGTAGTGTTGCAAGTGGATTAGCCGTCAGCTGTGAACAGCAAATGTGAGCACACACCGATCGTGCCTTCTGCACCAGTGCATCCCACCTGGGATAGTGTGCTAGAAATTTCTGTACAACCAGGTTAAGGACATGAGCCATGCAAGGCACCTGTGTGCTGTTGCCCAGGTTTGCATCATTGTTGCACACGGCCTTCCCTGGCTCCAGGTTCAGTGGAGACACCCATTGATCAAACTCAGCCTTGATAGCGGCCCACAACTCTGCAGCTGTGTGATTGTGTTCTCCAATGCATATTCATTTCAGCACTACCCTGATTGCGTTGAGCCCTGGCTGAGCTGTACGTAGGTGGGGAGTGTGAGGGACATCTTGAGATATGATGAGAATTATGACATTCATACATGTCAAAGAAGGAAGCCGCGGAGACACCATCACATGTTTCTCAATGCTGGCAGGTAACTAGCCAGGTCTTTCACCGGGAAGGAAAAACCACGGGAAGGGCAGTCTCCAGTCAAGGAAACCACCTATGCCAAAACATGGTATCCATCCACAGACAGCTGTTTCGGGGTATTTGCCCCTCATCAGTGTGGAGTAGGAAACTGGCTAGTGGGAGCAATGCCTAGTAGAAGACTATATAGGTAAGGATGGTTGACCTTAGGGAGATCAACATCCAACACCGTGGAGCACCATCACGTGTTTTCTCAACGCAGTGATTCTAGAGCAATGCCCCCTGGGAAATATGCAAAAGAAGGAAGCCACGGAGACACCATCACATGTTTCTCAATGCTGGCAGGTAACTAGTCAGGTCTTTCACCGGGAAGGAAAAACCACGGGATGGTGCTCCGCGGTGCTGGATGTTGATCTCTCACTGCGTTGAGAAAACACGTGATAGTGCTCCGCGGTGCTGGATGTTGATCTCCCTAAGGTCAACCATCCTTACCTATATATTCATACATGTCAGTCAGCTACTCCGGAATATATAGAGGTTAAAACCTGGCTCAACCTATCGTAATTGTAGGTGCTCTGGAGAAAAAACAGTCAATATAATACATATACTCCGGCACACTGTAGAGAAATGCGAGGAAGAGTCCAATATGATGCTCAAAAAAATGTCTTTATTGTAAACGTAAGATTGTCCAACGTTTCAACCCAATTAGGGTTTTCTTCAGGGACTAATGTACAATAACAAAAAAAGAAAAAATACAAGGTCACAACAATACATAAATGTTACACAATCACAGTATGTATTACACACGGGGGGAAAAAAAGGGGGGGGGGTTCATCATGAAAACAGTATATAGGTTATGAGCATTCCATAGAGAATGTACATGAAAATCACCCATGAACTCAATAAAGTACATACAACTGAAATAATCCTCCCAAATAGGGATCAATACAACATGTTCATACCAAATCAGAGAATTAAAAGTCAAGACATACCTATGAAAGCTAGAACTAGATTTCTTAAACGAGCACCAAAACACGGCAGGTGAACCGACTAATGGTATCCGTAAAGGTACTAAAGGGTGAAACATGAAATGTTAGTGTTATGAATGATGGTGAGAAAAAGAGAAGAAGAAGCAATACACGGGGTTATATCTAGGGTATACCTAAACAGGACCAGTGGTAAGATCAAGGCATCAGATCAAGTGGGCAATGCAATGAAGGAAAAACCTTCGCCGTTCTGGGAAATTAGATAAGAGAAACAATACATCCATTTACTGTAGGTGTTTCGGGTCAAGACCTGAAATATATAAGTTCCATTGGAGGGCGTACCTTACAGATGTGATAGGTGTATCAATCCCTCAAGGGTCATGAAGCAAAGTAGTTCTAAAGATGTAAAAATGAAAAATAATGTAAAAAGAATGTGGGAGAACGTATAGATATTAATGGTAAAAAATACGTGAAAACTTTCACGTAATACGTTTTCCATCAGGGAGAGCATACCTTATGGGTGAAATCAGTGTAAAAAAAGGGTCCAGGACCACATTCAGATCTGCTTGACTTATGTAGGTGGATGATCAGTGCTGTGATATACAAAATTATAAAACCAAGTTGTATACCGAAATATCACGGAGATTCAGATTAATCAGGATAAAATGAAGTTATACTACCTACGGACTAGGGAATGGGCTTCAAAATGGTTCTTCAGGAATTTGAAAAGACAGGGTGAAACACAACCAACCTCACTATAGCAAGTAGACTCGGACAGGTTATGCTGTATCCGTCCCAGATCCAAGGGTATGTGTATGCATAATGAACTGAAGAAACATATGTAAATATGTAAAGCAGTGGTGTAAGTTGTGGTATTTTTTCCAATAGACCAATATAAGAGACTCCATCATACCTTACACAATAATGATACTCAAATGCAGGTGAGGCTGCCTTAATGGTGTGGCAAGACTGCAATATTCATATGTGTCCGTCATAGATGGAAAGGAAGCTATGATGTGCAGAGAAAAGGGTAAAACATGTGTGGTCATTAATGTCAATAGACTAGGGGGTATAGATGGTGGTAGACAGAGACATACCTGACCTAATGTCGTCTGTATATAAGGTGTAGGTGGGAGCGGGCCAAAGGCTCTGTAAGGAGTAGAGGAAAGAATTAAACGCAAAAAGAGGAAAGGATTAAATGCAAAAAGAGGACCAAGTCAGTAAGGGTGAAGTCCAGAACTCCCGTAACATACCTTAATGGAAGGTGCAGATATATATCAGCCACGTGTAAGGCGCCAGACGCGGGCGTGTGGGCTTTGTCCCCCGCGCATGCGCGGGACCGACGCTGCAACTGCGGCGTTGGACCGCGCATGCGCGGCTCATGACGTCCACACGTCTGCGGACGCCAACAAGGCATATGACGTGTGTGGCCCGCCCTCCATTGGAAGCTCCTACTTCCTGGTTGTGCATAAATACCCGGCACCCAGCACACATGGCGTCTGGCGCCTTACACGTGGCTGATATATATCTGCACCTTCCATTAAGGTATGTTACGGGAGTTCTGGACTTCACCCTTACTGACTTGGTCCTCTTTTTGCATTTAATCCTTTCCTCTTTTTGCGTTTAATCCTTTCCTCTACTCCTTACAGAGCCTTTGGCCCGCTCCCACCTACACCTTATATACAGACGACATTAGGTCAGGTATGTCTCTGTCTACCACCATCTATACCCCCTAGTCTATTGACATTAATGACCACACATGTTTTACCCTTTTCTCTGCACATCATAGCTTCCTTTCCATCTATGACGGACACATATGAATATTGCAGTCTTGCCACACCATTAAGGCAGCCTCACCTGCATTTGAGTATCATTATTGTGTAAGGTATGATGGAGTCTCTTATATTGGTCTATTGGAAAAAATACCACAACTTACACCACTGCTTTACATATTTACATATGTTTCTTCAGTTCATTATGCATACACATACCCTTGGATCTGGGACGGATACAGCATAACCTGTCCGAGTCTACTTGCTATAGTGAGGTTGGTTGTGTTTCACCCTGTCTTTTCAAATTCCTGAAGAACCATTTTGAAGCCCATTCCCTAGTCCGTAGGTAGTATAACTTCATTTTATCCTGATTAATCTGAATCTCCGTGATATTTCGGTATACAACTTGGTTTTATAATTTTGTATATCACAGCACTGATCATCCACCTACATAAGTCAAGCAGATCTGAATGTGGTCCTGGACCCTTTTTTTACACTGATTTCACCCATAAGGTATGCTCTCCCTGATGGAAAACGTATTACGTGAAAGTTTTCACGTATTTTTTACCATTAATATCTATACGTTCTCCCACATTCTTTTTACATTATTTTTCATTTTTACATCTTTAGAACTACTTTGCTTCATGACCCTTGAGGGATTGATACACCTATCACATCTGTAAGGTACGCCCTCCAATGGAACTTATATATTTCAGGTCTTGACCCGAAACACCTACAGTAAATGGATGTATTGTTTCTCTTATCTAATTTCCCAGAACGGCGAAGGTTTTTCCTTCATTGCATTGCCCACTTGATCTGATGCCTTGATCTTACCACTGGTCCTGTTTAGGTATACCCTAGATATAACCCCGTGTATTGCTTCTTCTTCTCTTTTTCTCACCATCATTCATAACACTAACATTTCATGTTTCACCCTTTAGTACCTTTACGGATACCATTAGTCGGTTCACCTGCCGTGTTTTGGTGCTCGTTTAAGAAATCTAGTTCTAGCTTTCATAGGTATGTCTTGACTTTTAATTCTCTGATTTGGTATGAACATGTTGTATTGATCCCTATTTGGGAGGATTATTTCAGTTGTATGTACTTTATTGAGTTCATGGGTGATTTTCATGTACATTCTCTATGGAATGCTCATAACCTATATACTGTTTTCATGATGAACCCCCCCCCCCTTTTTTTCCCCCCGTGTGTAATACATACTGTGATTGTGTAACATTTATGTATTGTTGTGACCTTGTATTTTTTCTTTTTTTGTTATTGTACATTAGTCCCTGAAGAAAACCCTAATTGGGTTGAAACGTTGGACAATCTTACGTTTACAATAAAGACATTTTTTTGAGCATCATATTGGACTCTTCTTCGCATTTCTCTACAGTGTGCCGGAGTATATGTATTATATAGCTACTCCGGAATGTCACCCCCTGCAGCAGGAGGGCCCTGCAGCTGCCTGGAGATCCAGCAAATGTTCAACCAAGGTGTCAAAATCTAATTAGGACAGTCCCTGAAGTAGAATGAAACCCCCTACGGAGTGGAGCATTCAGCAGGATATAGGGGCGGGCAAGTCCTTTGCTTACAAGTTTTATAATCTTGCTTCTATCAGAATCAGGCGGACTTTTGGAGCCGTTAGAAAAGTTTCATTATTGGGAAGTGCGTCGCCCAAACGAATTAGGCATATTTTCATATCCCTGTGGGCCAGACGCTCGTAACACATATATATCATCAAAATTGTATGATGTGCGTATTCCTCAATAATTAATAACTGGCCACAGGAGACCCAGAGAACTCTCATATTTCCTATCGAAACGGAGATCAATTAAGAACAACAAAAAAGGTTGTCATATCGTCCATGTGAGATGCTCAGGGGCAGAGTTATGTTGGGAAATATAACGTTAGATTATTCTCAACTGGCAGCAGGGGGAGGGAATTCCCAGCCTTGATGATGTCACGAGGGGTGGCCGTATGAGCCCAAGACAGAAAAGATAAATGTTAGGTGCATTGGTCTGCGCATTGTATTTCTTCTGGGGGTTACATGCTTCATTAATGTAGTGGAGGATACCTGAAACGTCCCTGGCTCCACATAGTACCTCCCCTGCATGGGCCAAATCCTCGACCCTAAGGTAATTGATTCATCTGTATGCCTGCTTTTGATCCATAACTTATCTGTTAATGTATTCTGATATATATATATATATATATATATATATATATATATATATATATATACCGTATTTTTCGCTTTATAAGAAGCACTTTTGTTCCCCCAAATTTTGGGGGAAAGTAGGGGGTGCGTCTTATAATCCGAATATACGGGGGGGGGGGAGTGTATATATATATATATATATATACACACACACTACAGAGTCCAGGGGAGGTGCGGGCAGCTCTGGAGCTCTGCTGGGGGACTTGTGAAAGCTGGGAGCAGCAGCATTTGATCTCCTGCTCCAGCTCATATAATATGCACAGCCGCTGTCCACCACCATGGTGCTGAAAGTGCACCGCGGCGATGGGCTGGGGCAGCAGTGTATATTATATCTGCCTGCGCCCTTCTTTGATTGCACATGCCCCCTCCCCCGTGTTAGCTATGGCCCCCATGCTGCTGCAAACAGTAAAATAATAAACTTTTTACTCACCTCCTCCAGCGTGTCTGCCCGGCCTCCCTCCTGCTGCTGTGATAAGGCACAAGAGATTTCACTCTGCCGTCCCGATCACATGACCGGCCGAGAACCAGGAAATGCAGGAGGCCGGAGCTCAACCCCGAGGAGGGGGACACAGACAGGACAATGCTGGAGAAGGTAAGGAAAGTTTATTTTACTAAAAGCAGCAGCATGGGGCGATATATAACACAGGGAGCTGTGTGCCAGCAATAGTGGGCCGTGTGCCGCCACATGGGGCCATGTGCCAGAAATAGTGGGCCGTGTGCTGCCACATGGGGCCGTGTGCCGCCACATGGGGCCATGTGCCAGCAATAGTGGGCTGTGTGCAGCCACATGGGGCCGTGTGCCGCCACATGGGGCCATGTGCCAGCAATAGTGGGCCGTGTGCAGCCACATGAGGCCATGTGCCAGCAATAGTGGGCCATGTGCAGCCACATGGGGCCGTGTGCCGCCACATGGGGCCGTGTGCCGCCACATGGGGCCATGTGCCAGCAATAGTGGGCCGTGTGCAGCCACATGAGGCCATGTGCCAGCAATAGTGGGCCATGTGCAGCCACATGGGGCCGTGTGCCGCCACATGGGGCCATGTGCCAGCAATAGTGGGCCGTGTGCCGCCACATGGGGCCGTGTGCCGCCACATGGGGCCATGTGCCGCTACATGGGGCCATGTGCCGCCACATGGGGCCATGTGCCAGCAATAGTGGGCCGTGTGCAGCCACATGGGGCCATGTGCCAGCAATAGTGGGCCGTGTGCAGCCACATGGGGCCGTGTGCCGCCACATGGGGCCGTGTGCCGCCACATGGGGCCGTGTGCCGCCACATGGGGCCGTGTGCCGCCACAGTGGGCCGTGTGCCAGCCACAGTGAGCTGTGTGCCAGTCATAGAGGATGTGTGCCAGGCATAGGGGACATGTGGCATCACTGGGCCATATCCAGATTCAGAGGGCTAATTTTAGGATGGGGGGGCTATGAGGGACATATACCCTATATGATTTGTCAGACGGACACTGGCATTATAAGACGGACCCCATTTATTAAAAAATTCTCTATTCCTTCACCAAATTTGGGGGTGCGTCTTATAATCAGGAGCGTCTTATAAAGCGAAAAATACGGTATATATATATATACATATATATATATATATATCTTGCTATCATATATATCATAGATATATATATATACTTGCTTATCGGGAGGTTCCACAGGCCTCAACGGGATTCTCACCTTTTGAGCTTCTGTACGGGTGACATGTTTGGGGCCCCCTGGCTCTGGTGAAAGAGGGGACTTGGCCATTCCTGGAGTGCCAGTCATTGTGTATGTCTTGCGCTTCCGGTCTTGACGCAGCTGGTGCACAACAATATGGCTCAAGCCCAGGCCGATCAGAAGCGTTGGTATGACCAGAATTCTTGTGATAGGACCTACCAAGTGGGTCAAAAGGTGTGGGTACTGGTCCCCGTACCACAGGATAAGCTCCAGGCAGCCTGGGAAGGCCCAAACCTCATGTACAAGCAGTTCAACCCTGTAAAGTACCTGGTCACTCTGGACCTCGCCCATGGAAGACGAAAGGCCTTCCATGTGAACATGATGAAGGAACATCATGAGCGGGAGGCGTGTGCACTCCCAGTTGTCAACCTGCCCGAAGAGGGAGAGGCGGAGACCCTCCTGGATATGCTCGCCCAGGTTAGGGCAGGTGGATCCATCGAGGATGTGGAGGTTGGCCACTAGCTTTTGGAGGACCAACGGTCCTAGCTGTGGGACACCCTCCACCACTTCCGGGAGTTGTTTACCAATCAGCCCGGAAAGACTGAGTTGGCCGTCCATCATGTGGACAATGGGGATCACCCCCCTGATCTGGCGTTCAGCATATAGGGTCTCCCTGGAGGTGCAGCAGCACATGCGCCAGGAGATTGACGAGATGCTGAAGCTGGGGGTGATCCAGGCATACAACAGCACTTGGGCCACGCCTGTAGTCCTCGTCCCAAAGAAGGACCGAACCACTTAGTTCTGCGTGGACATCAGTGGGCTCAATGCTGTCACAATGCCACGCATTGATGACCTGCTTGATCAGTTGGCCGGGGCCCAGTACCTGAGCATCGTGGATCTGAGCCGGGGAAATTGGCAGATCCACCTGACTCGCGAGGCCAGGGAACACTCGGCCTTTCTCACCCCATTTGGACTGTACACGATGATGTCATTCGGAATGAAGAATTCCCCTGCCACCTTCCAGCGAATGGTCGACACTCTGCTCAAGGGACTTGAGGGGTACGCTATTGGATGACATTGCCATCTTCAGTCCCACCTGAGAGGATCACCTGAAGCATCTAGCACAGGTGCACAGTCGGATCCACTAGGCAGGTTTGACCATCAAGAAGTGTCAGCTGGACATGAGTGAGGTCCTGTTTTTTTATTATCTATTTATAAATAATTATAAAAAAGAGCCTGGGGGCCTTCAAATTGGATCCCCAACCAAGATAAAGCTGCCAGCTGTGGTCTACAGGCTGCAGCCATCTGCTTAACCCTAGCTGGCTATCAAAAATGGGGGGACCCCACGGCGCTTTTTTTTAATTATTTATTTTTTTGGCTAAATACAATTCTAGGCACCCTTTAGTGCCACATGAAAGTCACTAAAGAGTGCCAGCTTAGAATATGCAGGGAGGTGGGACATTATATATGTGTTTGACATTAGTCTGCCTGTCTATCTATCCATCTATTCTTTTTTATCTATCTATCTATCTATCTATCCCTTTATCTATCGATCCATCTATCTATCTATCCCTCTATGTAGCTATCCATCTATCTATCTATCTATCTATCTATCTATCTATCTATCTATCTATCTATCTATCTATCCCTCTAACTATCTATCTATCCATCTATCTATCTATCCATCTATCTATCCCTCTATCTATCTATCCCTCTATCTCTCTATCCATCTATCTATTCCTCTATCTATCTATCCATCCATCAATATATCCCTCTATCTATCTAACTATCTATCCCTCTATCTCTCTATCTATCCATCTATCCGTTATCTATCACCCTATCTATCCATTATCTATCTATCTATCCCTCTATCTATCCCTCTATCTATCCCTCTATCTATCCCTCTATCTATCCCTCTATCTATCCCTTTATCTATCTATCCATCCATCAATCGATCCATCAATCTATTCCTCTATCTATCCATTATCTATCCATCCATCTATCCATTATCTATCTATCACTATATCTATCTATCTATCCATCTATCTCTCTATCCATTATCTATCTATCTATCTATCTGTCTATCTATCTAGATAGATACAGGTATAGATAGAGGGATGGATGGATGGATAGATAGATAATAGATAGAGGGATAGATAGAGGGATAGATGGATAGATTGGTAGATAGATAATGGATAGATAGGTAGATAGATAATGGATAGATAGATAGATAATGATAGATAATGAATAAATAGATAGATAGATAGATAGAGGGATAGCTAGAGGGATAGATGGATGGATAGATAGCTGATAGATAGATGATAGATAGATAGATAGAGGGATAGATGGATGGATAGATGGATGGATAGATAAATGGATAGATAGATAGATAGATAATGGATAAATAGATGGATAGATAGATGGATAGATAGATGAATAGATGGATATATAAATGAATAGATGGATAGATGGATAGATAGATAGAAAGATAGATGATATTACAGCTTTTATTTGTGATCTATGTGTTTCTCCCCCCTAGAGATGAGCCACCCCCCTGGAGTTCGAGTTCGGTTCGGTTCGTCGAACAGTGCCCCGTTCGACGAGCCGTTCGACGAACCTCTCGAACCCCATTGAAAACAATGGGAGGCAATCAAAAACACATAAAAACACATTATAAATGTACACATACAGTTAATAAAAATTGCCATAACACTTGGCGGTGCCCGCGATCCGTCCTGCAATCCGCCTCCCGCAGCTTTTCCATCGGTAATCGCTGCTTCCTACCGATAACCAGCAGTGATGCAGGACCTATCATGACATCAAAATAGCCATGTGACCAGTGACATGTCTATTATTTCATTGGCTACAGACTGGTCACATGGCTTTGACGTTATGCTAGGACCTGTCATTGCACTCTCTGGTACACGGTGCACGTTTGTGTATCACCGTGTACCGACGACACGCTCTGGCACACGGTCGACTCCCCGTTCAGCTTCCCCGTTCCATTATTGACCGGCTGACACAGCCTGTAAATAACGGAGATCACCGTTGCCATAGCAACGTGCCTATTAGCGGTGACGTCACCGCTAACAGCTGCAGCGGAACTGGGAATCACGTGATCGGAGCACCATTGCTATGGCATTCCGTCTGTCAGCGGTGACGGTACCGCTAACAGCCATCAGCACTGATCACACACAGAGTGAAAAGCCTGCGTGGGGAGCAGTAGCGTCCTTTCTCCCATGCAGTGCTGGTGATGGAGCAGAGCTGCATGTGTTGAAGGAGAAAGAAGACCGAAGACCATGGATCGTGGAGGGATAAGAGGGAGTAATAAACATGGAATCTCTAAATGTGTCTGTGTATTTATTTCTATTAAAGTATTTTTTCTCTGTGTGGTGTCTTTTTTTAACCCTTTATTGGAGATTCTTAATGGCCGGGTCAAACGTGCCTGACATTAAGAATCTCTGCCTTAATACTAGCTAGTAAAACAAAGCCAGTATTAACTCATAATTACCCAGCAAGCCACTGTCACCAGGGCATGAAATAATTAAAAAAGGGCTTCCCTATATTTTTAGTTCCCAGCCAGGTACAAATAGGCAGCTGGGGGTTGGGGGCAGCTCATACCTGCCTGCTGTACCTGGCTAGCATACAAAAATTTGGCGAAGCTCACGTCATTTTTTTATTTTTAGTTTTTTGGGGAAAAAAAAATAAAAAATGCTTCCCTGGATTTCCATTGATCCATTGACAGTGAAGGTAACACCAAGCAATGGGGGTTAGCAGCCAGTAGCTGCTTGGATTACCCTTATCTAGCAATACAAAAAATACAGTGGGAGCAAATATATTTTTTTTTTATTGTTTATTTAAATAACTAAAACAAATGGGCTTCCCTGTATTTTGATTGCCTGACATGACAGTGCTGTAAAAATAAGTCATTAAAAAAAATGACGTAGCGCCACGCGGTATTTTTGATTCTCAGCGCAGTTAAAGCAGACAGCTACGGGTTGCCACCCCCATCTGCCTAGCGTTACCTTGGCTGGCAATCAAAATACAGGGAAGCCCATTAATTTTATTTATTTAAAAAAATAGTTAAAAAAAGCAAACGGCTGTAGCCTGAAAACCACAGCTGGCAGCTTTACCATGGTTGGGGATCCAATGTGGAGGTCACCCCAGGCTCTTTTTTATAATTATTTTATAAATAATAATAATTATAAAAAAAAGTAGGGTCCCCCTAAATTGGATCACCAGCCAAGGTAAAACGGACAGCTGTGGTCTGTTATTCTCAGGGTGGGAAGGTCCATAGTTATTGGCACTTCACAGCCTAAAAATAGCAGGCTGCAAGTGCCCCAGAAGTGGGCATCCACTAGATGCGCCAATCTTGGCGCTTAACCCCAGCTCATCTCTTGCCCTGGTGTAGTGACAAACAGGGTAATAAATGGGGTTGATACTAGCTGTAAGGTCACCTGACATCAAGGCCATCAGTTTGTGATGTCATGGCGTTTATCACATACCTGACATCACAAACTGTTAGTACTAACAAAAAAAATAGACAAAAAAAATGTATTTGAAAAAAACACTCCCCAAAACATTCCCTCTTTCACCAATTTATTGTAAGGATAAAAATAAGGGGGTCCCACGATGACTCTGGACTGTCTAGAATATGGGGGGACACGCTCAGGGAACGTATCCCCCATTTTCTAGGAGTGCAGACCCTCCATGTGAGGAGTGTGGGTGCAATGAATCTGCACCCACTCTCCCCGGGTCCACAGCAGCAGAGTTCATGTCGTAACTGTTGCTACCAAAGCTGCAATGCCCTGCTCATGAGGTAAGGGCATTCCTAATCAGGAGAACTATTCTACATTTCCAAATATTGGTATTTGCTGATATTATTGCTATTCCACCTACTATATATTGGAGATAGCATCTTGGAGATGGAATACCCCTTTAAGTCCAGTTATCAAGCTGAATGAATACTAAACAACAGAGCTTGCTATTTTGACATGTTTTCTTGTGGCGTATAATGGACTCTCATGTTTGGTAGTCGTTCAGCAGGGCAACTATAAAATCAAATACCTCCATTTGGAAATATAGTATAGCTCTTCTGATAAACTATGTTCCTTACCGCATGAGCAGGGCATTGCAGTAGCTTACAGATGCATGGTTACCACCACTCACTGTGTCTGAACATAGGAAGCTGAGCTGACAGCCGCTCTGTGCATGCGGCAGCGTCTATTGTGAAGGAGGGGGCCGCGGGGGATCAACGCTGCACAAGTACCGTGGGACACCGGGGAACACCCGTGGGGTTATAGGGGGTGACCTGGCAGGGCCTGGGGAGGAGTTTTCTGTCGAATGTGTCACGGCACATGCAACAGAAATCAGAGGAGTAGGGTGAATGAGGCCAGCGCGCTGCTGTGCGCGTGGCCATCTTGGATTTCCGGGAGGGGGTCGGGGGGGACACTTTGGCGACACCGGGGTACCGGAGGGGATCGGGGTGGAGATTTATCTCCCATCTGACATGTTTATTCATGCCAGATGGGAGATAAATAATTTTTTACCGGCGCTGACATTTACTGTGACGTGATCATCGGTATGGAGTGTATACCTGTGATCACAAGAGCGGGGACCGGAAAAACCGGCATGAATCATGATCTCCAGGGTCTCAGCTACCCCTGAAAACCCGGAGATTTTCTGATGCTGGGGGGCGCTATTCACTTATTTCTGCTTGCTGTTTATAAACGGCAGATCAGAATAAGGCTACATTCACACGACCGATCCGTTTTTGCGGTCCGCAAAAAATGGACCTTTTTTTCCACGGGTGCATCCATGTGGCATCCGTTTACGTTCCGCATCCGTATGTCATCCATGTGCCTTCCGTTTTTTTTGGTTACTGCAAAAAAACTGAAGGAGGGAAAATACATAAATTTACTCAGGATCCATAGCTTCAAACTACATGAGACGGTCACATGGTAACTCCAGTGCCATTTTCTACTGCTTTTCACAGCGTAGAGCGCTCTGGTGATTTTCTTGTGCTTGTACACTTCATAACAGTTTTTTCTGTCATTATAATGGCAGAAAGACACATAATGTCCCACTCTCTTGCATTTTGTAATTTTGCACCCTTTGGTGCCTTTCATGGAACACTAAGGGGTGTTTAGCCTTGTATTTACCAAAAACAAATACATTTTTAAAAAAAATGACATGAGGTTCCCCCTATTTTTGTAGCCAGCTAGGGTAAAGCAAACAGCTGCAGCCTGCAGACTACAGCTGGCAGCCTCACCTTGGCTGGTAATCCAAAAGTGAGGGCACCCCACGCTGTTATTTTAAATTAAATTAAATAATTTAGAAAAAAAAAAAACACGTGGGGGTCTCCCCAAAATTTGATCACCAGCCAAGGTAAAGCGGACAACTGGGGTCTGATATTCTCAGACTAGGGAGGTCCATGGTTATTGGACTCTCCCCAGCCTAAAAATAGTAGGCCACAGCCGCCCCAGAAGTGGCGCATCCATTAGACGTGCCAATCCTGGTGCTTCGCCCCAGCTCATCCCGTGCCCTGGTGTGGTGGCAAACGGGGTAATATATGGGGTTAATGCCAGATGTGTAATGTCACCTGGCATCAAACCCTGGGATTCGTGAGGCCAGGCGTCTATCAGATACCTGACATCACCAACACAGTCAGTAATAAAAAAAAATAGACGACAAACACATTTTGTTTGAAAAAACACTCCCCAACACATTCCCTCTTTCACCAATTTATTAGAAAGAAAAACAAATCCAGGTCTGCTGTAATCCAAGAGGTTCCCATGACGATCCATACCATAGTCACTGTCCCAGTCAATGAAGAACAGAATGTTTCCTATTGGCTGGGAGAGCAATGCAGTGACCGACTGCAGGGCATGACAAGTGCTGCTGCCAGGAGCGAGGTACATTAACTGCGGTGACGATCTCCTGCACTGGTGATAGCAGAGCTGTCACTGACTTCAATGACCACCGATTTCACAGCCAAGTATCGCGGGAGCCTGTGACGTCACCGCTAGTCACATCCTCGGGTCGACAGCGAGAGGAAATGTGAAGCGGCAGCCATGGAGGACAGTGACAGAGCTGAGGTCACGTGGGCAGGACTTCATCACCGCAGGTAAGCCGAGCAGGGCCATGTGTGCGAAGTGCAAAGTGGGTGGAGCCTAGCAGGGTAATGTGTGCGGAGTGCGAGGTGGATGGAGCTAAGCGGGGTAATGTGTGCGGAGTGCGAGGTGGGTGGAGCCAAGCGGGGCCATGTGTGTGGAGTGCGAGGTGGGTGGAGCCAAGCGGGGTAATGTGTGCAGAGTGCCAGGTGGGTGGAGCCAATCGGGGTAATGTGTGCGGAGTGTAAAGTGGGTGGAGCCTAGCGGGGCCCTGTGAGCGGGCGGCAAAGTGCAAAGTGGGTGGAACCTAGCGGGGCCATGTGTGCGGGCGGCGGAGTGTGAAGTGGGTGGATCCTAGCGGGACAATGTGTGTAGGCGGAGTGAGAAGTGGGTGGAGCCTAGCGGGGCCATGTGGCGCTTAGGACGTCAGTGCCGGGGACTGCATGACTGGGGACAGGTGAATGTGAGTGTGTGTGTGTGTACATGCCGAGTGCAGGAGGGGGCGGAGCCCAGCCTGGGAGTGTCAGCTCCCTGCACACATAACCAGGGTAAATATCGGGTTACCAAGCAAAGCGCTTTGCTTGGATACCCGATATTTATCTTGGTTACCAGCTTACCGCAGGCTGCCAGCGATGGCTCCCTGCATACTGTAGCTGTAAAAAGCCCTGCTTTTGGTGATCGATCCTTTCTTGAACGTAACTTGAACTGTTGAGCTTTTAGCAAAAAGCTCGAGTTCGATCTCGAGCACCCCCAAAATCACAGGAACATTAAATTGGCGAACCTCGAACATTGCTCAACTCTACTTCCCCCCCAACAGTATGTGTGATGGAGCAGTGACCCTGCAGGAGCTTGGATCTGAGTTCTCGCAGGGTCACTGCCAGTCAGTGATGTCATTCTGAGTTGTGCTTTATGACAGCACTGAAGTTCTCGCGTGCGGTAATGTGTTGACATCACAGACCATGATAAATGACCTGGAGTTACCTCTGCAGCATCGTTCACGGAATGAGGCTGCATTAAGCACTCGCTCACAGACATCGCTGAATCAGTGTGGATTACGTCGGACCTGGATATTTGGGGGCTGTTAATAAAATGGTGACAGAGGGGCTTTTTGGTGTTTTATTTCAAATAAAGGATTTTTGGTGTGTGTTTATCTTCTTTACTAAAAGATTAGTGATGGCGTGTCATAGACCTTGCCATTACTAATCTTGGACTTAGTGGGAGCTATAAGCTGACATTAACTCCTTATTGCCTCATTCGCCACCGCACCACGGCAATCGAGAAGGGTCGGTAACACACCAGGACTGTCGCATCTAATGGATGTGATATTCTCGAGGCAGCAGCGGGCTGATATTCACGGCTGCGGAGGGGGGGGCTGTAACCATGGCCCTCACCCTCCCCAGCCTGTGAATACCGGTCTACTGCTGTGTGCTTACCTCGGCTGGGTGTCATTTGTGGGGGGGGGAACCACACGTAGTTGTTTTAAATTATTTGTTTATTTATTTTACTACACGGTATAGACCCGCCCACCGGCGGCTGTGATGGGTTGCGGTAAGACAGCTGTCACTCAGCGTGGGGGCGTGTCTGACTGCAACCAATCATAGGTGCCCGTGGGTGGGGGAAGCAGGGAATTCGAGATTGAATAATGTGCGGCCGGCATTTTCATAAGCTTGAGAAGCTGCCACAGTGTGACAGCCGTGCAGCGCTGCACCCGTGATTGGTGAGAAAGAAAGAGAGAGGGAGAGACCGACTGACTAAAATAGCCGCTGGCTTATATAGCCCCTATGACCCCCTGTGTGGCCAAGCCATTCACAGTAAAACCACAACAAAGCTGGCTACGGCGTTACTGTGAGGGCAATCAACATCAGATGTGTTCATTGGCTGGAAAAAGGCGCCAGTAGGTCCAGAAATGAAAATGAAATTATCGGAGCGAATACCGTATTAGCCGTCGGATAGCGAATACCTTGAATACCCCATTATCCATCGGATACCGAATAGTGGCGAATACATTCGCTCATCCCTACTAATTAACAATACCAATAAATGTGTTTGACTGCGGAATTTGGAGAAGGCAATCAAATTTACCAAGAACAAATTTTTAGCTAGTTGCCTAGAAAATTTGCAGCAGGCCAGGCACTGCTATCTAGCAATACCTATAAATGTGTTTGCATACTTCTGAGCAGGCAGTAATATATAACAAAACCAATTTAGATGCTTCACTGGCAACTCTTTATCATGCACTAAAAGTACCAATCCCTATTTCTATCATGAAATTTGCCGACTTGTGGCACAAACACACCTTTCCCTACATAATCTATTGCTCTCCTATCTATCTTAACTATTAAACCCTTTGCTAAGCTCACTTACACTGCACATCACTATTCTAAAATAAAGCTCTGCTTTCTATCTCAACTACCTAGTGTTAAACCCTTAGCTAAGCGCACTGTCCTTGAGCACCGGCAGCCGCACCATCCCTAACGATTAACATTTACAAAATGGCAACGTTGCAAAATGTCCACAATTTATATGCACATGGACATGTGACTTAGGCAGTCAGTCATAGAAGCCCTTGTGTCTGAACCTTGTGGATGTTTGCTGCCACGTGATTGGATGCAGGAACATCCAGAAATAAAGTTAAGAAAAAAAATAAAATGAAATATGGCGCCGCATGCCAAAAGGCGTCTCCTGAGTCCCCACCCCCTAGACTGATTAAACACATTACCCCATTCATCATATAGCACCGCAATCCTAGCATAACAAAACATCTTATGAAAAAAACATTTTTTTTCAAAAAAATTGCGAACAGTCATCGGGCTTTCTTGTGCATTATCTTTAGAAGAGACTTCTTTCTGAGATGACAGGCATGCAGACCAATTTGATGCAGTGTGCAACAGAAGGTCTGAGCACTGACAGGCTGACCACTCACTCCTTTAACCTCTGCAGCAACTTCTTTGGTCATCCATGACAAGGGCTGTTCTGAGTGGAACCTATCTTGTTAAACTGCTGTATTGTCTTGGCCACCATGCTGCAGCTCAGTTTCAGGGTGTTGGCAATCTTTTTACAGTCTAGACCATCTTTAGGAAGAGCAACATTTTTTTTCCTCAGATGTTTGGGGCATTCATTGCCATGAGGTGCCATGTTGAACTTCCAGTGACCAGTATGGTATAGTATGTGAATGATAACACCAAAGATAACACACCTGCACCTGCTACCGATTCATACTTGAGACCTAGTAACAGTCATGAGTCACATAACATCGGGATGGGAAAATGGCTGATTGGGTACAATTTGACCAATTTAACTTAGGGATGTTCTCACTTTTGTTACCAGCGGTTTTGTCATTAATGTGTGTTGAGTTATTTAGAGGGCATCAAATTTACACTGTTGTACAATCTGTACACTGACTACTTTACATTGTATCAAAGTGTTACATATTCAATGTTGTCCCATGAAAATATATAATAAAATAGTTACAAAAATGTAAAGGGTGTATTCACTTTTGTGATGTACTAAACATGTCTTTTGTTTTTTTTAGCATTATACATCAATTACCGACAAGGTATGTATATCAGATTGTTTGGGGTAAATGTTTTGAAAGAGTCACAAACCACAAACCATTCACTGAAATCGTCGCAACTCAATATTTCTAGTCCCTTGGCATACAGATTATTTCTGAAGGCAATTGTGTCTTTCTTTTGGGTAAAGAAAAAAATCCCAGCTGCATCAATAAATATCTAAACTTTCTGACAAGGTCACTTAATCATCGCCAGAGCTGGCTGAGTCCACACCGCCTTATCAGTGTGGCTACTGTCTCTTTCGGAAGATAGTGAATGCTACATGTGCATGTTTCTTAATTGCTATTCAGAAGCAAATCTTCCTGCACTGAGCCTTCTCTTTCTGATGTGTTACTGTCATTGTGAGACGATTATCTTACTATTAAACCGGTATAGCATCCTTCTGCCAATCCCTCACTGATTTACTACTTGAAACTCTTGAGATAAGCAAAAAACCTTCAGTTCAGAAATGCTAATTGCAAAGGTCAGCATTCTATGACCAAAATGTGCTGCTTCATTTTCTGCCTTTAATTATTTTTAGCAATCTTGGTCACATAAATGATTTCTTTGAAACACAAACGTAAACAAAGCAATGGATTATGTGTGTACTTTTAACTTGATCTCATTAAACAAGGCAATATCTTAGGTTATAAATTTCCAGATCCATTAGTGGGTCATGGGTGAGTCAGCTTTTGTCTGGTGAATTTGGAGAGGATTAGCCTCAGACACATTTTACCGACCTTTGACATGATATTTGCTGCTCTAGCATCACTACAAATAACTTCAGAGTCAGGCATTTACAGTGTATTGTATACAGATACTACAATAACAGTTTATATTGTTTAGCTTATCTATAAAGAAAAATATATACATTTGTACAATATTACCCAGTAGATAGAAGAATAATAAAAATTGGGACTCCTCAGTAATTGATACCTTTCAATGGCTGAATTGAAAGCTGGTAATAAATAGCAAGGTTTCGACACTACTCTCACATCTCTTCATCAGGGATCAGGCTCAATATAACACAAAATCTAGAGAATCACAAAGGAGCACAGGATTAGTGCAATATCTAAGACAAGTAACGAGAAGCAGAATTATCAATTTGGGAAGGAGAGAGAACAGTTGTGACAATAAACTGTGAACTGTTCTAATATTTACCGTCATGACTGTTTTATCCCCTTCCCATATTGATAGTTCTGCTTCATGTCACTTGTCTCATTATTGCACTCTTCCTATGTCCTGTTGTGTATACTACATGATTATTCAGATATTGTGTTGTACTGTTGTGCTCAATAGGAGAGAGATACTGCAAGACCAGCAAAAGTGCAGCCACAGATGCACTTTGTGCAAGCTGTCCAAACTAGGCAAGCCTTTAAGCGTTGGGATATTCTTCACCCAGCTCCCAAAAAATGGGTGGTGAACTATGACAGAGCCCTTCCAGGCATCTGGTGGCATGGTCAGAGTGTAATCAAGGACCTAGCAAATGTCCCTCAGAGAAGCACAAGAAGTGTAGAAAACCCAAATGGAAAATACAAACCAGAAAGATCAAATCCAAACAAAGGAAGACAAACAAATGTTTAAACCACTAACCACTAGTGACAGGTGAGAATTAAAATGCTTGGAATATTGTTACTTGAGCTGAGCAGGTCAGAAGCTCTCAAAGGGCTCAACTTGAGTAACGAGTATAATGGAAGTGGAATGAATGGTCAGTTTGGCTCTTCACTTACTGTACATACAGATCATTTTCGGGGGGAGGGAGAATGTTTTTTTTTTGTTTTTTTTTATTAAACAGTACATCCAAAAATATTGTTTTAACCCAGTAAGAGACATTCAGAGACTGCACATAGCTCACACTTGGGTGCCTGCTCACACTATGCAGTGAAGTAAACCTGTGCTTTGTCTTAGTTGTTTCGAGGTCAAAACATCCAAGCACCCGTGATATTTGGCCGAGCATCGTGAGCACCCGAGCACCCCGATACTCGACTGAGTACCAAGCAGTGCTCGTCTATCTTTACTCAGCACCACTACCATGCATGAAGTGCAATAAACAGCATTGACCTGGGCAGGGAAAAGGGTTGAAATAGCCTGCCTGATGCTGGAGGAAATCATCAGGTGTTGGATAGCTCCCACTCACTCTGAGAAAGCCACTCTCTGCTAATCTGCACAGCATAATGGACACAATCGCACCACTTTCTATTACTGGATACAGCAGTGTCCTGCATTGTTGGCAACCAGGGAACACATCATCCCATGTCCCCCTGGCAGTGTCCTATGTCCCCATAGACCCCACCACTCCACTATGCACAGCTCCCTAAGATTGGGATGGGGTACCAGTGCTTGTGAAAGCTCCACCCCAAACAGACCCTTTCTGATAACTGGTGTACCCTTTGGGGGCCAGCAGGATAATGGCAGTGCTTACAACCAGAGTTGTGCAACATCGGACCAGATCTGCTCTTGGATGGAAGCAATGAACCACCATTCCTAACAGTACCCCTCAATTGGAGAGACCTCTGGGCTCTGACTACCCACTTTGTCCAGAAGCCTTTTGTGGAACTCAGAGATTAGATGAATGCCATGTATATTACCTGTATTTTTCTCCTTTCTCTAACATCCTTATAGCAATAATGCAATGTCAATGTATCCTTATATGATTGAGTGCCACTGGATATACTTTTGTTGTTTACTAAAACAAACACTCCTGACCTAATTTCTGATTTTTCTATTTTATCCAGTATGTTAGGCCTAATATCTGAGAAATCATATGTTGTACAAATAGGCAAATCATTTTCAAAATCAGACTCTTCTGAGGAACCGTACCTCACTGTATTTCAAACGCCTTTTAGCTTGTAAAAGCGCTTTCTCTTCCTCTGCAAATATGGTTATCCATGTCATTAGAAATGTTGCTGTTTTTTTAAATCAAGTCATCTTGCTATAAATATTATAAATTACCACTACTGAAAAACATTGGTTATTGAGTTAAATAAAAATATCCATAAAAATGCTAGGGCAACAGAATTAGAATGGCTTTAAACGTATGCACATTTATATTTCAATGAGTGACTGGTAACGCCCATAACAGGAATCTGTAGCACCCGTAACAATAAAATTAAGGCTAAACGCATGTTCAAAAACCATAAACAATGTACTAATGTTAAATGGCTGTTCCAAACCTCACTTTCACCAAAGGGTTACAGCAAACTTTTGTTAGATCATACATAGCATAAACGTTTGTATATTTTTTTGTTATTGAAGTTACAAACTGCGGTAATTTAGTAGTTGTCAGGATTTTGCCAGGGGGCGCAGAAGCCAAGTGCACACAACTCTATCTAAAGCCTCTTTCACATGTCAGTGATCATGGTACGTATGTGACAGTTTTTATATGTACCACAATCACGGACATACGCAGACTAGTGATGAGCGAGTACGCTTGTCACTACTCGGTACTCGTACGAGTATCACTGTACTCGGGCTACTCCGCGGGTACCGAGTAATTTAGCGATACTCGTGCTGTACTCGTGGTCTTCATCCCTGCATGTTGGCGTTCTTTTGAGAGCCAGCTCTCATGCAGGGATTGGCTGGCAGACCACTGCAATGCCACAGCCCTGCTAGTTGTGGAATTGCAGTGATTGGCCGGCCCGCACAGCGTGACCAAGCCTTTATACCGGCGGTCGCGCTGTGCTCTGCACACAGCCATCTCGTATTCCCTACTTTCCTCACCCACAGGCACCTATGATTGGTTGCAGTGAGACACGCCCCCACGCTGAGTGACAGGTGTCTCACTGCACCCAATCACAGCAGCTGGTGGGCGTGTGTATACTGTGCAGTAAAATAAATAATTAAATAATTAAAGAAACCGGCGTGCGGTCCCGCCAATTTTAATACCAGCCAGATAAAGCCATACGGCTGAAGGCTGGTATTCTCAAGATGGGGAGCTCCACGTTATGGGGAGCCCCCCAGCCTAACAATATCAGTCAGCAGCCGCCCAGAATTGCCGCATACATTAGATGCGACAATTCTGGGACTGTACCCGGCTCTTCCCGATTTGCCCTGGTGCGTTGGCAAGTCGGGGCAATAAGGAGTTATTGGCAGCCCATAGCTGCCACTAAATCCTAGATTAATCATGTCAGGCGTCTCCCTGAGATACCTTCCATGATTAATCTGTAAATTACAGTAAATAAAAACACACACACCTGAAAAAATCATTGATTAGAAATAAAAAACACAAACCAATTCCCTCGTAACCAATTTAATAAGCCCCAAAAAGCCCTCCATGTCCGGCGTAATCCACGGACCTCCAGCGTCGCTTCCAGCTTTGCTGCATGGGGGTGACCGGACCTGCAGAATACACAGCCGCTCATATCATAAAAAAGCTGGAAAGCAGGGAATACGAGATTGTTTAATGAGCGGCTGGCTTTTTCAAAAGAGGAAAAGCCGTCGGAGTTTAGTGAACAGCTGTGCAGCGCCGCGGCAGTGATCGGGGAACAGTAAGTATGAGAGAGGGGGGAGACTGACCGACAGACTGTGAGAGGGGGACAGACAAGACAGAGAGAGACCGACAGACAGACAGAGAGACCGACCGACGGACTGAGGGAGATAGAATGAAAAAAAAATTGACCGACATCGCTAGTAAAATGCACAAAATGTGCGTTTTGGACATCGGAGTGCCACACAATGTTTTCACGTAAAATCTTTCATGTAATCTCAAAAAGTAACATACACCAGCTCTATCTCACTATTGGGTATGTGCCCTTAACATTTCCGCCATGAAAATTCATTTTGGTGTCATTTTGGAAGGTTTTCTGGTGAGTCCGTAAAAATAACGTAAAACTCAGACAAAATGGTTCACAGCTGTGACTTTTTAGTGATAAATGCTTCAAGGGGTCTTCCCCATGCTGTTGCCATGTCATTTGAACACTCTTCTAAGACTTTTGTGACATTTTTAGGGTTTCTACATGCTGCAGGGGGGTCATTTCATAAAAATACTCGGGTCTCCCATAGGATAACATTGGGCTCGATGCTCAGGCCGAGTACACGAGTATCTTGGGATGCTCGGCCCGAGCCTCGAGCACCCGAGCTTTTTGGTACTCGCTCATCACTAACGCAGACCCATTAAAAAAAATGGGTCTGCGCACATATCAGTGATTTTTCACTGACCATGTTTCCGTGCGGCATACACACGTGTTCATGTTTCCGCACCGAGACAAGTCGTTTTTTTTCTGGCATTACTGATGTCCCACGGACCACACTATGGTGTGATCCATGAAAGACGTACTAGAAAAAAATGTATCTTTGCAATAAATAGCTTTTTATACTCACGTTCTCCAGCAATGCTGTTTTTGGCCGCTGCTGCCTGTTGCTTCTAAGCCAGCTAATTACTCTCGTGAATGTGCACTGCACAGCCGACCTGGAAGTAACAGCAGCAGTGACACAGCAGTGGCCTGACACAGCAGAGCCAGAGATACAGCAACACTGATAGCAGTAGTGGGGACAGGTGAGTTTGGAATACCTGATCTCCAGGTGCCATCACGGATCATGGATAGCACATGGAGAATATACGTGTGCCATGCATCACGGCACGCGGAGAGGCATATGCCTTTTTAACACATCAGTGAAAAATGTCTGTGTTTTTCACTGACATGTGAAAAAGGCCTAAAGCAGTAGTAAAGCTCAAAGGGACACACACACAGAGAACGATTAGTCTGTAAGCAGAGTCAGCTTCAGGAGGTCACGTCAGAACAGAGGGAATGAGCAAGCCATAAACCAGGTGGAAGAACGAGAGTCAGGAGCCAAGAGAGCACATAAATACCAAAGCAGAAAGCAGAGACAAGGTCAGGTAATGTCACTGAAGTCAGAAGCCAGGAGATCAGTCACAGCAATAGAGGGGGGATGGACCGGGATGGAGGATGGGACCGGGGTCAGGAAAACAGGGCAGACAAACAAAACACAGGAGATGGAGGCCAGGGAAAGGTCAGCTGGGTGTCAGGACGGATCAGGGATCTCACAAAACCAGAAGCGTACGCTGTAATACAGGAGCTATCACTGGAAACACTCCCGGGGAAACCACGCCAAGATAAAGCAGCGTGAGGCACTACAGAGCAAGCCCTGCCCACCAGACTTATCCCTTCAGGGACTAACAGCAGTCATGACAGTAGTATTGTAGTAATAAAAAAAAATATTCAAACTTTATGTTAGATCAAGTCTGCAGAAATTATACAAATGTTTAGTATAACTAACTCCTAAACTGCAAAACAACAACAGTGAGTTGTAAAAAACAAAAAAAAAAAATATCCATTATTCACTGGAGTAATGCTCTACAGACTCCCTAAACACAAGTAAAAACATTTTATTACAGATATATGGAAAAATAGTATAACCTATCAAAAATATGTACATTTAACTTTTAATCAATGAGGCTAAAGTTATAAAATTAATTATTTTCAAAAATTATGGTAAGGTTCAGTTTGGATGGAATGGTCCTGAGTGGTTTCTCCACTTTGGGGAAACCCTTAATAAATCCTTTGTAATAATTAGCAAATTCCCAAAAACGCTATAATGCGTAGAGATAAAAGGTTGAGCCCTTTCTCTAACCAGCTCTAACCTTCTCGTGATACATCCGAAAAGCATTGGGAGAGAGGTTGACAATCAGAAACCCTAACTTCTGTATTCCAAATACACATTTTTATTTTTTTACATAAAGATAATGATCCTCTAACCTTCTTATGACGGTGCGCACATGGGTCCTATGCGTAGCAAGGTCTCTAAAAAAGATGAGGATATCATCGATGTAAACTATATCACAGATACCCAAAAGATCATAGAAAATGTCATTGAAAAGCAACTGAAACACAGCTGGGGCATTGCAGAGTCTAAAGGGCTGTCACAGATGTATCACAGCTGGCTGACAATCCTGTTGTAGTAATTGTTAGAAAATCCCATAGATTGGCAGCACATGTTTTTATCTGACAATTCCCTGTTTTGGCAGCAGCAAACTCTAGAACCCTGGGAAACTGTCAGTTTTGTCTCTCAGTTACCAGCTTCCAACTTCCTTTATAAACCTCACCCTGGGGGTATTTGGGTGCAGTTTATAGTTTGTTCCTGACTGAGCTGTGGATAAGTCATCTTCTGTTGCTCCAGACTCCTGTGGTTTTTACAGCTCAGATAAGTGTTGTCTTTCCTATCTACCAGTTTGAGACCAGTCTCAAACCTCTATCATTCTTAACCACAAAAAATAATCCATTGCAACCAGTTATTTTGAGGGGTGGATAAACCTGTTTGCCAAAATATCTCAACTATAATCCCTCATGGCCTGCCTGTTGGGTGAATGGAACAGTCATAAGTAGTGGTGGGCAGACCCGGACTGTAAACGTCCGGATCCATGGGGGTTCAAAAGTACCCGAGCACTTACTCCAGGCCCGGAGTTCTCAGGGAACTCTCGGTAATGATGTGGGTCCTGTAACTTGGGTAATTAAAAAAAATACAAGAAGAATAAAGAAAGAGAGGGGAGTCAGCATGATCTGAAATTGGCATGCATCATATAAAAAGTACAAATTCACAGACTTATTCCAACTGTACTATAATACACAATGAGATTTTTAGCAAATAATTGATCAATTCTATGAGCCACCCCTGCCAACGTCACGGCAAATCTCAATAAGCGGGTTCTACTCTATATTATGCATTTCATCTGCCATGCGGCCTCCTAGATAATGTTAAAAGCAGAACCATAATGGAACACATATACCTGTAACCTGCATATAACCGCTTCTGTGTTGCAAAAGAGACAATTGTGGACAAGGAGCAACCCAGGTCCCAGCATGTGGAGCAAACTCTACACATACCAGGACTATATCAGAACTGACCTTCCCAGTGCCAGACAGCAACCATTGATAAAGGCGGACCAGATCCAAGTATGGTGCTTAATTAGCAATGCCTGTGAAAAAGGGTGAGGCAACTGAATGTGAACAGCTACCAATAGGAGGAATACATTGCAAACCAAGATCAGGTGTACATAGCATGGTGGTGACCAGCCACCAGACATTTGTAGCATAACTACAACCAAAGAGTGGTTTGCACTGTATTTCTCCTGTTGGTAGCTGTTCCCATTCAGTTGCCTTGCCCTTTTCCACAGGCATTGCTAATTAAGCACCATACTTTGATCTGGTCCGCCTTTATTAATGTTTGCTGTCTGGCACTGGGAGGGTCAGTTCTGATATAGTTCTGGTATGTGTAGAGATTGCTCCACATGCTGGGACCTGGGCAGGCCTCTATCCACAACTGCCTCTTTTGCAACATGGAAGGGGATATATACAGGTTACAGGTATGTGTGCTCCATTATGGTTCTGCTTTTAGTTTTATCTAGGAGACCACATGGCACATAAAATACATAATATAGAGTAAGACCCCGCCTATTGAGATTTGCCGTGACGTTGGCAGGGGTGGCTCAAAGAATTGATCAATTATTTGCTAAAAATCTCATTTTGTATTTTAGTACAGTTGGAATAAATCTGTGGATTTGCACTTTTTATATGATGCATGACATTTTCAGATCATGCTGGCTCCTTTTTCTCTGTTATGGCTGTAGTTATGCTACATTTTTCTGGTGGCTGACAACCACCATGCTGTAACGCCTGCCTGGATCCACAGACTCAGATGGGATGTAATAGACAGGCTAGAGGGAAGCCACTCACCAAGCAGGACTGCTAGAACCCTGAAACCCTTTAACCCCTATACAGGGATTTGGAATTACAGAGGGCCCTGGAGATCACTATCTGTGGAAGGCTGCAGTCCAATGAGAGAAGTCGGCAGGCAAGGTCAAACCAGGAATAGCAGACAGGGACAGAATCGGCAGGCAAGGATGTAATCAAAAACAAGCAAAGGTCAAAACCAGATCGGGCAGCGAGGTACAAAAACAGCAGGCAGGAGGGTAGTCAGAAAACATGCAGAAGTCAGCACACAGGAATCACTGAACAGAATAGGGCAGACCAGGAGCCAGGAAATCAGAACTATCTCTGGCAGAGGTCAGCAGATAGGAGGGGAATTAAGAAGGGTGTGGTGTCTTCCCATTTGCTGTAGCTGAATGATGGCAAATTCAGCTGGAAGACACATGCCACCTATAGTCAGCCAGTGGTATTGCAGATCCCAAGATAACCCAGCCCAGTGGATGATCAGATCCTGTGCCCACCGATGCCGCTGGCATCGACTCCTCTCTCATCCCCAGCACCATCCATTGCAGGAACACGGCGTTGCTTGGCGATCGGAGTAGAAGTCGCTGGAGCGGACTCCGTGGGGACGTAACACATGCTTTGTACGTCTGATCTTGGTTTACAGTGTATTCCTCCTGTTGGTAGCTGTTCACATTCAGTTGCCTCGCCCCTTTCCACAGGTATTGCTAATTAAGCACCATACTTCCTATTTTGCAACATAGAAGCGGTTATATGCAGGTTACAGGAATGTGTGCTCCATTATGGTTCTGCTTTTAACTTTATCTAGGGGGCCGCATGGCACATGAAATACATAATATAGAATAGGACCCCCCTATTGAGATTTGCCGTGACGTTGGCAGGGGTGGCTCAAAGAATTGATCAATTATTTGCTAAAAATCTCATTTTGTATTTAAGTACAGTTGGAATAAATCTGTGGATTTGCACTTTTTATATGATGCATGCCATTTGCAGATCATGCTTGCTCCTTTTTCTCTGTTATGGCTATAGTTATGCTACATTTTTCTGGTGGCTGACCACCACCATGCTTTGCATGCCTGATCTTGGTTTGCAGTGTATTCCTCCTGTTGGTAGCTGTTCACATTCAGTTCCCTCGCCCCTTTCCACAGGCATTGCTAATTAAGCACCATACTTGGATCTGGTCCACCTTTATTAATGGTTGCTGTCTGGCCTGGAAGGGTCAGGTCGGATATATTCCTGGTATGTGTAGAGCTTGCTCCACATGCTGGGACCTGGGCTGGCCTCTATCTACAATTGCCTCTTTTGAAACATGGAAGTGGCTATATACAGGTTTCAGGTGTGTGCTCCAATGGTACTGCTTTTAGTTTTATCTAGGAGGCCGCATGGCACATGAAACACATAATATAGAGTAGGAACCCCCTATTGAGATTCACCTTGACGTTGGCAGGGGTGGCTCAAAGAATTGATCAATTATTTGCTAAAAATCTCATTTTGTATTTTAGTACGGTTGGAATAAATTTGTGAGCTCAGGTAACCTCATTAAACTGAGTAATCTTACCTCAGGTGAGGTCACTGAGTTCACAGACCTGCATCTCCGGCAGAAAACTGGATTTTTTTTGCCAAGAGATGCAGATTTGGTGCTGATGTTTGTACACCACATTCTTGCTCCCAATCTATTGATGCAATTTTTTTTTATCAGGAGGTGTATATTTGGTGCGTGAATATGGTGTAAAAACTTCAGCACCAAATCTTTATCTCTTGGCTAAAAAATGCACAAAAATGGTTTTCACACTGTTTCGGTGCAAATTTCTGTCAGGAGGTGCAAATTTGGTACTGAAATCTGGAACAAATGATTGAAGCCCTGACCGTCAGTGCTTCTTTGTCAGAGCGACATCAGCAGTGTGATTACGCCAGCTGATCAAACTGCTGACATCACTCGTTGGCACTGCAGAGATGGCAAACAGCGATGGTGGTCAGTGCTCCAGTGAAGCTGAAGACACCAAAGAGAAACACGTATGAGAGAGGGGGGAAGTGTCTATGGAGACAGTATGGGGTGAGGGGGAATATATACTGTATATAGACACAGTATAGAGAGTGAGGGGGGAAAGTATAGGCACAAAATATGGGGGGAGTCATGGGGAACATATATATGGACACAGTATGGGGAGAGGGTGAGGGTAGATGTATACAGGGTGGGCCATTTATATAAATACACCTAAATAAAATGTGAATGGTTGGTGATATCAATTTCTTGTTTTTGGTTCATTAGTATATGGGAGGGGGGAAACTTTTCAAGATGGGTGGTGACTATAGTAGCCATTTTGAAGTCGTTCCTTTCGGATCCAGCTTTATTTTTTCCATTGGGAATTGGGTCATGTAAAACATTAAATCTATTGAGCATTTCACAAGCAAAACAATGGTATGCTTGGTTTCAACGTAACTTTATTTGTTCATTAGTTATTTACAATTTTGTAACCACTTCTAAATGTGTTCAATGTGCTGCGCCTAGGAGACGAGCGTCTCCACCAGAGAAAGTACGTTCCGTCCAGACCGTGAAGACGCCTGATGGTGGCCACACACCCGTATAGATTTAGTGTTGTGCCTTAAAGATACAAATGTTCTACACATACACAATTCACTATAAGGGTACGTGCCCATGGTTTGGACATGTTGTGTCCTGCAGCATGTCCTCTCCGGCGGGGCTGCGAGTGCTTGCCACAGTGACCACAGCAGCCTGTGCCCACAGTCAGGGTTCGGGCCGCTGTAGTCTCTTTCTTCTGTTCTCTCTGTGGAGAAACTTGTGGCTACACAGCAATAATTTGACATGCCAGGGCTCAGGAAGCTGCACCACAGGTCAGTTTTCGCTGTGGGCTGTACATGCACAGTGGGTATAGGATTTCTAGAAATCCCATCCACTGTGCTTGTTCTGTACAACACAGCGAAACACTATGAATCCAAAACGCTGTGAACGCTTTTGGTGTGCACGCAGCCTCACATACAGGCATCTTACACACATACACAACCCCAGAAACACGGACATGAAAACATACAGTACAGAGATGTGTACACATATACACACATGTACACCGACATGGCATAGATGTGCACACACAGCGCACAGCCATATACACAGATACCTATACATAGTGTACATATACGTAAACACAGCATACAGCCATATACACATACATACACAGACACCTACAGACAATGTACGGCCGTATACACACACAGCATACAGCTGTATACACAGCGTACAGCCATGTACACACACACACACACACACAGCATACAACCGTATACACACACAGCATACAACCGTATACACACACACAGCATACAGCCATATACACATACACAGCTTACAGCTGTATACACACACAGCATACAGCCATATACACACACAGATACATACAAAGATATAGTTACATAGAAGTGTATACTTATTTGAAAACATTCACATACAAATAATCATACACACAGACAGACACAATCCTATACACTCAGACACACACATAAATAGACACAATGCTAGGTAGCTTTTACTTTTGATGATTAGGGGACATTTCTCTCCTCCTCTCCTGTGTGGCCCACAGACTTGTTTGATGGTAAATCTCAGTAGGCTAAAGGACCTGTGGTGATGTCATACCCATGTGATCAGAAGAAGCGTGGCCTCAGCCAACAAAGCTGATACCAGAAAGAAACTCCACTTGGTCCTGGAGTTGTTTACAATAGAAGTGGGGGTCTGAGGTTAGATCCCTTTATGGGGGGGCGGCGCAGGGGGAGAGATGGAGAAGCCTGCATGATTATAGTGGATGGGAGGAAAAATAGCCCTGCTCACTAAACAAGCCAGTCACACCCACTAGCCAGGCAGGTCCATCTAGCCACTAAGATGTAGCTGCATGTCTGATGCTCCTCTTCGGCGGCAGAGAGGCAGCATGCGCTGCATGACGCCATTGTAACACACATGGCCGTGCACAGTGAACTGCGCGCGGCCGTGTCTCCTGTACTATGTGGCCTCCCGCCAGCACTGTGTGCGCCTGTATGTGTTAGTGTGCCTGCCCAGCCGCATCACAGTACAGGAGACATGGCTGCGCGATGGTCACTGTGCGCGGCCATATGTGTTATAAATGACATTATGCAGCAGGTGGCTGGCCCTCTACAACAGCTGTGGGAGCACCCTGGAGGGCAATTGCCACCCTGCCTCCCGTCCCAGCCCGCCCCTGCTTGTTATTCTAAATCATGTGTCAAGGCCGTTTAAAGGGTCAGATTTGACTTTTAGGGTTGTTACCTCCAGTAGTTGGCACTAGAGTTAATTTCTTCTTCTTCTTTGAAGATGGTATTTGCATAATGTGTAGCTAATTCTAATATATAAATCTGAAATGTATGGTAATTTAGTTTGTTGGTGAGTTTTGTATTATCTGTTGAAGAATTTACTATTGTACATTGTACAGTAGTTATATACATTGAACCTCCTTATTAAACATTTAGAAACAATCTTGTAAAGAAATCCTTGCTTTAAACAAGGCCCAATATTCCTTTATATGCTTCATTATATTTTAAGTAAGGTTTCATTACTGCTTCATGAATTAGGAAAATTATAATGTTCTCTCCTGAGCCTACATAATGATCATTTAAAACTGTTTTCTGGCTTGATGGGGAAGTTTGTCATTGTATGCAGATGCCAAGTCTATGATATGCAAACATACCTAGGACTGAATAGCAAAATCACTCAGGCACTCATTTTCCACTGTAGTGACCATTACTAAGAACATAACATTGTAATTTCTTCTTGTAAACATGACTAAATCTATCTTGACACCGAAAGATAATCATGAGTGAGCGTTGATAAGACTGCCAATATCATGATCATCTAAGAGTGTAAAAAGGCTACCAATGGTGAAAAGATCTTTTATGCAGCACAAAAGACCATCATTCTCATCACTGCAGTATGATGTATAGAAATGTACCTACGGGTTCAGCTAAAGGGAGGCGAAACACATCTGAATGGCCCCGTCCTTTAGGTAACCTTTATTATGAATATGGCATACCTTTCAACTTTGGTAGAACAGAAGGAGGGACAAATTATGTGGCGCACATAGTGCGCCCTGGCAAGTTTTCACCACACCTCGAGCCACACCCATTTGTCATTTCTTTGTACCCTGGCAGGAGCAAATGTCAGAAGTGCAGTGGCAGTTAAGGACATTCAGCAGACGCTCAAGGCTGAAGATTGTAGACCCAAATCTGTGACGGTCAGATAACCAGTAACGGTTACTTTTCAAAACCAAGCAGGGAGAAAAATTATGGAATCACTCAATTCTGAGGTAAAAATAATGGAATCACCCTGTAAATTTTCATTCCCAAAACTAAGACCTGCATCAAATAAGATCTGCTCATTAGTCTGCATCTAGAAAGGAGTGATCACACCTTCGAGAGCTGTTGCACCAAGTGGACTGACATGAATCATGGCTCCAACACTAGAGATGTCAATTGAAACAAAGGAGAGTATTATCAAACTCTTAAGAGAGAGTAAATCGTCACGCAATGTAGCAAAAGATGTTGGTTGTTCACAGTCAGCTGTGTCTGAAATCTGGCCAAATACAAACAATATGGGAAGGTTGTTAAAAGCAAACATATTGGTAGACCAAGGAAGACATCAAAGCATCAAGGCAGGAAACTTAAAGCAATATGTCTCCAAAACAGGAAATGCACAACAAAACAAATGAGGAACGAATGGGAGGAAACTGTAATCAATGTCTGTAACCGAACTGTAAGAAACCGCCTAAAGGAAATGTTATTTACATGCAGAACAGCTAAACAAAAGCCATCATTAACACCTAAACAGAAAAAAACTGGGGAGATGGCTGTCATTACATCTTCAATAAATGCCCAAGATTACGTTGAAATTTTGGACACTTTTCTTATCCCATCAATTGAAAGGATGTTTGGGGATAATGAAATTATTTATTAAGATGATAATGCATCTTGCCATAGAGCAAAAACTGTGAAAACATTCCTTGAAAGAAGACACATAAGGTCAATGTCATGGGCTGCAAATAGTCCGGATCTCCATCCAATTGAAAATCTTTGGTGGAAGTTGAAAAAAATGGTCCATGACAAGACTCCAACCCAAAAAGCTGATCTGGCAACAGCAATCAGAGAAGGTTGGAGCTAGATTGATGAAGAGCACTGTTTGTCACTCATTAAGTCCATGCCTCAGAGACTGCAAGCTGTTATAAAAGCCAGAGGTGATGCAACAAAATACTAGTGATGTATTGGAGGTTTTTTTTTGTTTGTTTGTCTTTCATGATTCCATAATTTTTACCTCAGAATTGAGTGATTCCATAATTTCCCCCCCTGTTTGGTTTTGAAAAGTTATGGTTACTGGCTAGCACATTATGTTTTCATGATGGTTTTTTTTAGTATTTCTTAAAGCCAAAAAGTTGACATGTGAAATTACTTTAGTTTTGTGCCATGTCTGTGATCTGCTTTTTTAAACAAAAGTAAACAACTGAATGAACATCCTCAGAGCCAGGTGAGTCCACAATTTTTGCCGGCCGCTCATTATTCCATTTTTATTAAATTATTTATTTATTTTACTGCACTACATAGACCCACCCACCAGCAGCTGTGATTGGTTGCAATGAGACAGCTGTCACTCAGTGTGGGGGCGCGTCTGAATGCAACCAGTCATAGGCGCCGGTGGGCGGGGGAAGCAGGGAGTACGAGATGGAATAATTAGCGGCCAGCATTTTCAAAAAGCAGGGGAAGACGCCGGAGCAGTGTGACAGCCGTGCAGCACCATGCCGGTGATCGGTAAGTGATCGGTGAGTATGAGAGAGGGGGGGAGAGGGAGAGACCGACCGACAAAGAGAGAGAGACTGAAAGACCTGCGTTATCTTTGTCAAAAAAGGGATTTATAGAGCTGCTAGCAGCCACTTAACACTGTGTTCAGCCCTTACAAGGACTATTAGTTGGATCTAAGAATGCTCTCCCACACAAAGCACAGTCTATCTACACCGCCAGCTCCCTATCACTGCGTGTTCACAAAATGGCCGATGGCGTATATAGCCCCTATGATGGTGTGTTTCACAGTAGCACTACAAGAAAGATGGCTGCGGTGTTACTGTGAGGGCAAGCAATATCAGATGTGTTCATTTCCTGGAAAACAGGCGCAAGGAAGTCAGAAATGAAAACTAAAGTATTGGAGTGGATGTTCTTTTATCCATTGGATACCGAATAGTGCGAATAGCCTGTTATTCGTCGGTTACCGAATAGTGGCGAATTAATTTGTTCATCCCTATTAATTAATATTATCATAGAACTTTTGTAGGTGTGTATCTGTAGGCTGCCAGAGGGTGTTAGTCATGGGCAATATACTGCTTCTGCATAGTGCCCTGTACTATTCTGTGTAGAGTGCATTGTGCTTACTGTTGTTGAACCACAGGCCTTCACTGACTCCAAGTCTTCAGCTTCAGAAGCCACCACACATGAACCAAGGGACACTCATTTCGTTTTCAAAGAAACTTACTTAAGAGTCCATGCCCATCACACTATATAATAACTAGAGATGAGCGATGTTCAAATCGAACCATTCACTAATTTCAAATTCGAGTTGTTTTGGGCGATGTTCGAGTCGTTTGACGAACTCGAACGATTTGTTTCACGATCGACAGTTCGAATTAACGTCCGATAACGGTTCGATCACCAAAAGCGTGGCTTTTCACAGTAAGGCTATGTGTGCACGTTGCGTATTTGCATGCGTCCTGCATCCCCAGCACAATCCCTCTCTCTTTCCTACTCACCGATCAGCTGCACGGCTGTCACAAAGTTCCGGCAGATTTTCCTCTTTTGAAAATGGCTGCCGCTCATTATTCAAACTCGTATTCCCTGCTTTCCCAGCCCACCGGCGCACATGACTGGTTGCAGTCAGACACCCCCCCACGCTGAGTGACAGCTGTCGCACTGCAACCAACCACTGCCGCCGGTGGGCGGGTCTATATCGCGCAGTAAAATAAATAAATAAATAATAAAACAAAAAAACCTGCGGTCCCTCACAAGTTTGATACCAGCCAAGATAAAGCCACATGGCTGGAGGTTGGTATTGTCAGGATGGGGAGCGCCATGTAAAGGGCAGCCCACCACCCTAACAATATCAGCCAGTAGCCGCCTAGACTTGCTGCATCCATTAGATGCGACAGTCCCGGGACTCTACCCGGCTCATCCCGAATTGCCCTGGTGCGGTGGCAATCGGGGTAATAAGGAGTTAAATGGCAGATTATAGCTGCCACTACATCCTAGGTTAATCATGGCAGGTGTCTAACCGAGATACCTTCCATGATTAACCTGTAAGTGAAATTAAATAAACACACACAACAAAAATCCTTTATTTGGAATAAAAGACAACCCCCACCCCATTTACCACTTTATTAATACCCAAACACCCATCCAGGTCCGAAGTAATCCACACAATGCTTTCAGCTCTGCTACATGAAGCTGACAGGGAGCGCCGTAGAACACGACCACTCTGTGTAAGCTCCACGCAGCAACTGAAGTGAGCCGCGCTGTCACCAGAGACTTCACTCAGATAGTGCCTGCGTGTGTGCAGGGATGATGATGGAGGCGGTAGTGCTTGCATGTGTGCGGTGATGATGGGTGCGGTAGTGCCGGGGTATGTGCGGGGATGATGATGGGGGCGGTGGTGCTTGCGTGTGTGCGGTGATGATGATGGGGGCAGTAGTGCTTGCATGTGTGTGGTGATGATGGGTGCGGTAGTGCCGGGGTGTGTGCGGGGATGATGATGGGGGCAGTACTGCTTGCGTGTGTGCGGTGATGATGAAGGGGGCGGTGGTGATGCGGTGTGTGCGGGATGATGATGGAGGCAGTAATGCCGGGGTGTGTGCGGTGATGATTATAGGGGCGGTAGTGCTTGCGTTTGTGCAGTGATGATGAGTGCGGTAGTGCCAGTTGTGCGGTAATGATGGGGGCGGTAGTGTCGAGGAGTGTGCGGTGATGATGAGTGCGGCAGTGCCAGTTGTGCAGCGATGATGGGGGCTCGCTCTCTCTCTCAGCTTAACTCAACATGTTATTTCACAGGAATCCGTTGCCTTTTATCACACTATTTACAACACATGCGTCACACAACGCATTGTGACGGATGTTGTTCAACGCAAGTGTTAAAGTACCTTCCGCTGTCAGCGGGCATGGAGCCGAGCTGAATGGCAGAGCAAGCATCCAGCGCGCATACATTTTGCATCAATTCTGCAGTCACAATACATTCACATGTGCTGCCAAATTATACACATGGACACTACGCAATGTGCGCAATATTAATAATAATATCCAAATTCAGTGTATAGTGTGCGGGGGGGGTGGGCGGGGGTTCATTAAATAATGGCGATCTTTATTTTTGTCCTAACCGCGCGTACAGTGGGGCGGTGGAGGCTGTCTGCCAATCACACACACACACACACACACACACAGCATTTTTTGCACACAAGCAAGGGCATGTGTCATTGGCTGTGTATGTCACATGTCCTTGCCCTATAAGGACTTCTGAGTAGTTTCACTTTTGGACACCATAGAAGGAGTTTTCTCTGTGTATACGTACTTCATACCAGAACTGGCTCATCTGGATCGATCCGTGCACCTCCTGATTTGTCCTGTGGCTTCTACGCTGGTAAGCTGAACCTTATTTTTTGTGTTTTCTATGTATTTGTATGTGTTTGTGCTTGCCTGCCATTTTTTTCAATGGGATTCGAAGGTGTTCGTGGAACACACCCGCCGTTCGACGAACCGAACCGAACTCGAACACTAGGGGGTGGCTCATCTCTAATAACGGGCACATGTCTTTCTGGTCAACTTCTCAAACATGTAGTATACTTTCACGTGTTTAGTTTGTCCCACCTGGTCTATGCGTGCTCTTTCTGAAACTGTCTGTCCCAGGAATTCTATGCCCAGTTTTACAGTAAATCCGAAGTCTGTGCCTTTTCCCACCAGCAAGCCCACGTCTATCTTCCTCTCACAGGAAGAGGTTAAAGTGTTAAACCATTGCAACAACAGGATTAGAGCCTTCAGCTCCAGACATTTCAGGAATATATGCCCAAGGAGTACTATGTGGACTTTGTACTGGACTGTCTGGAACCACCTCTTGGCTGCTGGATTTCCAGCCCTTACTGACTTTTCTCTGTCCAGGAAACAGTCCCTTGCCCTAGAGACTATCTCCTTCCCTGTGGGCTCACACCTAACTATCTCTGTCCCTTCATTCTTTGCTGACAGACTTGTCTTAGCAAGAACATTATGCATAACAGCACCCTACCTACATGTTATATTCTTCATAACATTACTAACACTGCTACATCTTGGCATACAATATATTACAATTCACAAGGCAAATTACATGACAAGACATTGTCACTATTGGTGTTTTCGGGGGTAGGAAAATTATTATCAGTCTACTTCCTTACATACAGTATGTTCCTCCAGTGATAAAATGTAGTGATTTAAGCAGGCTATACACATTAGAAAGCTGTTGGCTGAATATTTGTTAAGCAGACAGCTCAACTCCTGTATACACATGGATGCTCTGGTTGGCTGAGCATTTGTGGGTTTTCAACAGGGGGAGAGAGGAGAAAGCTGCGCTGCTGCCGGACAACTCTGGACGTTGCTTAACTCCCTTGAAAACTAAAGTATTGTTGAAATTGTATTATCAGTCAGGTGAGAGTTGTGAGGCTCCAATACAACTCAGATAGGTAGCCAGTCCTGCAGAAATTGGTGGGTTTCATTGACAGGGTACTATACTGAGATTCCAAGCTGAATGCGTGAATTGTTTTATTCTTGTTTTGGATAAAGGTGTTGAGAACATGAAGTCAGTTAAAGGGGTGTCTATTCTTAGCCCTCAATATCTGGGTGGCTGAGGTCGAACTCATTGTTGTACAGTTGGTTATGGTTGCATCAAAATGTTATGCCCCTGTCACTAGTTTGGGCTCCACTCCACATCAGGCTTTGGAAGTAGCCTGGCGTGCATAGCGAAACACTATGAATCCAAAACGCTGTGAACGCTTTTGGTGTGCACGCAGCCTCACATACAGGCATCTTACACACATACACAACCCCAGAAACACGGACATGAAAACATACAGTACAGAGATGTGTACACATATACACACATGTACACCGACATGGCATAGATGTGCACACACAGCGCACAGCCATATACACAGATATCTATACATAGTGTACATATACGTAAACACAGCATACAGCCATATACACATACATACACAGACACCTACAGACAATGTACGGCCGTATACACACACAGCATACAGCTGTATACACAGCGTACAGCCATGTACACACACACACACACACACACACACACAGCATACAACCGTATACACACACAGCATACAACCGTATACACACACACAGCATACAGCCATAAACACATACACAGCTTACAGCTGTATACACACACAGCATACAGCCATATACACACACAGATACATACAAAGATATAGTTACATAGAAGTGTATACTTATTTGAAAACATTCACATACAAATAATCGTACACACAGACAGACACAATCCTATACACTCAGACACACACATAAATAGACACAATGCTAGGTAGCTTTTACTTTTGATGATTAGGGGACATTTCTCTCCTCCTCTCCTGTGTGGCCCACAGACTTGTTTGATGGTAAATCACAGTAGGCTAAAGGACCTGTGGTGATGTCATACCCATGTGATCAGAAGAAGCGTGGCCTCAGCCAACAAAGCTGATACCAGAAAGAAAATCCACTTGGTCCTGGAGTTGTTTACAATAGAAGTGGGGGTCTGAGGTTAGATCCCTTTATGCGGGGGCGGCGCAGGGGGAGAGATGGAGAAGCCTGCATGATTATAGTGGATGGGAGGAAAAATAGCCCTGCTCACTAAACAAGCCAGTCACACCCACTAGCCAGGCAGGTCCATCTAGCCACTAAGATGTAGCTGCATGTCTGATGCTCCTCTTCGGCGGCAGAGAGGCAGCACGCGCTGCATGACGCCATTATAACACACATGGCCGTGCACAGTGAACTGCGCGCGGCCGTGTCCCCTGTACTATGTGGCCTCCCGCCAGCACTGTGTGCGCCTGTATGTGTTAGTGTGCCTGCCCAGCCGCATCACAGTACAGGAGACATGGCTGCGCGATGGTCACTGTGCGCGGCCATATGTGTTATAAATGACATTATGCAGCAGGTGGCTGGCCCTCTACAACAGCTGTGGGAGCACCCTGGAGGGCAATTGCCACCCTGCCTCCCGTCCCAGCCCGCCCCTGCTTGTTATTCTAAATCATGTGTCAAGGCCGTTTAAAGGGTCAGATTTGACTTTTAGGGTTGTTACCTCCAGTAGGTGGCACTAGAGTTAATTTCTTCTTCTTCTTTGAAGATAGTATTTGCATAATGTGTAGCTAATTCTAATATATAAATCTGAAATGTATGGTAATTTAGTTTGTTGGTGAGTTTTGTATTATCTGTTGAAGAATTTACTATTGTACATTGTACAGTAGTTATATACATTGAACCTCCTTATTAAACATTTAGAAACAATCTTGTAAAGAAATCCTTGCTTTAAACAAGGCCCAATATTCCTTTATATGCTTAATCATTATATTTTAAGTAAGGTTTCATTACTGCTTCATGAATTAGGAAAATTATAATGTTCTCTCCTGAGCCTACATAATGATCATTTAAAACTGTTTTCTGGCTTGATGGGGAAGTTTGTCATTGTATGCAGATGCCAAGTCTATGATATGCAAACATACCTAGGACTGAATAGCAAAATCACTCAGGCACTCATTTTCCACTGTAGTGACCATTACTAAGAACATAACATTGTAATTTCTTCTTGTAAACATGACTAAATCTATCTTGACACCGAAAGATAATCATGAGTGAGCGTTGATAAGACTGCCAATATCATGATCATCTAAGAGTGTAAAAAAGCTACCAATGGTGAAAAGATCTTTTATGCAGCACAAAAGACCATCATTCTCATCACTGCAGTATGATGTATAGAAATGTACCTACGGGTTCAGCTAAAGGGAGGCGAAACACATCTGAATGGCCCCGTCCTTTAGGTAACCTTTATTATGAATATGGCATACCTTTCAACTTTGGTAGAACAGAAGGAGGGACAAATTATGTGGCGCACATAGTGCGCCCTGGCAAGTTTTCACCACACCTCGAGCCACACCCATTTGTCATTTCTTTGTACCCTGGCAGGAGCAAATGTCAGAAGTGCAGTGGCAGTTAAGGACATTCAGCAGACGCTCAAGGCTGAAGATTGTAGACCCAAATCTGTGACGGTCAGATAACCAGTAACGGTTACTTTTCAAAACCAAGCAGGGAGAAAAATTATGGAATCACTCAATTCTGAGGTAAAAATAATGGAATCACACTGTAAATTTTCATTCCCAAAACTAAGACCTGCATCAAACAAGATCTGCTCATTAGTCTGCATCTAGAAAGGAGTGATCACACCTTCGAGAGCTGTTGCACCAAGTGGACTGACATGAATCATGGCTCCAACACTAGAGATGTCAATTGAAACAAAGGAGAGTATTATCAAACTCTTAAGAGAGGGTAAATCATCACGCAATGTAGCAAAAGATGTTGGTTGTTCACAGTCAGCTGTGTCTGAAATCTGGCCAAATACAAACAATATGGGAAGGTTGTTAAAAGCAAACATATTGGTAGACCAAGGAAGACATCAAAGCATCAAGGCAGGAAACTTAAAGCAATATGTCTCCAAAACAGGAAATGCACAACAAAACAAATGAGGAACGAATGGGAGGAAACTGTAATCAATGTCTGTAACCGAACTGTAAGAAACCGCCTAAAGGAAATGTTATTTACATGCAGAACAGCTAAACAAAAGCCATCATTAACACCTAAACAGAAAAAAACTGGGGAGATGGCTGTCATTACATCTTCAATAAATGCCCAAGATTACGTTGAAATTTTGGACACTTTTCTTATCCCATCAATTGAAAGGATGTTTGGGGATAATGAAATTATTTATTAAGATGATAATGCATCTTGCCATAGAGCAAAAACTGTGAAAACATTCCTTGAAAGAAGACACATAAGGTCAATGTCATGGGCTGCAAATAGTCCGGATCTCCATCCAATTGAAAATCTTTGGTGGAAGTTGAAAAAAATGGTCCATGACAAGACTCCAACCCAAAAAGCTGATCTGGCAACAGCAATCAGAGAAGGTTGGAGCTAGATTGATGAAGAGCACTGTTTGTCACTCATTAAGTCCATGCCTCAGAGACTGCAAGCTGTTATAAAAGCCAGAGGTGATGCAACAAAATACTAGTGATGCATTGGAGGTTTTTTTTTGTTTGTTTGTTTTTCATGATTCCATAATTTTTTACCTCAGAATTGAGTGATTCCATAATTTCCCCCCCTGTTTGGTTTTGAAAAGTTATGGTTACTGGCTAGCACATTATGTTTTCATGATGGGTTTTTTTTAGTATTTCTTAAAGCCAAAAAGTTGACATGTGAAATTACTTTAGTTTTGTGCCATGTCTGTGATCTTCTTTTTTAAACAAAAGTAAACAACTGAATGAACATCCTCAGAGCCAGGTGAGTCCACAATTTTTGCCGGCCGCTCATTATTCCATTTTTATTAAATTATTTATTTATTTTACTGCACTACATAGACCCACCCACCAGCAGCTGTGATTGGTTGCAATGAGACAGCTGTCACTCAGTGTGGGGGCGCGTCTGAATGCAACCAGTCATAGGTGCCGGTGGGCGGGGGAAGCAGGGAGTACGAGATGGAATAATTAGCGGCCAGCATTTTCAAAAAGCAGGAGAAGACGCCGGAGCAGTGTGACAGCCGTGCAGCACCATGCCGGTGATCGGTAAGTGATCGGTGAGTATGAGAGAGGGGGGGAGAGGGAGAGACCGACCGACAAAGAGAGAGAGACTGAAAGACCTGCGTTATCTTTGTCAAAAAAGGGATTTATAGAGCTGCTAGCAGCCACTTAACACTGTGTTCAGCCCTTACAAGGACTATTAGTTGGATCTAAGAATGCTCTCCCACACAAAGCACAGTCTATCTACACCGCCAGCTCCCTATCACTGCGTGTTCACAAAATGGCCGATGGCGTATATAGCCCCTATGAGGGTGTGCTTCACAGTAGCGCTACAAGAAAGATGGCTGCGGTGTTACTGTGAGGGCAAGCAATATCAGATGTGTTCATTTCCTGGAAAACAGGCGCAAGGAAGTCAGAAATGAAAACTAAAGTATTGGAGTGGATGTTCTTTTATCCATTGGATACCGAATAGTGCGAATAGCCTGTTATTCGTCGGTTACCGAATAGTGGCGAATTAATTTGTTCATCCCTGTTAATTAATATTATCATAAAACTTTTGTAGGTGTGTATCTGTAGGCTGCCAGAGGGTGTTAGTCATGGGCAATATACTGCTTCTGCATAGTGCCCTGTACTATTCTGTGTAGAGTGCATTGTGCTTACTGTTGTTGAACCACAGGCCTTCACTGACTCCAAGTCTTCAGCTTCAGAAGCCACCACACATGAACCAAGGGACACTCATTTCGTTTTCAAAGAAACTTACTTAAGAGTCCATGCCCATCACACTATATAATAACTAGAGATGAGCGATGTTCAAATCGAACCATTCACTAATTTCAAATTCGAGTTGTTTTGGGCGATGTTCGAGTCGTTTGACGAACTTGAACGATTTGCTTCACGATCGACAGTTCGAATTAACGTCCGATAACGGTTCGATTACCAAAAGCGTGGCTTTTCACAGTAAGGCTATGTGTGCACGTTGCGTATTTGCATGCGTCCTGCATCCCCAGCACAATCCTTCTCTCTTTCCTACTCACCGATCAGCTGCACGGCTGTCACAAAGTTTTTCCTCTTTTGAAAATGGCTGCCGCTCATTATTCAAACTCGTATTCCCTGCTTTCCCAGCCCACCGGCGCTCATGACTGGTTGCAGTCAGACACACCCCCACGCTGAGTGACAGCTGTCGCACTGCAACCAACCACTGCCGCCGGTGGGCGGGTCTATATCGCGCAGTAAAATAAATAAATAAATAATAAAACAAAAAAACCTGCGGTCCCTCACAAGTTTGATACCAGCCAAGATAAAGCCACATGGCTGGAGGTTGGTATTGTCAGGATGGGGAGCGCCATGTTAAGGGCAGCCCACCACCCTAACAATATCAGCCAGTAGCCGCCTAGACTTGCTGCATCCATTAGATGCGACAGTCCCGGGACTCTACCCGGCTCATCCCGAATTGCCCTGGTGCGGTGGCAATCGGGGTAATAAGGAGTTAAATGGCAGATTATAGCTGCCACTACATCCTAGGTTAATCATGGCAGGTGTCTAACCGAGATACCTTCCATGATTAACCTGTAAGTGAAATTAAATAAACACACACAACAAAAATCCTTTATTTGGAATAAAAGACAACCCCCACCCCATTTACCACTTTATTAATACCCAAACACCCATCCAGGTCCGAAGTAATCCACACAATGCTTTCAGCTCTGCTACATGAAGCTGACAGGGAGCGCCGTAGAACACGACCACTCTGTGTCAGCTCCACGCAGCAACTGAAGTGAGCCGCGCTGTCACCAGAGACTTCACTCAGATAGTGCCTGCGTGTGTGCAGGGATGATGATGGAGGCGGTAGTGCTTGCATGTGTGCGGTGATGATGGGTTCGGTAGTGCCGGGGTATGTGCGGGGATGATGATGGGGGCGGTGGTGCTTGCGTGTGTGCGGTGATGATGATGGGGGCAGTAGTGCTTGCATGTGTGTGGTGATGATGGGTGCGGTAGTGCCGGGGTGTGTGCGGGGAAGATGATGGGGGCAGTACTGCTTGCATGTGTGCAGTGATGATGAAGGGGGCGGTGGGGATGCGGTGTGTGCGGGATGATGATGGAGGCAGTAATGCCGGGGTGTGTGCGGTGATGATTATAGGGGCGGTAGTGCTTGCGTTTGTGCAGTGATGATGAGTGCGGTAGTGCCAGTTGTGCGGTAATGATGGGGGCGGTAGTGTCGAGGAGTGTGCGGTGATGATGAGTGCGGCAGTGCCAGTTGTGCAGCGATGATGGGGGCTCGCTCTCTCTCTCAGCTTAACTCAACATGTTATTTCACAGGAATCCGTTGCCTTTTATCACACTATTTACAACACATGCGTCACACAACGCATTGTGACGGATGTTGTTCAACGCAAGTGTTAAAGTACCTTCCGCTGTCAGCGGGCATGGAGCCGAGCTGAATGGCAGAGCAAGCATCCAGCGCGCATACATTTTGCATCAATTCTGCAGTCACAATACATTCACATGTGCTGCCAAATTGCTGCAGAATTATACACATGGACACTACGCAATGTGCGCAATGTTAATAATAATATCCAAATTCAGTGTATAGTGTGCGGGGGGGGGGGGGCGGGGGTTCATTAAATAATGGCGATCTTTATTTTTGTCCTAACCGCGCGTACAGTGGGGCGGTGGAGGCTGTCTGCCAATCACACACACACACACACAGCATTTTTTGCACACAAGCAAGGGCATGTGCCATTGGCTGTGTATGTCACATGTCCTTGCCCTATAAGGACTTCTGAGTAGTTTCACTTTTGGACACCATAGAAGGAGTTTTCTCTGTGTATACGTACTTCATACCAGAACTGGCTCATCTGGATCGATCCGTGCACCTCCTGATTTGTCCTGTGGCTTCTACGCTGGTAAGCTGAACCTTATTTTTTGTGTTTTCTATGTATTTGTATGTGTTTGTGCTTGCCTGCCATTTTTTTCAATGGGGTTCGAAGGTGTTCGTGGAACACACCCGCCGTTCGACGAACCGAACCGAACTCGAACACTAGGGGGTGGCTCATCTCTAATAATAACGGGCACATGTCTTTCTGGTCAACTTCTCAAACATGTAGTATACTTTCACGTGTTTAGTTTGTCCCACCTGGTCTATGCGTGCTCTTTCTGAAACTGTCTGTCCCAGGAATTCTATGCCCAGTTTTACAGTAAATTCGAAGTCTGTGCCTTTTCCCACCAGCAAGCCCACGTCTATCTTCCTCTCACAGGAAGAGGTTAAAGTGTTAAACCATTGCAACAACAGGATTAGAGCCTTCAGCTCCAGACATTTCAGGAATATATGCCCAAGGAGTACTATGTGGACTTTGTACTGGACTGTCTGGAACCACCTCTTGGCTGCTGGATTTCCAGCCCTTACTGACTTCTCTCTGTCCAGGAAACAGTCCCTTGCCCTAGAGACTATCTCCTTCCCTGTGGGCTCACACCTAACTATCTCTGTCCCTTCATTCTTTGCTGACAGACTTGTCTTAGCAAGAACATTATGCATAACAGCACCCTACCTACGTGTTATATTCTTCATAACATTACTAACACTGCTACATCTTGGCATACAATATATTACAATTCACAAGGCAAATTACATGACAAGACATTGTCGCTATTGGTGTTTTCGGGGGTAGGAAAATTATTATCAGTCTACTTCCTTACATACAGTATGTTCCTCCAGTGATAAAATGTAGTGATTTAAGCAGGCTATACACATTAGAAAGCTGTTGGCTGAATATTTGTTAAGCAGACAGCTCAACTCCTGTATACACATGGATGCTCTGGTTGGCTGAGCATTTGTGGGTTTTCAACAGGGGGAGAGAGGAGAAAGCTGCGCTGCTGCCGGACAACTCTGGACGTTGCTTAACTCCCTTGAAAACTAAAGTATTGTTGAAATTGTATTATCAGTCAGGTGAAAGTTGTGAGGCTCCAATACAACTGAGATAGGTAGCCAGTCCTGCAGAAATTGGTGGGTTTCATTGACAGGGTACTATACTGAGATTCCAAGCTGAATGCGTGAATTGTTTTATTCTTGTTTTGGATAAAGGTGTTGAGAACATGAAGTCAGTTAAAGGGGTGTCTATTCTTAGCCCTCAATATCTGGGTGGCTGAGGTCGAACTCATTGTTGTACATTTGGTTATGGTTGCATCAAAATGTTATGCCCCTGTCACTAGTTTGGGCTCCACTCCACTTCAGGCTTTGGAAGTAGCCTGGCGTGTTTTAACATGATTTAGGCTGCTTTCACACTACGTTATTTTAACATGCGTCATGAACTTTTTTTGCTGTAAAAGCGGATCCTGCTTTTACAGCAAAAAAACGCATGCAAACGCATGTGAACGCTGGCATGCTGATAGACAGGATCCTGCTTGCTCTACTGAGCATTTTTGAAAAATGTTAAAAAACTGCAACTCGCTGGATCCTCACTATAACTGTGACACCCTGGACCCCAGGGGTCACAGGTCACTACACAACATCATACACCCCCCTTCCCTGGACAGGTCACACCGGTCAGACATGAAACCCTTGTTGCCACCCTCCAGGGTTGATGTTCACACCAGGTGGGGTGCAGCCAGGTGGTTGGCCCTGCCCACCGAGGAGTTCACAGACCTGGAGGCGGGAAAACACAGTAGTCAGTGAGAGAGTCCCGTTGTGGGAAGTAGAGTGAGTGAGGAGTGAAAACTGTGGGTGTCTGGGTTGGAGCCCAGGCACGTCCAGCAAGGTCGGCAGACGGTGGTGGCCGTCTGCAGGAGTTGGCGAAGGTCAGCGGAACCGTAGGACCGGGGTCGGGAGGTGGCCCGCGGGTACCGAACCGGGGAGCCGATTGGAACCAAGCACCAGGCAGGGAACTCAGACCCCGACTAGGCTTAAAGCCAACCTCTAGTCAAATTTTCTGATTGCGGTCTGGATCTCAGGGGTTCATTCCCACCCAAGTCCTGATTGAAGGAAACAGCCCAACCGTTCCGTATAAGTGCCACTGCCAAGGGCCAGAGATCCAAAGGGCCAGCTTCTGCAGGCAAAAGGGCTCCTCCGGCACGTATACTTTGGGGAGCGGACTCCCGGTGCCCAGGCATTGGAGTCAAGACACAAAACACAGGTGCAGGGAAATGACAGCCACCATCAACCCATCCAGGGAGAACACCGCAGCCGGCTGTGGGCCCCCATCCATCCAGCCATTTGGTTTACCAGAGACTTTGTCCATCTGTGTCTGAGTGAGTAAACCAGTGCCATCCGGCACCGCGCTATGCTGCACCGCAACCCTGCACCCAGCGAACCCCATCCTACGGGAACCCAACCTCCTACCGGGCCCCGGGAGCAACCTCCCCTACCAACAGAGGGGTAGCCGCCATCGCTCCCGGGAACCCCGTCACCAGCAGCGGTGGTGCCCACCATCACCACAACCCATGCGTGGCGTCACAAACTCTGTATATATCCCAAATCAAAGTTCCACCCCCTTTTCACTCGTGGGCGAGGAGCGCTGCTCGAGCCCCGGGTCCGGCCCGCTCGAGCCACCGAGGAGAAGGCACCGGATCCGAGCGCGATCTCCCCGAGCAGCCCCCGCGACGGGGAAGCTGGCCCCCGCCCCCGACAACTTGGTGTCACGAACAGGATTGAACCAGTCTACTTACTGGTAGAAGTGCGCCTTGTACTCCCCGTCAGTGGCATCCCGCTGAAAAATCTGAAGATCCGCCATATTGGGAGTGCAGATTTCCCGCTCGAGTCATCTTCCCGAGCAGTGAAGGCGCGAAAAGCGAAGCCCCGCCCCTAAAAAGGTGAAGTGCTGTGAAAGACCAAGGGGGAGCGGGTTTAGAATGGTGGCATGTAACTAGCGCCGCGGAGTGCAGAGACGCCAGGACTCTGCCGAAACACGTTCCTGGACACCAACGCTGCAGGATGTGTCGGGAGATCCAGGCCCAAGTCCACTTCATGCTGGCGAAGTGGACGTCGGAGATGAAGGGCCTGGCCGCAACCATTTGGGCATCCGGAGTGGAGGTGGTCTCAGAGGAGCGGGTAAGCGACCCACGCCCCTATGTCCCCGAGGGATCGGTCGATACGGCTGAGGAGCTCGGCCTGCTGCTGTTCACCACGCTACCTCCCTCACTGCCCATGCCCGCGGCCAACGCCCTGACCGACCCACTGCCCCAGTCCGAGGCAGCGGAGCCCGTACCACTTACGGGGGACCCAGTTACTGGGCCCTCAGGCCTTACTGTCACCATCGCTCCAGCACCGCCGACGACATCCCATCCGGCCCCAAGCATGGCCGCAACGGAAGCGACCCTCGCCCAGAAGTCAAGACACCTGGCCTCAGCTGAAGCACGACGGGGACTCAACTGCCAAGCGGCAGATCAGGCCACGTCACAGCGGGGTCCCTCATTACCGAAGGTGCCGGTCGTAGCCGGCATGGAGGGACTCCAGCTGGGCCCATCCCCCACACAGGCTGATCCAGAGCAGGCCACTGATCGGTGGGGCCCATGGCAGTATGAGAGGCCAGTCGTAGCCGGCGCTGTGGGCACCCAAGTGGTCCTGGCTCCTGGGCAGGAGAGCGGAAGTGCATGCCCGCGTTTATTCTGAAGAGAGTTGAATCGGTAGCGGTTCCCGGCTACCTTGCTGTTGGTCCCTGTTGGGACCCCGTTGATGTTCCAGTTGGCCCTCAAGATTAAAGAGTCCAGTCGGAGGAGCAGTCGTACCCGCACAGCCGGCAGCACAAAATGGAGTCTTGTGGGACAGTGTCGCCCGTGAGTGAGGGTGGCATTGGGGGCTCATGCTGTCCGGTGGTGGACTGTGGGAAAGCTGCAGGAGGAAGCTGTACCGGAGTCAAGTGTTGTGGATAGCCCCTGGGACCCAAGAGGATAGTCCCCGTTGGGACCCTACAGCAAGTCGCCGTTGGGATCCACAGTTATTTTATGGCAGCGCTGAGCTGTTGAAGCGCCCGTCCCCGTTGGGACTTATGTTGTCCCTGTTGTCCCCACTCCCAAAGAACACGGCCGAGAACTTGCAGGCCACCCAAACACTATTGGGTTTGTAAATATTCTGCCCCAATTGCCCTTCCTGCAACTGCCAGTCTCCAGAGAGGCTGGTTGGAGGAAGGACCCGCAGCAGAGTAGGCTGGGGTCCGGTCACCACCAGAACAGGTGACCATCCTCCGGGTCAGGGGTCCCCTTGGACGTGGGGCCTTGAGTGACTGCTGGGTGTGAGACACCGTACCTGTTCCCGCTTGGGTAGGCTGGGCCAGGTTTCTGTTTCCGAACTGGGTAAAAGGGGTGCTGCCCATTTCTTAGGGGCAGCATCAAGGTCTAGGTTGCTTGGGTGGGAAAGCGGAAAGACATGGACCCGTTCCCTGTTATTAATAAAAATGTTCCGTTTGTAACGGTTTAAGAATGTGCCTCCCGTAAGGGAAGAAATGAAAGAAATGCTTACTGTTTATATATTTTGTTTCCGTCGTTGTTTTATATCTTTTCAGAAAAATAAAACCGGTGGTGGACGGGCAGCTCACGGACGGTCTGCATTAAACCAAGGGGGAATGTGACGCCCTGGACCCCAGGGGTCACAGGTCACTACACAACATCATACACCCCTCTTCCCTGGACAAGTCACACCAGTCACACATGAAACCCTTGTTGCCACCCTCCAGGGTTGATGTCCACACGAGGTGGGGCGGAGTCAGGTGGTTGGCCCCGTCCACCGAGGAGTTCACAGACCTGGAGGCGGGAAAACACAGTAGCCAGTGAGAGTCCCGTTGTGGGCAGTAGAGTGAGTGTGGAGTGAAAACTGTGGGTGTCTGAGTTGGAGCCCAGGCACGTTTAGCAAGGTCGGCAGACGGTGGTGGCTGTCTGTAGGAGTTGGCGAATGTCAGTGAAACCGTAGGACCGGGTCGGGTGGTGGCCCGCTGGTACCAAACCGGGGAGCCAATTGGAGCCAAGCACCAGGCAGGGTACTCAGACCCTGACCAGGCTTAAAGCCAACCTCTAGTCAAATTTTCTGATTGCGGTCTGGGCCTCACGGGTTCATTCCCACCCAAGTCCCAATTGAAGGCAACAGCCCAACCGTTCCGGATAAGTGCCACCGCCAAGGGCCAGACATCCAAAGGGTCAGCATCTGCGGGCAAAAGGGCTCCTCCGGCACGTATACTTTGGGGAGCGGACTCCCAGGGGCCCAGGCATTGGAGTCAAGACACAAAACACAGGTGCAGGGAAATGACAGCTACCATCAACCCATCCAGGGAGAACACCGCAGCTGGCTGCGGGCCCCCGTCCATCCAGCCGTTTGGTTTACCAAAGACTTTGTCCATCTGTATCTGAGTGAGTAAACCAGTGCCATCCGGCACCGCGCTACGCTGCACCGCAACCCTGCACCCTGCGAACCCCATCCTACGGGAACCCAACCTCCTACCGGGCCCCGGGACCAACCGCCCCTACCCACGGAGGGGTCAACACCCAGATGCTCCCCGCCATCGCTCCCGGGAACCCCGTCACCAGCAGCGGCGGTGCCCACTATTACCACAACCTGTGGGTGGCGTCATGAACTCTGTATACAGTGCCTACAAGTAATATTCAACCCCCTGCAGATTTAGCAGGTTTGATAAGATGCAAATAAGTTAGAGCCTGCAAACTTCAAACAAGAGCAGGATTTATTAACAGATGCATAAATCTTACAAACCAACAAGTTATGTTGCTCAGTTAAATTTTAATACATTTTCAACATAAAAGTGTGGGTCAATTATTATTCAACCCCTAGGTTTAATATTTTGTGGAATAACCCTTGTTTGCAATTACAGCTAATAATCGTCTTTTATAAGACCTGATCAGGCCGGCACAGGTCTCTGGAGTTATCTTGGCACACTCCTCCATGCAGATCTTCTCCAAGTTATCTAGGTTCTTTGGGTGTCTCATGTGGACTTTAATCTTGAGCTCCTTCCACAAGTTTTCAATTGGGTTAAGGTCAGGAGACTGACTAGGCCACTGCAACACCTTGATTTTTTCCCTCTTGAACCAGACCTTGGTTTTCTTGGCTGTGTGCTTTGGGTCGTTGTCTTGTTGGAAGATGAAATGACAACCCATCTTAAGATCCTTGATGGAGGAGCGGAGGTTCTTGGCCAAAATCTCCAGGTAGGCCGTGCTATCCATCTTCCCATGGATGCGGACCAGATGGCCAGGCCCCTTGGCTGAGAAACAGCCCCACAGCATGATGCTGCCACCACCATGCTTGACTGTAGGGATGGTATTCTTGGGGTCATATGCAGTGCCATCCAGTCTCCAAACGTCACGTGTGTGGTTGGCACCAAAGATCTCGATCTTGGTCTCATCAGACCAGAGAACCTTGAACCAGTCTGTCTCAGAGTCCTCCAAGTGATCATGAGCAAACTGTAGACGAGCCTTGACATGACGCTTTGAAAGTAAAGGTACCTTACGGGCTCTTCTGGAACGGAGACCATTGCGGTGGAGTACGTTACTTATGGTATTGACTGAAACCAATGTCCCCACTGCCATGAGATCTTCCCGGAGCTCCTTCCTTGTTGTCCTTGGGTTAGCCTTGACTCTTCAGACAAGCCTGGCCTCAGCACGGGTGGAAACTTTCAAAGGCTGTCCAGGCCGTGGAAGGCTAACAGTAGTTCCATAAGCCTTCCACTTCCGGATGATGCTCCCAACAGTGGAGACAGGTAGGCCCAACTCCTTGGAAAGGGTTTTGTACCCCTTGCCAGCCTTGTGACCCTCCACGATCTTGTCTCTGATGGCCTTGGAATGCTCCTTTGTCTTTCCCATGTTGACCAAGTATGAGTGCTGTTCACAAGTTTGGGGAGGGTCTTAATTAGTCAGAAAAGGCTGGAAAAAGAGATAATTAATCCAAACATGTGAAGCTCATTGTTCTTTGTGCCTGAAATACTTCTTAATACTTTAGGGGAACCAAACAGAATTCTTGTGGTTTGAGGGGTTGAATAATAAATGACCCTCTGAATAAACTTTTCACAATTTAAAAAAAAAAATAAAAAAAGAAATAACATTCTTTTTTGCTGCAGTGCATTTCACACTTCAAGGCTGATCTACAGTCCAAATGTCACAATGCTAAGTTAATTCCGAATGTGTAAACCTGCTAAATCTGCAGGGGGTTGAATACTACTTGTAGGCACTGTGTATCCCAAATCCAAATTCCACCCCCTTTTTACTCGTGGGCGAGGTGCGCTGCTCGAGCCCCGGGTCCGGCCCGCTCGAGCCACCAAGGAGAAGGCACCAGATCCGAGCGCGATCTCCCCGAGCAGCCCCCGCGACGGGGAAGCTGGCCCCCGCCCCCGACATAACGCACGCAAAAGCAGGTGAACGCATGTTGACGCGAGTCCATTGCAAATGCATTGAAATGAAAACGCATTTGCACTGGATCCATTTTTGTGTTAAAAAAACGTTCATTACGGATGTTAAAAAAACGTAGTGTGAAAGCAGCCTAACTGCCTTGACTTATTTAAGCACTTCTTGGACTCACAGCTGTGCAATGGTATTGATGGAGACTAACCCTGTTTGAGTACGTTCTGAGAAACTGAGATGGAGATAGAGTTGGTTTCGGAGCTGCATCATGGCTTTTGGTGAACCCCAGAGTCCTCCTGTCTGCAACCTGTCCTCCTGGGTCTTTGGACCTTCTGTTTCATGTCTACCTTTGGTGTTGTGGGGCTTGTGCGGTTGTCAGACTACAGAGTTAATCCTGAGATGGATCACTGGTAAGTTGCTAGGAGGTCGCTGGTGAGATGTCACACTAAGCGACGCTCCAGCGATCCCACCAGAAACCTGACGTGGCAGGGATCGCTGGAGCGTCGCTACACGTGGAAGCGATGCTGCGCTTGGTAACTAAGGTAAATATCGGGTAACCAACCCGATATTTACCTTGGTTACCAGCGCACACTGCTTAGCGCTGGCTCCCTGCACACCTAGCCACAGAACACATCGGGTTAATTACCCGATGTGTACTCTTTAACGTGTGCAGGCAGCAGGGAGCTGGCTTCTGCGGACGCTGGTAACCACGGTAAACATCGGGTAACCAAGAAGCCCTTCCTTTGGTTACCCGATATTTACCGTCGTTACCAGCGTCCGCCACTCTCACACTGCCAGTGCCGCCTCCCTGTTTCCTGCACACATAGCCACAGTACACATCGGGTTAATTACCTGATGTGTACTCCAGCTACGTGTGCAGAGAGCAGGGAGCCGGCACTGACAGCGAGAGCGGCGGACGCTGGTAACGAAGGTACCGTATTTTTCACTTTATAAGACGCACCTGATTATAAGACGCACCCCCAAATTTGGTGAAAGAAAAGAGAATTTTTTTTTTAATGTTAAATGGGGTCCATCTTATAATGCCAGTGTCCCTCTAACAAATCATATAGCGTTTATGTCCCTCATAGCCCCCCATCCTAAAATTAGCCCCCTTAATCTGGATATGGCCCCCTTATATTGAATATAGCCCCCTTGTGATGGCACACGTTCCCCTGTGCTGCCTATGGCCCCCTATGGATTGCATACATTCCCCTGTGCTGCCTATGGCCCCCTATGGATTGCATACATTCCCCTGTGCTGCCTATGGTCCCCTATGGATTGCACACGTTCCCCTGTGCGGCCTATGGCCCCCTATGGATTGCATACATTCTCCTGTGCTGCCTATGGCCCCCTATGGATTGCATACATTCCCCTGTGTTAGATAGCGCCCCCATGCTGCTGCCCATGGCCCCTATATATCGCACAAGTCCCCCTGTGTTAGATATTGCCCCCATGGTGCTGCCCATGGCCCCTATATAGATCGCACAAGTCCCCCTGTGTTAGATATCGCCCCCGTAGTGCTGCCCATGGCCCCTATATAGATCGCACAGGTCCCCCTGTGTTAGATATCGCCCCCATAGTGCTGCCCATGGCCCCTATATAGATCGCACAAGTCCCCCTGTGTTAGATATCGCCCCCATAGTGCTGCCCATGGCCCCTATAGATCGCACAAGTCCCCCTGTGTTAGATATCGCCCCCATAGTGCTGCCCATGGCCCCTATAGATCGCACAAGCCCCCCTGTGTTAGATATCGCCCCCATAGTGCTGCCCATGGCCCCTATAGATCGCACAAGTCCCCCTGTGTTAGATATCGCCCCCATAGTGCTGCCCATGGCCCCTATAGATCGCAAAAGTCCCCCTGTGTTAGATATCGCCCTCATAGTGCTGCCCATGGCCCCTATAGATCGCACAAGTCCCCCTGTGTTAGATATCGCCCCCATAGTGCTGCCCATGGCCCCTATATAGATCGCACAAGTCCCCCTGTGTTAGATATCGCCCCCAGGCTGCTTCCCATAGTAAAATAAAACACTCTTTCCTTACCTCCTCCAGCGCTGATCTCCCTCCGTGCTTCTCTTCCTTACTTCCTGGTTCTCAGTGCGGTCATGTGATCGGCACAGCAGACTGAGATCTCTGCGTGCCTGATCACAGTGGAATCAGGGACACGGGGAGAAACGCTGGAGGGGGTAAGTAAAGCTTTTTTATTTTAGAATGAGCAGCAGCCTGGGGGCCAAATCTAATACAGGGGGGGCATGTGCAATCACAGGGGGGCAAAGGGACAAATAATATGCACCGCTCCCCACCCCGTCACTGCGGTGCGATTTCAGCACCACCGGAGATGGACAGCGGCTTTGCATATTATATGAGCGGGAGCAGGAGATCAAACGCTGCCGCCGCAGTGTTCACCTGCCTCCAGCACAGCGCCCCCACCTCCCCTGGACCTGCAGTGTACATATATATATAGCCCCCCCCGTATATTCGGCTTATAAGACGCACCCCCTACTTTCCCCCAAAATTTGGGGAACAAAAGTGCGTCTTATAAAGCGGAAAAATACAGTAAATATCGGGTAACCAAGGTAAGGGCTTCTTGGTTACCTGCTGTTTACCATGGTTACCAGCGTCCGCAGAAGCCGGCTCCTGCTGCCTGCACATTTAGTTGTTGCTCTGTCGCTGTCACACACAGCGATGTGTGCTTCACAGCGGAAGAGCAACAACTAAAAAATGGTCCAGGACATTCAGCAACAACCAGCGACCTCACAGCAGGGGCCAGGTTGTTACTGGATGTCACACTAAGCAACATCGCTAGCAAGTTGTGCCTCAGCAGCGATGTTGCTAGCGATGTTGCTTAGTGTGACGGTACCTTAACGCTGCTACTTGTCTGCCAGTGGCCTCCAGCAATCCTGTTATCTTTTATTGTCTTTATTCCTGATACACTTCTGTGGTCACCAGTCTTTGGTTACGCTGCCATCTGCCCATACTGTTCAGGTTATGTTCGTCCATTATGTACTACTAGAAGGTGGCCCGATTCTACGCATTGGGTATTCTAGAATTTACGTATTGTGTAGTTCATGTATGATTTTTGTTATAGATATAGATATAGATATATATATATATATCTATATATATAGATGTTGTTGTGTGTAGTTACCAAGTGTTTGTGTAGGTTGCTGTACATGTTCTGGGTGTTGTCTGGGTGTGGCGGGGGGTGAGAGCGGTGTTGTATGTGTGTTGCGTTGTTTGTGGAGCGCTGTGTGTCTGTCGCGTTGTGTGTGTGTGTGTTGCGCGGTTTGTGTGGGTGTGGTGTGTTTTGGGGGGAGGTATGTTTTGTGCAATGTGTGTGTTGTGCGGTATGTGCGTATATTTATGTATGCCGCGGTGTTTGTGTGTTGGGTGTTGTGTGTGTGCAGCGTTGTCTGTGTGTGTGGGTGTCTGTGTATGGCGGTGTTTGTGGTTCCGTGTGTGTGTGTGTGTGTGTGTTGGGGGGAGGTGTGCACCTCCCATCGTGCTCCATCCCCCATGCTGCGCACCCCCCATCATGCCCAATCCCCTATGTTGCGCATTCCCCATCGTGCTCCATCCCCCATGCTGTGCACTCCCCATCGTGCTCCATCCCCCATGCTGCGCACTCCCCATCGTGCTCCATCCTCCATGCTGCGCACTCCCCATCGTGCTCCATCCTCCATGCTGCGCACTCCCCATCATGCTCCATCCCCCATGCTGCGCACCCCCCATCGTGCTACATCCCCCATGCTGCGCACCCCCCATCGTGCTACATCCCCCATGCTGCGCACTCCCCATCGTGCTACATCCCCCATGCTGCGCACTCCCCATCGTGCTACATCCCCCATGCTGCGCACCCCCCAGCGTGCTACAACCCCCATCGTGCTACATCCCCATCGTGCTACATCCCCCATGCTGCGCACTCCCCATCGTGCTACATCCCCCATGCTGCGCACCCCGCCATCGTGCTCCATCCGCCATGCTGTGCACTCCCCATCGTGCTACATCCGCCATGCTGCGCACTCCCCATCGTGCTACATCCCCCATGCTGCGCACTCCCCATCGTGCTACATCCCCCATGCTGCGCACTCCCCATCGTGCTACATTCCCCATGCTGCACACCCCCCATCGTGCTACATCCCCCATCGTGCTACATCCCCCATGCTGCGCATTCCCCATCGTGCTACATCCCCCATGCTGCGCACCCGCCATCGTGCTCCATCTGCCATGCTGCGCACTCCCCATCGTGCTACATCCCCCATGCTGCGCACTCCCCATCGTGCTACATCCCCCATGCTGCGCACCTCCCCATCGTGCTACATCCCCCATGCTGCGCACTCCCCATCGTGCTACATCCCCCATGCTGCGCACTCCCCATCGTGCTACATCCCCCATGCTGCACACTCCCCATCGTGCTACATCCCCCATGCTGCGCACTCCCCATCGTGCTACATGCCCCATGCTGCGCACTCCCCATCGTGCTACATCCCCCATGCTGCTCACTCCCCATCGTGCTACATCCCCCATGCTGCGCACCCCCCATCGTGCTCCATCCCCCATGCTGCGCACCCCCCATCGTGCTACATCCCCCATGCTGCGCACTCCCCATCGTGCTACATCCCTCATGCTGTGCACTCCCCATCGTGCTACATCCCCCATGCTGCGCACCCCATCGTGCTACATCCCCCATGCTGCGCACCCCCCATCGTGCTACATCCCCCATGCTATAATAGTTCTCCTATTATACTCAGAGAGGAGTATAATAGGAGGACTGTAATAGGAGGAGTAGTCCTGGGGGGAGAGGAGTATAATGCCGGCTCCCTGCACATGTGTACCGGGAGCCGGTGTACACTGGTAACTATGATACACATCGGGTAACTAAGGGACCTTAGGTACCCGATGTGTATAATGGTTACCAGCGTTCACGGGCTCCGTCAAGATCCCAGCATCGCAAGGTTATGTCTGGCGCTGCTGGGATCGTGACGGAGCCGGTGTACACTGGTAACTATGATACACATCGGGTAACCAAGGGACCTTAGTTACCCGATGTGTATAATGGTTACCAGCGTTCACGGGCTCCGTCAAGATCCCAGCATCGCAAGGTTATGTCTGGCGCAGCTGGGATCGTGACGGAGCCGGTGTAGAAGCAAGCGATATCCCAGGATGTTGTGAGTGTGTGGATGTGATGTGTGAGGTGTGTGTGAGAGTGAGTGTGATCTGATGTGTGTGTGTGTGTACTCACCTGGGAGTCGGAGCTCCGTGTCAGTTGGGCCAGAGCAAGCGTGCATTGCGTGAGGGGGGCGGGGCCTTCAGAGAGCCGGGGCGAGAGGCCAATCCGTGTGGGGGAGCGGGGCCATGGCGAGCCCAGCGGCCAATCAGCTTTGTGTCACCGTAAGGACACAATTTTGGAGCATGACAGACAGACAGACAGACAGAATAAGGCAATTATATATATAGATAACTCTACCCATCTCCTTCATCTGTCTGCTAATCCCTGGACTTTATTAAACTGTAATTTTTACATTTTTTTGTGTCTGTGTTCTGCATGCTCCACCTGGCTGTTGCATTGGGGCAGCGGAATAAGAGGATTTACCGCCACTGTACGAGCCGGCCTCTTATCAAACAAAGTATGCTGTTATAAGTTTAACAATCAATTTAAGAATGTTTTATAATATTTAGTCTGCACCACATTCTTGTTCTGGACTTGTAAACTAATCCTCATTTTTGAGGAGCTGTATGCACTGAATGGAAGGGGTCTTTGTTAACTCTTTTTTCTGGCTTTGCTGAAAACTCGTGCCATTTTGTTCCCTAAACCTTTCTTTTTAGACAAAGCTTGTGCATGTATATGAAAACAATTGTTCCTCAGTTTGGCATTAATTTAAAACAGTTTTCATCTGATGATTAATTTATACAAAATGTTATTTGTATGGTATTTGCAGAGATGTGTTTGCTGATATCTTTCTTTTGAAGATGCAGTTCTCCTGCTAAGCCATTAGATGTCATGAGGTACATGTATGCAACATCACATAACTGTTCTTACTATTTAGTTGAGCCTCTTTATGATGTATCACTAAACATTGGTAAAGCTTATGTAATTAAAGGTTATTTAATAAAAAGTATATTATTTGAAGTACAATTTCAGTTTAAAAGTTAGCCTGAAAAATATAAAGAAGTATAGTTAATTCTAGAGAAGAGAGGATTGCTCGAAATTCAAATTTGCTGGCTTCATCAAACTTTCCCAAAGAATTTGATTTGCTGTGAATAAATTTACCAAAAATCCCAATACTGCAAAGCTCCAATTGCCTAAAAACTATGTGACTCACATTCTGAGGTCGACAGCATTATTAAATGGAACCTGTCAGCAGAAATTTCGTAATAAACCTAAAAGATTCCCCCTCGCAGCTCCTGGGCTGCATTCTAGCAAGGTTCCTGTTGCTATTCTGCCCCCTTTGAGAACTAATAGTTTATAAAGTCTTACTTTTTGTATGCAAATATTTTTTTCTGTACATGAAGCGGGCTTTCTGGCGTCCGTTATTCTGCCTCCTGCCGCTTTACGCCGTCCCCATTGCTCCATACTGAGGATGCCGCCCCGTGCTCCCGAGGTCTCGCGCATTCGCCGTGGCACTCTCCCGGTAACGTGCACTGTGAACAGTGTGACCGCTGGTGACGTGATTGCGCAGGCGTGAGATTATGGGCGGTGCTGTGATTGTCATCAGCAAGTACCCGCCCATAATCTCATGCCTGCGCTTTCCCCTCTGCCTCCACCGTTCTGTGCAAGCGCTGCCAGATGAACCCACGTCACCTCTTACCCATGTTTCCTTGGAGCAGGAAATAGATGGGAGGAGTGGAGCACACCACCGATCAACAGGGTTCATATGGCCAGCGCTTGCACAGAACGGTGGAGGCAGAGGGGAAAGCGCGGGCACGAGATTATGGGCGGGTACTTGCTGATGACAGTCACAGCGCCGCTCATAATCTCACGCCTGCGCAATCACATCACCAGCGGTCACACTGTGCACAGTACCGCGAGAGTGGCACGGTGCATGCACGAGACCTCGGGAGCATGGGGCGGCGTCCTCGGTATGGAAATGAGCTATGGTTGACGGCGTAAAGCGGCAGGAGGCAGAATAATGGACGCCAGAAAGCCCGCCCCCGTGTACAGAAAAAAATATTTGCATACAAAAAAGTAAGACTTTATAAACTATTTATTTAGTTCTCAAAGGGGGCAGAATAGCAACAGGAACATTGCTAGAATGCAGCACAGGAGCTGCAGATGGGGAATCTTTTAGATTTATTACGAAATTTCTGCTGACAGGTTCCCTTTAACATCCAAGTGGCCTCAACCTGTCTAAGGCAGCGCTCACATCAGCGGTATTTTGCTGCAAAACTGGATCTGTCACAAATGCGTTTCATTTCATTTAATTTCTAATGGGATCGCAGCAAGATGCAGTCACATGCGGTTGCGCATGCGCCTATTTTTTTTTTTCCCAAACTATGAACTTTGGCACATGCACCATTTCTTTTTTTCCCACGATCTGACCTCTAGTAGCCTATGCAGCTACATATCTTTCCCGTGGCTTGCTAGTCCAGTAGAGAATGTCCATGAGTTCTACACTAACACTCCTACTAAACATTTCCCTTATTTTAGAAAGATTTGCTGTTTCACATAACAGACACTTAATATAGAGTTTATTTCTCAATATATTTTTATCAATATTATTTTTTTTCTTTTGTCTTAACTATTAATTGATTTGTCTTATATACTTGTTTCCAGTAATGGACAATACAAACACATTAGTAGTTTTTTTTCTATTTCATATACTTTTCATTTCTAACATATCATTATACCAGATGACTTACATTTGTCATTTTTCTCAGACTCTTGGGGTGGAACTTTGGGTTTGTTCTCCTTATCCATCTCACAAGATCCAGTCTTCATGATTAGTGATGAGCGAGTACTAAAAAGCTCGGGTGCTCGAGGCTCGGGCCGAGCATCCCAAGATACTCATGTACTCGGCCCGAGCACCGAGCCCAATGTTATCCTATGGGAGACCCGAGTATTTTTATGAAATGACCCCTGGCAGCATGTAGAAACCCTAAAAATGTCACAAAAGTCTCAGAAGAGTGCTCAAATGACATGGCAACAGCATGGGGAAGACCCCTTGAAGCATTTATCACTCAAAAGTCACAGCTGTGAACAATTTTGTCCGCGTTTTACGCCATTTTTACGGACTCACCAGAAAACCTTCCAAAATGACACCAAAATGAATTTTCATGGCGGAAATCTTAAGGGCACATACCCAATAGTGAGATAGAGCTGGTGTATGTTACTTTTTGAGATTAATACATGAAAGATTTTACGTAAAACATTGTGTGGCACTCCGATGTCCAAAACGCACGTTTTGTGATTTTTACTAGCGATGTCGGTCATTTTTTTTTTCATTCTATCTCCCGTCGGTCGGTCTCGCTCTGTCAGTCTCTCTCTGTCTTGTCTGTCCCCCTCTCACAGTCTGTCGGTCATTCTCCCCCCTCTCTCTTACTTACCGTTCCCCGATCACTGCCGCGGCGCTGCACGGCTGTTCACTAAACTCCGGCGGCATTTCCTCTTTGGAAAAAGCCGGCCGCTCATTAAACAATCTCGTATTCCCTACTTTCCTGCTTTTCGGCGCCTATGATTGGTTGCAGTGAGACACGCCCCCACGCTGAGTGACAGGTGTCTCACTGCACCCAAACACAGCAGCCGGTGTGTGTGTGTATACTGTGCAGTGAAATAAATAATTAAATAATTAAAAAAAACGGCGTGCGGTCCCCCCAATTTTAATACCAGCCAGATAAAGCCATACGGCTGAAGGCTGGTATTCTCAGGATGGGGAGCTCCACGTTATGGGGAGCCCCCCAGCCTAACAATATCAGTCAGCAGCCGCCCAGAATTGCCGCATACATTAGATGCGACAGTTCTGGGACTGTACCCGGCTCTTCCCGATTTGCCCTGGTGCGTTGGCAAATCGGGGTAATAAGGAGTTATTGGCAGCCCATAGCTGCCAATAAGTCCTAGATTAATCATGTCAGGCGTCCCCCCGAGATTCCTTCCATGATTAATCTGTAAATTACAGTTAAAAAACACACACACACGAAAAATCCTTTATTAGAAATAAAAAACACTAACAAAGTCCCTCATCACCAATTTATTAACCCCGACAAACCCTCCATGTCCGGCGTAATCCACGGACGTCCAGCTGTGCTGCATGAAGGTGACAGGAGCTGCAGAATTCACCGCCGCTCCGGTCAGCTTCACACAGCAACTGAGGTGAGTATAGCGATCAGCTGAGTTGTCACTGAGGTTACCTGGATGCAGCGGTGGCCGCGGGTAACCTCAGTGACAGCTCAGCTGATCGCACTACTCACCGCCGCTCCAGTCAGCTCCATGCAGCAACTGAGGTGAGTATAGCGATCAGCTGCTGTCACTGAGGTTACCCGCGGCCACTGCTGGATCCAGCGGTGGCCGTGAGTTACCTGACTGACAGCAGCTGATCGCGCTACTCACCTCAGTTGCTGTGTGAAGCTGACAGAAGCGGCGGTGTATTCTGCAGCTCCTGTCACCTGAATGTAGCAGAGCTGGACGCGACGCTGGAGGACTGTGGATTACGCCGGACATGGAGGGTTTGTCGGGGTTAATAAATTGGTGATGAGGGACTTTGTTATTGTTTTTTATTTCTAATAAAGGATTTTTTCAGGTGTGTGTGTTTTTTAACTGTAATTTACAGATTAATCATGGAAGGTTTCTCGGGGAGACGCCTGACATGATTAATCTAGGATTTAGTGGCAGCTATGGGCTGCCATTAACTCCTTATTACCCCGATTTGCCAACGCACTAGGGTAAATCGGGAAGAGCCGGGTAGAGTCCCAGAACTGTCGCATCTAATGTATGCGGCAATTCTGGGCGGCTGCTTACTGATATTGTTAGGCTGGGGGGCTCCCCATAACGTGGAGCTCCCCATCCTGAGAATACCAGCCTTCAGCCGTATGGCTTTAGCTGGCTGGTATTAAAATTGGGGGGGACCGCACGCCGTTAATTATTTATTTATTTATTTTACTGCACAGTATAGACACGCCCACCGGCTGCTGTGATTGGGTGCAGTGAGACACCTGTCACTCAGCGTGGGGGCGTGTCTCACTGCAACCAATCATAGGTGCCTGTGGGCGTGGAAAGCAGGTAATATGAGATGGCTGTGTACAGAGCACAGCGCGCCCGCCGGTATAAAGGCTTGGTCACGCTGTGCAGGCCAGCCAATCACTGCAATTCCACAACTAACAGGGCTGTGGCATTGCAGTGGTCTGCCAGCCAATCCCTGCATGAGGGCTGGCTCTCAAAAGAGCGCCAACATGCAGGGATGAAGACCACGAGTACAGCACGAGTATCGCGAGATTACTCGGTCCCCGCCGAGTAGCCCGAGTACAGTGATACTCGTGCGAGTACCGAGTAGTAACAAGCATACTCGCTCATCACTATTCATGATCCATTCTTTTTGGGTTTGAACCTTATTGAGTATACAAATGAGATAATAAAAAAGGTTTTAATATTTTTTAATAAGATATATCTACACATAAATTATTTTTTTATTTTATTATTTTACAGATGTGACGTATAATACTACAAATTATCTTGTATTTTTAATTGTATGTTTAAATACATCTTTATTAATGTATTCTGACATCACACCTGACCGGTATTGATGCACCCCTTTTCTTGAATGTTCTAGCACACATCTTTGTTTCTATATATGCCCCCTATATTTGTAAGATGTCTGTATATGATTTATCTTGCGGAAAAAGCCATAAGGCTTTGAAACAAGTTGACAAATAAAATCATTTCTACTACATGGATCTCCTTTTCTGTGGCAGAGCAGACTTCTGACCCTTTTCACTCCAACTTTGTACTGCATTTTTACATGGGTTCAGCTGCAGCCATACTTACACCATTATAGTGGTTGTGACTCTCACAACCGCAGCAGGTGAGTCTACCCTTACAGCAATTTGCTAACAATAGTTTTAGGATAAAACCCTATTTGCGCTAACTGTGTCTTCCAGCAACTATAAACCTATAAACCTAGTTTAACAGACAGCCTAACTTTCCAGTTTGAACTGACTTTACAAAAATGTTGTGCCGTTCCAAAGTGACTGAAACCCTCCGGCAGCAGGTTGTCCAGATGAAAGCTAAAGGGTTGACCCCATCAGCCATAGCAAGAGAAGTTGGTCATTTCAAGTCTTTTATTTGGAGAATAATGCTTCTTTACTACATCACAAACTCTTTCAAGTCCCCCAAGAAAGCTGGTTGCTCTCGAAAGACAAATGCAAGAAAGGACAGGATAATGTAGATACTTTCCATGGGTAATCGTTTCAACACTGCAGCTGGAATTGCTCACTACCTTCAGCACTGAACAAGGGTAAGGATCTGTCTCATCTTACAGTGTCAAGACGTTTAAGAGCATTTGGACTGAAAGCCTACTCTGCAGTGATCAAATCTCTCATTAGCAGAAAGAATCAATAGTCTAGACTATTAAGAATACTCCTTGATCCTCCATTCCCCTCCTCTTCTCCCCCTTCCCTATTGAAATTTTTCCCATCACCTTACCCCATTTCTTATCCTACCCACTCCTTCCTTAGAAATCTGCTTTAAGGAAATATTTTTTTTGCTTTAATTCATCTGCTAATGATTCATTCTATTTCCTGCATCATTTCCCCTTTAAAATTTAATAAAAATTTCTGGAACACAAAAGTCTAGACTAAAATTAAATAATCCACAGTTCATTTTAGTGATGAAAGCAAGTTTATTTTATTTGGGTCTGATGTGAAACATTATGTTTGTCAACAAACTGGTGAAAGACTGAAACCAAATTGTGTTAAGAAGTCAGTGAAAGGTGGTGGAGAAAGTGTTTTGGTTTGGGGAATGTTTTCTGCAGCAGGAGTTGGACCTCTCATACAGCTATATGGCAGAGTGAATGCAAAAGTGTATCAGACCCTTCTTCAACAACACATGGTTCCTTAATTGCGTTCAGCACTCAATCAGCCATCAATTGTCATGCAGGACAATGCCCCCTGTCACACAGCAGAACAGGTAAAGCAGTTCCTTGAAATAGAAAACATTCAAACAATGAATGGCCAACCCAGAGTCCTATTCTAAACCCAATAGAAAACCTCTGGAAAATCCTTGGTGACAAAGTTATGGCTAAGGCTAAGTTCACATTTCCGCTAAAATCTATCAGTCACAATCCGCTGCTCTTGTAAACAACGGAATCCGTTTAGCGGATTCCGCTGCTCCCATAGACTTGTATGAGCAGCGGATTGTGACTGATGATGCTGCGTTGCACCCTCCGCCCGACTGATCAGTCGTGGAACGACTGACCGCCGGGCGGGGGGAACGCAGCATGTAACGTTTTTTGAGCAGCAAGATCCGTCGGATTTCGCTGTGCATGCTCTCTGGCTCCCTGCACACGTCACCAGCTTTGGTTGGTTACCCGATATTTACCCTGGTTACGGTGCAAGGAGCCAGCGCTAAGCGGTGTAGGCCCGTAACCAAGGTAAATATTGGGTAACCAAGGTAAACATCGGGTGCTTTGCTGTTACCCGATATTTAGGCTGGTTACGTGTGCAGGGAGGCCGACACTTCCCCGCTCGGCCCCGCCCCCTCCCGCACTCCGCACATGTATGTACACACACACACACACACACACACACACCTGTCCCCAGCCATGAAGACAAGCACTGCCACTGACACCCTCGTCTGGCCCCGCCCCCCGCTCGGCTCCGCCCCCTCCCGCACTTTGCATGTGCACACACACACATACATACATACATGCACATACACACACTCACTCACACATACACTCACCTGTCCTCAGCCATGCAGACCGCAGCACTTCCACTGACATCCTCAGCACCTGGCCCCGCCCCCCGCTCGGCTCCGCCCCCTCCCGCATTCAGCATGTGTGTATACACACACACACACACTCTCACTCTCACTCACCTGTCCTGCAGTCCCTGCGGCACTGACGTCCTCAGTGCCACGGCCCCGCTCGGCTCCCCTCCCCCCCGAACTCCGCCCCCCGCACACAACGGAATCCGACAAAGAATTCTGTTCTTTGTCATCCGTTGTACAGCGTTGAACAGCGCATCAGTCACATGCATCAAGCGACGCATGTGACTGATACAAAACAACGGAAATGTGAACTTAGCCTAAGAAAGCCACAACAGTCAAAGAACTGTGGAAGAGACTGGAAGAAGAGTGGGCCAAAATCACACCAGAGCAATGTGAGAGACTACACTGGGTGCAGAATTATTTGGCAAGTTGTATTTTAGCGGATTTTTTTATTATTGATCAACAACTATGTTCTTAATCAACCCAAAATCAACCCAAAAGACTAAATATCAAAGCTTAATATTTTTGGCAGTTGGAGTGGGTTTTCTTTAGATTTGGCTATCTTAGGAGGATATCTGTTTCTGCAGGGAACTATTACAGTGCAGAATTATTAGGCAACTTAATAAAAACCAAATATATTCCCATCTCACTTGTTTATTTTCACAAGGTAAACCAATTTAACTGCACAAAATTTAGAAATAAACATTTCTGACATGCAAAAGAAAACCCAAAAAACTTAGTGACCAATATAGCCACCTTTCATTATGATGACACTCAACAGCCTACCATCCATAGATTCTGTCAGTTGCTTGATCTGTTTACGATCAACATTGCATGCAGCAGCCACCACAGCCTCCCAGACACTGTTCCGAGAGGTGTACTGTTTTCCCTCCCTGTAGATCTTACATTTTATGAGGGACCACAGGTTCTCTTTGGGGTTCAGATCAGGTGAACAAGGGGGTCATGTCATTATTTTTTCATCTTTTAGACCTTTACTGGCCAGCCACGCTGTGGAGTAGTTTGATACATGTGATGGAGCATTGTCCTGCATCAGAATCATGTTTTTTTTAATGATACTGACTTCTTCCTGTACCACTGCTTGAAGAAGTTGTCTTCCAGAAACTGGCAGTAGGTCTGGGAGTTGAGCTTCACTCCATCCTCAACCCGAAAAGGTCCCACAAGTTTATCTTTAATGATACCAGCCCATACCAGTACCCCACCTCCACCTTGCTGGCGTCTGAGTCGGAGTGGAGCTCTCTGCCCTTTACCGATCAGCCTCTAGCCCATCCATCTGGCCTATCAACAGTCATTCTCATCTCATCAGTCCATAAAACCTTTGAAAAGTCAGTCTTAAGATATTTCTTGGCCCAGTCTTGACGTTTTATCTTATATTTCTTGTTCAAAGGTGGTCGTTTTTTAGCCTTCCTTACCTTGGCCATGTCCCTGAGTATGGCACACCTTGTGATTTTTGATACTCCAGTAACGTTGCAGCTCTGAAATATTGCCAAACTGGTGGTAAATGGCATCTTGGCAGCTTCACGCTTGATTTTCCTCAATTCATGGGCAGTTGTTTAGCACCTTTTTTGTTCAACACACTTCTTGCAACCCTGTTGGCTATTTGCCATGAAACCCTTTGATGTTCGATTGTCACGCTTCAAAAGTTTGGCAATTTCAAGACTGCTGCATCCCTCTGCAAGACATCTCACAATTTTGGACTTTTCAGAGCCCGTCAAATCTCTCTTCTGACCCATTTTGACAAAGGAAAGGAAGTTGCCTAATAAGTCTGTGTGGCGCCCCTGACCTAGTCAGGCACCACTGAGTGCTGCACCCATGCTGGGGCAGTACTTCCAGGTAATCCTGAAGGCTGGAAAAGGGTGTGTACGCACAGACACATAGCAACCAGGTCTCCTCCCACACCTTAGAGGGGACCCTTGGGTAAACCTACGAGGGGGCGTTCCTCCACATCTCAGCTAGGGGTGGAGTGGAGGGTCTGGAGGCTAAGGTGGCAGTGGCTGTAAGGAAAGTAGAAGAGTTAGTCAGTCTGGTAGCAGAAGGCGCAGAAAGGAGAAGGAGGGACGCGCACTGACACACTACTCAGACCCTGCCCGTGAAGTAGCCGTTATTGGGGGATAACGGTCACCAGCAAGTTGGACAGAAAGACGCTGAGGAAGTCAGCTGGTCATGTACGGAGACTTCTGGTGACTAGGCACGCACGGTGAACAGGTCCCTAGAGTGGACATTCATTTAGTGGTCTGCTAAACCTGCCGGTGGGGGGGGTCACAAGTCCCACAACAACCAACTAGAGTATCAGCAGCAACGAGGGGGCCCATAAGGAGGATCGAGCCTGGAGCCATCTTCCTTGGTCCACGCTGTCAGCAAACGGGCCAAAAAGGGGAGAAAAGGCAGTAGCGACTTCCCTGGATAAATCCCACGGTACTTCAAGTCAGGGGTTATCCGAAACAAGAAGTGCTAGGAAGGCGAGTTAACGGTTACCCTTAGACCAGTCCAAAGGATACCTGGTTCCACTTGGTTGAATCTCAGCATCTCCCGGGTTTCTCACAACAAAACATCTGAATAAGAGTAAACAAGTTGAAGGACTTTCTGGACTGCGACTGAGTTATTCTGCGACCTGTTGTTCCACACACCCGAGTCCCTGGGG